>NW_027040980.1:0-351367 GCF_037179485.1 Ochlerotatus camptorhynchus | reverse complement strand
GCGAAGGCCAGCAAAAAGGGGACTACCCAGTGCAAGAGTACTGGGGTTGGTGCTAGTCCACCTGCCGGTCTTACGCAAGTTACTAGTGCTACCAAGAGTGGAAAGGCTACTGGTAGGGAGGGCAAAGTGCTAACCCAAGAGGTTGGCACCGACCCCTTGCCTGATGCCGAAACACCAACCGAAAAGGACAAACAGCTCCTGGAAAAGTTGGTGGAAAGTCTGCGAAAGGAGGTCGCCCTTGGCAAGGGGAAGATCAAACAGCTCAAGGAGTCTAAGACTCGCCTTGAGATGGAATGTACTTCCCTTGTTGGACAACTCGAAAGAGTTGGCGTTAACCTCGACTCTAGTGAGAGCGAGGCTACTGCTCCCGTGACCCGTAGGAAACGGAAGCAGACCGCCGGCCTCGAGGACACTCGAGGTAAGAAGAGCCGTAAAAAAGGAGAAAACACAGCACCTTCTCCCCCTGTTGACTCGGTATCGGAGCGCGAAAGCGATGCTGTTGCCGGTAAAAAGTAGTTATCATGTCTCTCATTTGCGTCGCTAGGCATCAACTTTCTGATGGCTGTGTTAGAGGTGAGCACTTTGCGGTCGAAGAAAATGTATGGTGAATTTTAATATTTCCATATATCTTCATTGTTAACTATTTAAATATTCAACAATTGATACATCACACAAATATTATAACACTGGTGAATCGATCTACATACCAATTATCAAAATCCATTGATTATTAGCCAAGTTAATAGAAATTAAAGTTTGCCAAATTTCCGTTGCATTTCCCTGAATTAACACTCTAGACTTACTACACTCAAAAAATTCCACACATTTTTATTGATGAATTTTCATGTGAAATTCCACATTTTTTTTTTTTTTTAATGGGAACACACAAAAAGAATCCACTCAGAAGTACACATGAAATGTATGTGTCAAATGAATAGTTGTGTTGTCGCACATGGCTCTTATTGGTACACATATTAAGTATGTGTCCGACACAAAGATGTCATTTGTTGATCACATTGCAACAAATCATGTGTAGGACACATATGTAAAAACAATCCTTGAAATTTTCTTAGTGTACGGTGGATCGACCAGTTATGGCTATACGTTCCTATTATGGTGTGTTATAATTATGGTATATGGGAATCCCATAGGCTCCAGTTTTGCTCTTCCTTCTTGAACAACAAACGTGCACTCATAAAATAAATCACATAACCAGTGGAAAATATCCATGTGAATTTCATTCTAACTTTTGACGTAGAACTACGTCTTTGTCGACTATACTGGGGGCAAATCAAAAAATATGCGTGGTGAAGGAGTGTTAGATTTTGAACGCTTGTAACTTTGTCATTTATAGATGAAATTAAAATCCAAATACGCCAATCGATTGGATATTACATTACAAACCTGCTGAAATAAATATTTCTCCATTTTTTCTGTAATTAATCTTTTGAAAATGTACAAATGATAATTTTATCACTGTTTTCATGAAATAAGCCTTCCCAACTAACATTTTCAGCTTTGTAAGCCAACTTTTCCAGCGTTGTGCTGTAAAGTAGCTGAAAAGAGGCTGCAGATACAGCTACAAGCAAAAGCTAGCAAAATAGTTTTGAAGAGCGTTTACTCAACTTTCTCACAACCATTATTCAATTTGTCAGTCGCACTGAATAACATCAGCCAATAAACGCTAATGTCACTTCTATACACACACTAATCAACTTTCAACTTGTAGCTGCAAAACAAAGCTAACAAAGTGAATATATTACTCATTTGATGGCTTCTAAACAACCAACCACTCTTGCTGAATAACATAAACATCAAAAGTGCTTTTTCAACAACTAAACATCCTGTACTCAGCTTATAAACTGTGTTAGAGCAACTTCGGAAGCATTTTCACAGTCAACTAGGTTTATTTTTATACGTGTGCAGTTTTACAGCTTTTAATCTGCTCTTTTATAACTAGTCGAGAAAAGTGATTCGTGTGCACTATTATAAAGCCTCTACTCAGCGATTTTGTTGTAGAAGGGAATGTTGATTTGTTTACATAAGTTCAAAGTGTTGGCGTAGCACAGTTGGTAGTGTCAAGGTTTGCCAATAAGGTCGTCTCGAGTTTGATTCCTGGTTCCTGTGCAGGGTAAATAATTTGGTGATGATTTGTAACTAATTTCGATTAATTTGATTCACAGCAAAATAAACTCAATAAATTCCTTCATAAAAAAGCGTAAACAGTATTTAACCCGGCTTCAAGAGAAAGCTGTGTAGTGATTATTGGATAACCGGGAAAAGGTTTAATAAGCGCCTTTCAAGTTCACACACAACTAAACAGCAGGATAACAGTTGTATAGAAGCGTTAATGGATAATGCAATAAGAGCTTCTCCCGACCGTTCCAACAGCCATAAGTAGCTGACTAAGTTCGCCAGAATTGCTTATATAAAGGTTGAGTAAAGGTTTCCTCATATCGTATAACGTTTGAATACAGCTTGAGGCTGTATAAATGAAATGAGTAAAGCGTTTACATTGTGAAAATTGTTAGTTGGGTTTTTTCCAAACCCAGTTATCATAAACGAATACCACTTGGTTGCACATCATTCTGCTTGAACATGAAAAGATATAAATCAGCGCTGCTCTCTTGCCTCGGCTCATTACCGCTTCGGACGGCGTGGCACTAGGTCCTGCAGCAAGCAGGACTAAGTCAGCGGCTAAAGGTGGATCACGGCGTGTCCACCACAATGAGGAATGAGACTTGAAAAAACGTGCATGTAAAACCCCCTCCACCTTAACAACCTCTCCCCTCCCCCTTAACAACCTTTCCCCCTCCCTCCTATCAACCTCTCCCCCTCCCCCTTAACATAACCCGAAAAAGACATGGACTTTGACGATCATTTTTTTCCGGGAAATAAATTTTAAGCAAACCACAATTATGTATAAACAATTATTTTTTTACATGCAGAGCCAAGATTTTCAAAAAAAAAATTGCTTAACAGTAAACATACACTCGATGAATTACCAACAACTGACTGTAAAACATATCTGGTACCTCTATATATGTAATTATATTAACATCCAAAGTCCATCCTTTTTTTCATATTCTGCACAAAAGAAACTTTCTGCCCCGCTCCCATTCATAATAAAATGGCGGGAAATCCTGTCAGTTGCGGGGCTTAGAATGTATGTTTTGTGCAGAATATGTAAAAAAGAGGGACTTCGGATGTTAACCTAAATGCATATATCATGCATCATAGATAGAGATAGATAGATAGGTTCTACGTCATACTGCGGTCGTGTCTAGGACACAACCCTTTAATTTTTGACGTTGGATAACGTCTTTCGGCAACATACGGGGGTACAAAATTGAAAACAGTCATTTTGGATGCGTTACGAAAAATTAAAAGATTTTGAACGATAATAACTCAACCGTCTCTCGATAGATTTACGAGATAATGGTATCAATCGATTGGAAATATTCTTAGCAATTTGCTGAATGTTTCAAAACTATTGATTTCATTCTGTAAACTATTGAAAAATGGTTAAAAGTAAACCATTGTCTAAAGATGGTGAAAATCGATTGATTTTTTTTATATTCTTATACTTTCTCCAACCGAGACATCAGATGCCAGTATCTGACACCTCTGATATTTTCTGTTCTACTATATAAGCGTCCAACAAAGTCGCCGTTCCATCATTGTCTATCCGATCGTCGACCCAGCAGCAGAGCAGCAGAGCAGCAGTACCAGAGCAGCGGAAGCAGAGCCTGGGGGCGAAAGGGCAACTACGCCGAGTGCGTTGGTGCCAGTGCTCCGGTATACTGGGCCGCCGTCATGGAATGCCCATCTGCTGCAGTTCTCAGTCGGTCGTGTTCACCGTCTGCTCCGCAAGGGCAACTACGCCGAGCGCGTTGGAAAAATGGCCCTTTTCAGGGCCACAACATTATCAAGAAAGAGTTTAACGTACGTATGCGAGTATCTGACACCTCTGATATTTTCTGTTCTACTATATAAGCGTCCAACAAGGTCGCCCGTTCCATCATTGTCAACAACATCAGCCCAACAAGACAGCCCTTTTCAGGGCCACCAAACTTTCGCAAAAGAGTTATTAAGGAATATTCCTAAAATATAATATACACAATTAAGTACAACACATAACCGACGTTATCCAACGCCAACCCTGCGGTCGTATCTAGTATACAACCCTTCCAACTTTTTTTGACGTAGAACTACGTCTTTGTCGACTATACTGGGGTGCAAATCAAAAAATATGTGTGGTGAAGGAGTGTTAGGTTTTGAACGCTTGTAACTTTGTCATTTATAGATGAAATTAAAATCCAAATACGCCAATCGATAGGATATAACATTACGAACGTGCTGAAATAAATATTTTTCCAATTTTACAGTAGTTAAACTATTGAAAATGTACAAATGATAATGTTATCACTGTTTTCATGAAATAAGCCTTTTTCCCAAACCCAGTCATCATAAACGAATACCACTTGGTTTCACATCATTCTGCTTGAACATGAATAGGTATAAATCAGCGCTGCTCTCCTGCCTTTGCTCATTCCCACTTCGGACGGCGTGGCACTAGGTCCTGCAGCAAGCAGGACTAAGTCAGCGGCTAAAGGTGGATCACGGCGTGTCCACCATAATGAGGAATGAGACTTGAAAAAACGTGCATGTAAAACCCCCTCCCCCTTAACAACCTCTCCCCCTCCCCCCTTAACAATAACCCGAAAAAGACATGGACTTTGACGATCATTTTTTTTTCCGGGAAATAAAGTTTAAGCAAACCACAATTATGTATAAACAATTAATATTTTACATGCAGAGCCAACATTTTCAAAAAACAATTGCTTAACAGGAGACATACACTCGATGAATTACCAACAACTGACTGTAAAGCATATCTGGTACCTCTATATATGCAATTATATTAACAACCAAAGTCCATCCTATTTTACATATTCTGCACAAAAGAAACTTTTTGCTCCGCCCCATTCATAAAAAAACGGCGGGAAATCCTATCAGGTTTGGTTGCAAATCGGTCTGCCTGAACCTGAAAAGATATAAAACAACGCTGCTGTCGTGCTTTTGCTCACTCTTTGCTCGACTGTTGAGCTGTCCAGTTCGTTTTCTTTTTCGCTCGAGTTCTCGCTTCGATTCGGTTTGTGCTGTCGCGTTGCGCCGTGGAAGCGTCGCCACCTTCGCGCGTTCTGGCAAGTTTACTGCAACTTGCCAACACGAAACAAATGGTGCGTAAACGTACCAATGATTCAGCAGCGGGCCCTTCAAAGAAGGTGGTAATCCAGCACAGCGCGTCGCAGGATGACGCCGGAAAACGGGTACTGCAAGCCAACCAGTTTGCGGTGCTCCCCGAAGAAAATGGCGATGGTGACGTCGTTCCCATCGCTGCAAGAGAGCGGATTCCCCCGCTTTTCACGCCGGAGAAGGATGTTGCCAAGCTGCGTGCCGAGCTGGCAAAACACAAGCTGCTGCCTCGCTTCAAGCTTTGCAGCATCGGCACCAAAATCATGTGCTCCAGCCTGGAGGAGTACAATCAAACAGGATGTTTCCTAAAGGAAAACAACGTTGACTTCTTCACGCACGATCTGCCATCGAGCAAGCCACTGAAACTGGTATTGCGTGGATTACCGTCGTTCGAGGCGGCTGTGGTTAAATCCGAGCTGGAGCGGCTTGGGCTCAAACCTGAGGCGGTGTTCCCAATAAACCGGCGTTCCTACCACAACACCAGCTTCCGTGACCAGTTGTTCCTGGTGCACTTCACGAAGGGATCCACCAGTCTAGCGGCTCTGAGATCCAAAATCCGGGACCTGTTTCAGGTCATCATCAGTTGGGAACATTACAAATCCCAACATCGTGATGTTACGCAGTGTATGAACTGCCTCTCCTACGGCCATGGCACCAAAAACTGCCATATGAAGACTATCTGCGGCAAGTGTGCTGGAACTCACTCGACTGCGTCCTGTGAGCAAGATGATGACATCGAGCCAACGTGTGTCAACTGCGGTGGTAACCACCAAGCCTCCAATCGCGGATGTCCCAAGCGAGTGGAGTTCATCAATATCCGTCGGAAGGCTACGATCAATAATCAGCCCGGTCACCTCCGTAATCATCGTTCGCCTCCTGCACGCACGGAAGTCCAGTACCCAGCTCTCCAGCCCCGTCGACATGTTCCGAACTTAGAACCACTTCCACTCAACAACCAACAAGTCAAGCATGTGAGTATTCCTAACAATCGAACAGTCCAGCATCGTCTCGCTGCTGCTGCTGCCCAGCCAATGCCAGGTCCCTCCACCGCCCCTGGTTTATCATACGCTGGTGTTGTCTCAGGTGAGCCTGTCGACGATTCTCCGTTCACCTCGGAGGAACTTGTGACGCTCGTGGCCGAGGTCATCATCATCTTGCGCACCTGCAAGACTCGATCTGAACAGCTTCATGCTGCCCTGTCTCTTGTCACTAAGTATGGACCGTGAAGCCATCAAGATCGTAAATTGGAACGCTTGCTCCTTGAAGAGCAAAAACATCGAGTTTGTTGAGTTTATCAATGAACGAAACATCGACATTGCCATCATAACTGAAACCCACCTGAAGCCTGAAACAAACGTCTACCTTCCCGATTTCCGGCTCGTGAGGCTAGATCGAACCAACTCTGGAGGAGGAGGAGTGGCTATTGCAATAAGGAGAAACATCTGCTGTCGACTGATGCCCAGCTTTCAGCTGAAGATCATCGAAGCCGTAGGGGTGGAAGTTTCTACTCCTATCGGCCCATCACCATCGTCGCGGCTTACTGCCCCAAACAAGTCAACATCAGGGACGGATCGGCAGCAGATCTGCGACGAGATATTATCAAGCTAACACGACGACGGGAAAACTTTATCATCGCTGGCGACCTGAACGCCAAACATCAAGCTTGGGGCAACAATCGGCGCAATCAAAACGGCACCATCCTGAACAACGACCTGCAGGAAGCGCAGTACAACATCTTGAGTCCGGAAACTCCCACCCGGTTGAGTCGGTCCGGTGTTCACGCTACCATCGATATCTTCATCAGCAACATGGGCAACAACATCGCTCAACCTATCACCTATCAGGAACTCAGCTCGGACCACTACCCGGTGGTGACTGAGGTGGGATCCTCCGTAAATCGATTTGAAGCTTTCCGGCGCAACTATCATCGTGTTGACTGGGGTCAGTTCCAACATTGCGTCGACACCGCTGTAGACTACGATGTCCAACCGGAATCGTCCGAAGATGTTGACCGGTGTCTGCGCTCCATCGATCAAGCAATTTCCCGGGCCAGGGAGCTACATGTGCCAGTATCCAGACAGGTGAGTAATACTCTGAACCTTGACAGGCCTACTAAAGACCTCATTAGACTCCGCAACACGATTCGTAGGCAGTACCAGCGTACTGGGCTGCCTAACCTGAAGACCAATTGCAACCGTTTGAACAAAATCATCCAAGCCAGGATGGTGGATCTCAGAAATATCGATTTTGCAAACAAGATTCGCTCTCTCCCAGATTGTGCTAAGCCATTCTGGAAAATGGCAAAGATTTTGAAAAATAAGCCGAGGCCCATTCCTCCCCTTTCCTCTCCTAACCAAAATTCGGACCCATCTTTACTAATAACCCCATTTGAAAAGGCCAATGCTCTTGGACAACACTTTGTAAATTCACATAACCTTGGCCACGCCATGGTGAGTCCCCACGAGCCTGCAGTATCACAGGCAATGGCTAGTGTCGCTGCCACCCCTGTAGTTGTCCCTGACGAAAGTAGAATATCGGCTGATGAGGTGATAGCAGCGATTAAATCAACAAAGAACATGAAGGCCACTGGTGTCGATGGAGTGGTCAACCTCGAGCTGAAAAACTTGAGTGTTGACTTCTTCAAGCACCTTGCAGTGGTCTTCAACAAGTGTTTAATGCTTGGCTACTTCCCTGCATGCTGGAAGTTAGCCAAAGTTATTCCAATTCACAAACCTGGCAAAGACCCTACCAGTGCCAAAAGCTATCGCCCCATCAGCCTCTTGTCCTCCATCTCGAAGCTATTTGAAAAATTGATACTCAGCCGTCTGCTGGTGTTTTCAAATGATAATAACATCTTTCTCAAAGAGCAATTCGGGTTTAGGAAAGGCCACTCTACCATCCACCAACTCGCACGGGTTACTAACATCATCAAGCGGAACAAGTCCGTTTCCAATACATCTGCCATGGCATTGTTGGACGTCGAGAAGGCGTTCGATAATGTCTGGCATGATGGTCTAGTGTACAAGCTGCATCGATACAACTTTCCGAACTACCTCGTGAAGATCATCAAAAACTACTTGTCGGGCAGATCATTCCAGGTCTACTTGAACAATGTCTCCTCTGATACGTTCAACGTTGATGCAGGGGTCCCTCAAGGTAGCCTGCTTGGGCCTATCCTATTCAACATTTTCACGTCAGACGTTCCTCCCCTGCCAGGTGGTGGTATCCTGTCAATGTTCGCAGATGACACCTCCATCATCTATAAGGGTCGAGTGATCCGTGCTCTGGCGAGTAAACTACAATCAGGCCTGGATGTTTTGTCCGACTATTTTAAGAGCTGGAAGATTTGTATCAATGCAGCTAAAACACAAACCATTCTGTTTCCACATTCGTATTCACCTCGGCTTGTTCCGCCTGCTAACGTCAAGATCCATCTTGATAGCACTCCCATTGAATGGTCGAGTGAAGTAGTCTACCTTGGTCTCACCCTCGATAGCAAATTGCTATTCCGATCCCATGTGGACAAGACATCCACCAAGTGTAACATCTTGATCAGGTCGCTCTACCCTCTGATAAACAGGAAGTCCACCCTGTCCCTCAAAAACAAGCTTGCTGTCCACAAGCAAATCATACTGCCGGCTATTGAGTATGGTATGCCAATCTGGGAGAGTTGTGCAAAGTGCCACCACTTAAAGCTTCAGAGGATCCAAAACAAGATCCTCAGAATGATCCTTAACAGTCCACCGCGAACTCGTAATTCTGAGATTCACCACCTAGCCGGTCTTCAAACACTCGAGGAGCGAAAGACTTCCACGCTGGAAAGGTTCAGAGTCACCTGTCTGCGATCAAACCACCAGATCATTCGTGATTTGGCAACCTAGTTTAAGTAGTTAGGTGCTCAAGTAGGTAGGTTATCAAATTTTTAAATTCAAACCAAAACAATCCCACAAAGGGTATCCTGTAAATTAGCGCTAAACGCAATCATCACATTAGAATAACCAATTAACTAGAACAAAGATGAAGAGCCAAAGGCTAACCAATTGAAATGTTAAATCAAATATTGAAACATAAAACCCAGAAAATAAACGTAAATTTTACTACGTGCTTTTGCTCATTGTCACAGCGGACGGCGTGCCACTTGGTCCTGCAGCAAGCAGGACCAAGTCAGTGGCTAAAGGTGGATCACGGCGTGAAATGAGGAATGCGACACAATGAGGAAAAGCAATGTTTGTAAACCTCCTCCCCCTTCACAACAACCTCCCCCCTTCAACAACCCCCTCCCCCTCAACAACCTCTCACCCACCCTCAACAAAACCCTGAAAAGACATGGACTTTGACGATCACTTTTTTCCGGGAAATAAATTTTAAACAAACCACAATTAGGTATTAGCAAAAACAGAAGTTTTTTCCTTAATTTCTTCCCGCACCAAAGCTTTCAAATTTGAGAGAAAAAAATAGCTTGAAAGACATATTCGATGATATTATGTTGATGAATTACACACCACTGACTGTAAAAGAAGTAGTAGTAAAATTTCGTTTATTTCTGTTGATTATGGTGTATACATTGATTTTACATTTCAATTGATAAGCCTATCTGGCTCGTCATCTTTGTTCATTGGATATTCTAATTTAGTATTTGCGTATTTCATCTAGTTAACAGAAAACCCCTTGGGGGGTGTGTTTTTTTGTTTTAATTGAAAAATTTGATAACCTACCTAACTACGAGTCTAACTTAACTAACGTGCCAGATCACGTATGATCTGAAGATCTGATCTCTGAACCTTTCCAAGGAGACCGTTCGTCGCTCTTCGAGAGGCTGAAGGCCAGCCAGGCAGTAAACCTCAGAATTTTGGGTCCTGGACTGTTTAGGATCATCCTATTCATTTGCGTATAAATTTCATATGTACTTCTGAGTGGATTCTGTTTATGTGTGGTCAAATGAAAATCATGTGGAATTTCACATTAATTTATTTGTCAAGAAAAATGTTTAAATTGTTTTGAGTGAACCATAACCGAAACATTGAAATACTTGAAAATTTTAAGATAAAGTATAATAGTCAAAATGCATGAAAAACATCAATTTTGTGTGGTTCTACGTCATACTGCGGTCGTGTCTAGGACACAACCTTTTAATTTTTCATTGAGAACAATACTACTTTCTAGTGAATTGAGCGAACAGTAATGTGTATTTACATTGCTCGTTTGGTTCAGCGTATGACGGTTTGTTTGGTTCTTCTTGCTTCAGTCCAGTGTTGGAAAGTTCATTTCAAAAAAGTTTTTTTTTTTATTTGTTTTCCGTCGATCTTCTTTTCCTAATTGAGCACCAACGCTACCGACGCTAGGGAGGCAACTCGCACACCTGGACCCTACCTATCGACCCATCAACTCATAGACCGGGGACCAACAACGGCTTTACTTCCCTTCCGAAAGATTTTGTGCCTCAGAAAATCCCAGCGGCACCGACTGGGATTGAACCCAGGCCTTTTTGGGGTAAGAGACAATCACGCTTACCACTACACCACCGGCGCCGCTGCAAAAAAGTTCTTTCGCAGTTCTTCAGACAATCATTTCGCTATGCGAAAATCGTGAACGAAATGAGAATAAAAGTTCCCGAACGAGATGTTCGAAACAGTTCAGCAAATGATTCCGAAAGAGAACTCCGATTTCGCTCTCTCAACCTATTTCACAAAAAACAAAATATCAAGAAACAAGCTAGCTGAGGTTCTTGTCTCCTATGTCATGTTTCGTCGCGAATTAGAATGAAATTAACTCGCTTAATTTCTTCCACTCTGCTGATGTTTTCTTTTTCTAGATTATGTGTTATGCTATTTAGATTGTATACATGGAGGAGCTACCAGTGCTAGTATACGTTTAGGATGCATTTAATACACATTTATAAGGTTTTCACTTTCTGTAACACCACCAATAAAAAAGTTCACGAGACATAGTACGCGATCTATGCAAAGAAGCTAGAGCAAAAATTAATCTTTTAACATACGCCTCTCTTACAGGTGAATCAAATTAAGAGTGATATTAGTTCTTTTCAATCTCAAACAAGAAAGTTTGCTCGGGAAATACCGCTTTGCGAAATTCCCATCGATAATTTCCCTAGTGAAACCATCTCGCTTGCGATAATGAACTGCGCAGTGGCAATATCGTAACGAATGAGACACAACCGAGGTGCGATTATTGCTAGTTTAAAAATACACACTTAGAAATTATCGGCGACTTCGTTAATTTTTACCGAAATATGAACAGCTGAACTGTTCGGTAAAATTTATGCAATTCAATTCAATTGCTTTTCAGCTACTTTGAAACTAAATCTCCACTTAAATGACAAGATTTGATCATTTAAACGAGGTTCAAAATGTTTTCAAATTATTTTCAAATTCAATATGTAGCGTTTAAAATCAAGGTCAAAGTTTTGCCGAACGTTCAGCTGTTCAGATTTCGGTAAAATTTACCGAACACGGAACCAAAACCTTAGCGTGTAATAATGAACATTTGGCGATATTTCCAAACCTGCTTCAGTTCATGTGTGTCTCTATTGAACGTCTCTGATTTTTCCCTCAACCAACCCATACGTGAAGGCTAGATCTCCACACCTTGTATAGACCAGGTTGGCTACTGTGCGTGCGTTAAACCGCATTAATCTCTATAGTAAGTTTGCCGATATGTTGTCTAATTGTCAACTTGTCACTCCCAACATGCTTAACCAATTTTGGGTAGGTTCAGTTTTGTAGTTAACAATTTTCACAATGTAAACGCTTTACTCATTTCATTTATACAGCCTCAAGCTGTATTCAAACGTTATACGATATGAGGAAACCTTTACTCAACCTCTATACAAGCAATTCTGGCGAACTTAGTCAGCTACTTATGGCTGTTGGAACGGTCGGGAGAAGCTCTTATTGCATATCCATTAACGCTTCTATACAACTGTTATCCTGCTGTTTAGTTGTGTGTGAACTTGAAAGGCGCTTATTAAACCTTTTCCCGGTTATCCAATAATCACTACACAGCTTTCTCTTGAAGCCGGGTTAAATACTGTTTACGCTTTTTTATGAAGGAATTTATTGAGTTTATTTTGCTGTGAATCAAATTAATCGAAATTAGTTACAAATCATCACCAAATTATTTACCCTGCACAGGAACCAGGAATCAAACTCGAGACGACCTTATTGGCAAACCTTGACACTACCAACTGTGCTACGCCAACACTTTGAACTTATGTAAACAAATCAACATTCCCTTCTACAACAAAATCGCTGAGTAGAGGCTTTATAATAGTGCACACGAATCACTTTTCTCGACTAGTTATAAAAGAGCAGAGTAAAAGCTGTAAAACTGCACACGTATAAAAATAAACCTAGTTGACTGTGAAAATGCTTCCGAAGTTGCTCTAACACAGTTTATAAGCTGAGTACAGGATGTTTAGTTGTTGAAAAAGCACTTTTGATGTTTATGTTATTCAGCAACAGTGGTTGGTTGTTTAGAAGCCATCAAATGAGTAATATATTCACTTTGTTAGCTTTGTTTTGCAGCTACAAGTTGAAAGTTGATTAGTGTGTGTATAGAAGTGACATTAGCGTTTATTGGCTGATGTTATTCAGTGCGACTGACAAATTGAATAATGGTTGTGAGAAAGTTGAGTAAACGCTCTTCAAAACTATTTTGCTAGCTTTTGCTTGTAGCTGTATCTGCAGCTTCTTTTCAGCTACTTTACAGCACAACGCTGGAAAAGTTGGCTTACAAAGCTGAAAATGTTAGTTGGGAAGGCTTATTTCATGAAAACAGTGATAAAATTATCATTTGTACATTTTCAAAAGATTAATTACAGAAAAAATGGAGAAATATTTATTTCAGCAGGTTTGTAATGTAATATCCAATCGATTGGCGTATTTGGATTTTAAATTCATCTATAAATGACAAAGTTACAAGCGTTCAAAATCTAACACTCCTTCACCACGCATATTTTTTGATTTGCCCCCAGTATAGTCGACAAAGACGTAGTTCTACGTCAAAAGTTAGAATGAAATTCACATGGATATTTTCCACTGGTTATGTGATTTATTTTATGAGTGCACGTTTGTTGTTCAAGAAGGAAGAGCAAAACTGGAGCCTATGGGATTCCCATATACCATAATTATAACACACCATAATAGGAACGTATAGCCATAACTGGTCGATCCACCGTACACTAAGAAAATTTCAAGGATTGTTTTTACATATGTGTCCTACACATGATTTGTTGCAATGTGATCAACAAATGACATCTTTGTGTCGGACACATACTTAATATGTGTACCAATAAGAGCCATGTGCGACAACACAACTATTCATTTGACACATACATTTCATGTGTACTTCTGAGTGGATTCTTTTTGTGTGTTCCCATTAAAAAAAAAAAAATGTGGAATTTCACATGAAAATTCATCAATAAAAATGTGTGGAATTTTTTGAGTGTAGTAAGTCTAGAGTGTTAATTCAGGGAAATGCAACGGAAATTTGGCAAACTTTAATTTCTATTAACTTGGCTAATAATCAATGGATTTTGATAATTGGTATGTAGATCGATTCACCAGTGTTATAATATTTGTGTGATGTATCAATTGTTGAATATTTAAATAGTTAACAATGAAGATATATGGAAATATTAAAATTCACCATACATTTTCTTCGACCGCAAAGTGCTCACCTCTAACACAGCCATCAGAAAGTTGATGCCTAGCGACGCAAATGAGAGACATGATAACTACTTTTTACCGGCAACAGCATCGCTTTCGCGCTCCGATACCGAGTCCATAGGGGGAGAAGGTGCTGTATTTTCACCTTTTTTACGGCTCTTCTTACCTCGAGTGTCCTCGAGGCCGGCGGTCTGCTTCCGTTTCCTACGGGTCACGGGAGCAGTAGCCTCGCTCTCACTAGAGTCGAGGTTAACGCCAACTTTTTCGAGTTGTCCAACAAGGGAAGCACATTCCATCTCAAGGCGAGTCTTGGACTCCTTGAGCAGTTTGATTTTCCCCTTGCCAAGGGCTACCTCCTTTCGTAGACTTTCCACCAACTTTTCCAGGAGCTGTTTGTCCTTTTCGGTTGGTGTTTCGGCATCAGGCAAGGGGTCGGTGCCAACCTCTTGGGTTAGCACTTTGCCCTCCCTACCAGTAGTCTTTCCACTCTTGGTAGCACTAGTAACTTGCGTAAGACCGGCAGGTGGACTAGCACCAACCCCAGTACTCTTGCACTGGGTAGTCCCCTTTTTGCTGGCCTTCGCACCCTTTGCAGATGGAGCTCCGTCTGTTCCCTTACCCTGAGGGTTCGACTTCGCAGTGTTACAACAGTGTTCATAGGCGTTCTTATGCACCTGCTTTACCCGGCGCCGTAGCTGTGGATACGTCTATTAACGTCTCTTTAAACTGTTCCCCTACAAGAGGAAAATTTAGTTCATTCGAGACGGGTTTTAAACTGCAGCTGTTTCATCATTGTGTGTCCCCCGTTTAGGTCGGTCGTCCTCCCTCGTGTACCTTGGTCTTTGGGACCTTTAGGACTGCCTCTTGTCGAATGAAGTGGCATGACTACCAGTCATTTTCTTTCTAATGCCACTTCAACTTACTCATGCTTATATCATATCGTATAAGTCTAACGCCCTCAGGAAGTTGAGTACAGTTTGCTCTGTACTCCTGTCGTTGAACAATACCTCATGGATTGAACCAACGACACCCATATCTTCCCTTAATTGTGCTCTCGCCGGGCACTCCACCAATAGATGATTCACATCTAATACCGCGCCGCATCCCTGGCAGTAGGCCACACTGCCGCTAAATCGAGGTCCATGAGTGAGCCGTGTATGACCAATCCTCAGCCGAGTCAGAACTTTCTGATCTCGAGAATTAGGTGCATCCTTCCACTCTTGTGTAGTGTTCTTGATACGACGCAGGAATGCATCACGGTTGTTATGACAAGACACATTCCATGCGTATCGCGAGGTCTGCTTCACCCAGCGGGTAGCGTCACTATAGGGCACCGGAGTGGCCTCTAGTTGAGCAAGACGACCCTGGTTAGCTAGTTTATCAGCAGCCTCATTCCCTGGTATACCTGCGTGTCCAGGTACCCATGCAAAGGTTATGTTAGCGTACCGTTGCACCTCTAACAGCCACGGGTGTCCAACCTGCCCATGCTCAAGGGCAGAGAGACAACTCGCAGAGTCAGAGAATACAACAGCCTGAGACCCATTTGCTAGCCTACAAGCTTGCAGGAGAGCATAGGCCTCAGCTGAGAAGATACCACAGAGACCGGGTAACCGGCCGCAGCGGCTTATGTCCTCCCCAGACACCCCATAACCAACCCGAGGGGGGCGACACATCTAAATCTCAAGTTTAGATGCTCAACAAATCTCACACTAGCGAATCAATCTTCGAAAAATCTTCTTTCATTTGTGGCATCTACTTGCATCGCTCATCATCTTTTTGCAGGAAATCTTCAGAATCGTCATCAATCTTCTTTCTATCTACTCAGCGTGCGCGCAGCTATCCACAGCAAAACACAATCTTTTTTCCATCGTAGATAGAGTCGTCCCCCTCGAACCAACCTCCTCTTCGATTAATGAACCGTCCGTAAATAGCTTGAGCCTTCCCTCGTATGAGGCAGCGACCTCTTTAAATGCAGCTTTCGCCACACTAGAGCTAGCCCCCGCCCCGCACATAGCTTTAACCCTCCAATCAACTTTCGGGGCAGTAGCATCCCATGCCCGTTGCCACAGCCTAGCTCGCTGGGCTAACGTGGGAAAATCTACTCCCGTCAAGTCGCTCCACCATTCTCTCGCCCTTGCAACCGTGGGCCTGTCATTGAGAATGGGATCCCTTTCTAGGAGCCTTAGCGCCTTGGTGGCCAGGTCTTCGGTGACAACATTCACCAAAGGAACCTTTCCATTCTCCACCAACAGGGAAGCTATTGGTGAAGACCTCAGCGCTCCGCTACAGATTCTGTACGCCTCATTGTACTGAGGTTCCAGAATCTTGAGCAGGGAGACACCACCCCTGCTCCACAGTTCCGCCCCGTAAAGGATGCTAGGGACAACCAGAGCCCTAGCAACCTTGGTCAATGTACTACGAGAGGCTTCAGAGAAGCGACCATTTAGGGTCCGAAGGATATTCAACTTGTTGTTGACGTTATCCTTCACCAACTTGGCGTGCTTAACAAATCGGAGTTTGTTATCAATAGTCACACCAAGCAGTTTCATCTCGCGTACGGCCTTGACCGCATGCTCACCGATACTAACATAAGGCAGGTTCGGTCTGTGATGATGCCCAAAGCAGACGTGCAGCAGTTTGGACTTCTCGGGGGAAATCACAAACCCAACACCATCTGCCCAGTCAACGACAGACTGAACTGCATCCTGCATCTTGTGCCTAACCACCCTACCGTATTTACCAAACACGATAATGGTAATATCATCGGCGTATACAATGATGTATACTTCCTTGGGAATGCGTTCAAACACTGAGTTCATCGCAATGAGAAACAGTGTAACCGAAAGGACAGACCCTTGCGGGATGCCATTCTCCAGCAACCTCGAGGTAGAGGTTGCGCCAGCGTTCAATACTCGGAACCTACGGTTCTGTAGAAAGTTTTCTACGTAGTTAAACATACATCCTTGGAAGTCCCAGCTCTTGAGGGAAGTCAAGATAGGAAGCTTCCATGTCATATCATATGCCTTGGACAAATCGAGGGAGACTACATCTACATGCAAATCTTCCGACGAGGCCTTGTCCAATAAATGATCAAGCTCAGAGAAGAACGTCTCCGACCCATAGCCGCATCGAAATGCGTGTTGCCGTGGGTGGATCCGTCCTTGCCTCTCCAGCTCGGTTGACAGACGACGGTTAACCATCCGCTCGAGTGTTTTTCCCATGCAGCTCAGCAGGGTTATCGGTCGATAACCCTCTGTTAGGGTTTTATCCTTCCCAGGTTTGGGAATAGGAATAACCAACCCTTCTTTCCACTCGTCCGGTATCTGGCCAGAAAGCCAGACTTCGTTCATAGTAGCAAGAAGAGCCAATCGGCCGGCAAGGGGTAATCTCCTAAGTAGGGGATACCCGATGTCGTCAGGGCCCGCAGCCTTACCAAGGCCGCGGCGCAGGGCCCAGTTGAGCTCTTCAAGCACGAATACCCTGTTGTAGTCTTTTACTAGACTACATTGCCTGTCACGGGAGTAGCGGTACTCCCCCTCAGCCAATGACTTCACACGCAGGAACTCATCACTGTGATTGCTGTTTGCCGACACCTTGGCAAATTGATCAGCAAAGGCCTCACTGATAAGTCCTGGGTCTTTCGTGTAATCGCCATCCAACTTAATCACCCTCTCAACATGTCTGTTCTTACCACCGACAGACTTTACCTTTCGCCATAGCTCACCAGAGCTAGTGGTTTCCGATATGTCTGCAGTGAAAGCAGACCATGTATCCCGCTTTGCAGCCTTGATTACGCTTCTAGATTTAGATCGAGCAAGCTGAAACTCCCTCAATCTATCGGCCCTAGAAGGATCATCAAGCTGCAATCTACGCAGCGCCCTTAGACATTTACGTCTAGCCTTAATCGCTGTATGAACTTCTGTCCCCCACCAAGGGACAGTTTTCATACCTCCTCTCCCTCCAGCCTTTGGGATGTGACGATGAGCGGCCTTACTCAAGATTTGGGTCCAGTCGCCTGGTCTCAGTATCCTGTCATCACCAAAGCTGTCCCAATCTGCCCTCTCAAGGTTCCATCTCAGCCTTGTCACAGTAGACGGGAGGTCTACAGCCTGTGACAATGAGATAGGAAAATGATCACTTCCGTGTAAGTCATCGTCAACCCGCCAGATAAACTGGCTGGCTACATCCCAAGAGGCTATGGCCAGATCAATCACGGACTCTACCCCGGTGGTGGGATCGAACCGAGTCGGTCTGCCATCGTTCAGCACTGAACAACCCAACGTGTCCAGTAGCTGATACAACCTCTCGCCACGAACGTCCGTCTTATGTGATCCCCAGGAGGGGTGATGCGCATTCAGATCGCCCACTATCACATAAGGGACAGGCAGCTGCGAGATGAGATCTTGCAGTTTGCCGATGACGTTCACTTCCTTGCCAACCCTATTCCTCGGAGCCATGTATAAGCTAACAACAGTCAGCTTATACGGAAGCTGAATGGTGACCGCGGTGGCCTCCAGTTCAGTATCCAACTGCTCTACCTTATGTGGTATATCTTCTCTAATAGCCAATCCAGTGCCGTGGATGTAGGCATTAATGTGAGGCTTAATATACCACTTATATCTACCACCGAGATAGTTTGGAGGTAGATCTGCTACCTTGGCCATCGTTTCTTGGAGAGCGACGACACAAGGCTTCAGTTTCCTTGTCAATAGCTGGATCTCAGATAACTTTGATCGCAACCCATGCACATTCCATTGCAGTATTACGTTCGATGGCTCTTTACCATTCTGTTGTGGGACATCAGACATGGTAATTACTTTTTACCGGCAACAGCATCGCTTTCGCGCTCCGATACCGAGTCAATAGGGGGAGAAGGTGCTGAGTTTTCTCCCTTTTTACGGCTCTTCTTACCTCGAGTGTCCTCGAGGCCGGCGGTCTGCTTCCGTTTCCTACGGGTCACGGGAGCAGTAACCTCGCTCTCACTAGAGTCGAGGTTGACGCCAACTCTTTCGAGTTGTCCAACAAGGGAAGCACATTCCATCTCAAGGCGAGTCTTAGACTCCTTGAGTTGTTTGATTTTCCCCTTGCCAAGGGCGACCTCCTTTCGCAGGCTTTCCACCAACTTTTCCAGGAGCTGTTTATCCTTATCAGTTGGTGTTTCGGCATCAGGCAAGGGGTCGGTGCCAACCTCTTGGGTTAGCACTTTGCCCTCCCTACCAGTAGCCTTTCCACTCTTGGTAGCACTAGTAACTTGCGTAAGACCGGCAGGTGGACTAGCACCAACCCCAGTACTCTTGCACTGGGTAGTCCCCTTTTTGCCGGCCTTCGCACCCTTAGCAGTTGGAGCTCCGTCTGTTCCCTTGCCCTTAGGGTTTGACTTCGCAGCTCCCTGCTTGGCCTTCTTCTTCTTCTTCCCTTGGGAAGAGAAAAATGGCACCTGCTGACCCTTACCAGAGTCAACAGGTGCCGTCCCAGCAGCAACCGCTGCATAGGACTTACCGCTTCGCTCGTCGCTATAAACCTTCTTGGCATCCCCAAAGGAGACACCAAGGTTGGTTTTTATCCGTAAAATATCAACTTCCTTCACGTAGGTAGGGCACCTACGGTTAGTCGGCTGATGATTGCCTCGACAATTGGAGCAGAAGGCCTTTGCTCCACATTTCTCGGCAACCGGATGGACCCCTGAACAGACCCTGCACCTGGTCTTGTGCTTACAACCCGCGCGACCATGCCCATACCCATAGCAGTTGTAACACTGCAAGGGCAAGGCGTAGTACGCTCGGGTCCTAATGCTGAGGAGACCAAACTTAACCGTTTCCGGAAAGCTGGTCCCCTCGAAAGTTAATACCACGGATGAGGTGTTAACCTTCCCCTCGCCACTACCCTTGCAAATTCTGTGGACATCTACTACACCTTGTGTAGCAAAATGCTCCTTCAGAATCTGCTCCGATTCGTTGATGATATCAACACTTGATATCACGCAACGAATTTTGTTCAAGGTAGGGTGTGCACCCACCCGAACCTTGAACCCTCCGCTAAGTTCAGTGATCTGCTTCAGCTTTTCAGCATCAGCAGGATCACTGACCTCTAGCACGTAACGCGAACCACCCCGATCCGTGTGGGCCTCAACAGTATGCCCAGCAGAACGCTGAACCGCTGAAGCCACGTCGAGATGGTTCCACGATACTTTACTTCCTCCTTCGATTGCCTCCATAAGGAGAACAATCGTCCCGCTGCGTTTATTTTTCGCCAGGGTCCGTCGACCCTCACCATAGCTGATTTTGTTTTGCATAATCAACTATTTCGTACGGGAAAGACCCTCTCGGGCCGAAGCCGCCGGAGTCTGTTCCCAATGCAAACCTTAGGGGAAAAAATATAGGACAGTGCCTCACCCCTATCACTTTGAACGGATACACTTAAGACGGGAGGTTCCATCTGCCAGCCCGAATCGCTCCGTTGCTTCAAACGTGGACGCTAGAAGTAGGTCCATACACTCTACCTACAGAATGCATTCATCCTGAACAAACTTTAGCCACACGAAATCCACTATCTACAATTGTTTAAAGTCCGGTAGACAACTGACTGCCGCCAGAAAGGCTGAGCACGGTAATCGGATGGGCCTAAGACATGACTAGGTCCCATCCTGCACACACTCAAAACCTTCGGACTCCCCCGTTCTTGTTCGCGTTTCTGGCTACAACGCATCATAGCCAGCAACCCCACCGAGCACCGCGTGGAGGTAAGAATCGGAGTTCAGATGCACAGATATCGCAAGTCGCCGATCGTCTGGCAGAGCCCGACAACCGTTGACGAGCGTTCTTATGCACTGCTTTACCCGGCCGTAGCTGTGCTTCCATTTATTAACGTCCTTTTAAACAAACCACCTTGAGAAGGTGGATATAGTTCATTCAGGACGGCCAAGTCGTAACCAGACCGAGCCGGTTAGCATCCCCAGGTAGCGATAATCACGGGCTACTTCGATAGTTGGCAATAACCTTATTGCTCTGTCATCGTCATCACGGGCACTACCGATAATTGACAGTAGTGCTTTGGTGACAACGATGATCCCCCGTTCTTGTTCGCATTACTGACGGCAAATATCACCGCCAGCAATCCCACCGGGCACCGCGTGGAGGTAAGAATCGGAGTTCAGGTGCACAGAGGTCGCAAATCGCCGGTCAGGGCAGAACCCAACAACCATTGATAGGCGTTCTTATGCACCTGCTTTACCCGGCGCCGTAGCTGTGCTTCCATCTATTAACGTCCTTTTAAACAAACCACCTTGAAAAGGTGGATATAGTTCATTCAGGACGGCCAAGTCGTAACCAGACCGAGCCGGTTAGCATCCCCAGGTAGCGATAATCTTGGGCTACTTCGAGAGTTGGCAATAACCTTATTGCTCTGTCATCGTCATCACGGGCACGACCGATAATTGACAGTAGTGCTTTGGTGACAACGATGATCCCCCGTTCTTGTTCGCATTACTGACGGCAAATATCACCGCCAGCAACCCCACCGGGCACCGCGTGGAGGTAAGAATCGGAGTTCAGGTGCACAGAGGTCGCAAATCGCCGGTCAGGGCAGAACCCAACAACCATTGATAGGCGCTCTTATGCACCTGCTTTACCCGGCGCCGTAGCTGTGCTTCCATCTATTAACGTCCTTTTAAACAATCCACCTTGAAAAGGTGGATATAGTTCATTCAGGACGGCCAAGTCGTAACCAGACCGAGCCGGTTAGCATCCCCAGGTAGCGATAATCTTGGGCTACTTCGAGAGTTGGCAATAACCTTATTGCTCTGTCATCGTCATCACGGGCACTACCGATAATTGACAGAAGTGCTTTGGTGACAACGATGATCCCCCGTTCTTGTTCGCATTACTGACGGCAAATATCACCGCCAGCAACCCCACCGGGCACCGCGTGGAGGTAAGAATCGGAGTTCAGGTGCACAGAGGTCGCAAATCGCCGGTCAGGGCAGAACCCAACAACCATTGATAGGCGTTCTTATGCACCTGCTTTACCCGGCGCCGTAGCTGTGGTTCCTCTCGTACTGCACAGCAATTCCGTTAAGATAGCGCAACAATATCGCACACCAATAGGGTAAAAACTAACCTGTCTTGTTCCCTTGAAAGGGTGAACAATCGAACGAATTTTGTTTCACAATGATAGGAAGAGCCAACATCGAAGCATCAAAAAGCCATGTCGCTATGAACACGTGGTGGCCACAAGCCAGTTATCCCTGTGGTAACCTTTCTGACACCTCTAGCTAAAAACTCTTTAAACCAAAAGGATCATGAGGCCTATCTTTCGCTACCTCAATATGTACTGAACATCGAGATCAAGCCAGCTTTTGTCCTTATGCTCAGCGTGTGGTTTCTGTCCACTCTGAGCTGACCTTTGGACGCCTCCGTTATTGTTTTGGAGATGTACCGCCCCAGTCAAACTCCGCACCTGGCATTGTCTATGACTTGGAGTATGCAGATGTCTTACTGTCATCGGCGTACTGTGTGAAAGTTGAGCAAAATGTGGCCGTGCGGGCCCGAGGACGGGACCCTACTAGGGAATCCGAAGCAACCCGTTCGGATCGCACGCCCAGAGCCACGCGATGGACGTGATGACCACAGGCTCGGTCTTCTGCATTATGTCCAGAAATGACGACATGACTGAACACTGAACAATAAACCTTATGCTAGGAGGTTGCAATAACCTTAGCACTAGTTCTACATGATCATGTAAGTAAGGCAACAGTAAGAGTGGTGGTATCTTATTTGTGTTGGGGAGAAAATATGTTACCCCGGCTCCCACCTATTTTGCACCTCTTATATCGCCTTACAATGCCAGACTAGAGTCAAGCTCAACAGGGTCTTCTTTCCCGTTAGTGTTTCCAAGCCCGTTCCCTTGGCTGTGGTTTCGCTAGATAGTAGATAGGGACAGAAGGAATCTCGTTAATCCATTCATGCGCGTCACTAATTAGATAACGAGGCATTTGGCTACCTTAAGAGAGTCATAGTTACTCCCGCCGTTTACCCGCGCTTGCTTGAATTTCTTCACGTTGACATTCAGAGCACTGGGCAGAAATCACATTGTGTCAACACCTGTTGAGACCATCACAATGCTTTGTTTTAATTAGACAGTCGGATTCCCTCAGCCGTGCCAGTTCTGATTTGACTGTTTGGCGATGACTGCAGCGCCCGCGGGACACACACGGGAGCCCGCGAAGGCCCCGCGCGCAAGTGTGCACCCACGAAGGAACGCATTGAGACAAACCCCCAATCGCGAAGCGGGAGCATAGCCTGAGTCATCCCAGTCTTCAGAGCCAATCCTTATCCCGAAGTTACGGATCTAATTTGCCGACTTCCCTTACCTACATTAATCTATCGACTAGAGACTTTAAACCTTGGAGAACTGCTGTGGATTAGGTACAAGCTGTTGAGAGTTTGCGTGCCCCAGTCTTCGATTTTCAAGGTCCAAGAAGAGAATATCGACACAGCAATTTAATACCATGCTCTACCAGCCTCTCCAACCATATCTCTTTATGAAAGACTTCCATGGATAGTGTGACTGTAAAACAGAAAAGAAAACTGTTCCGATATCTCTTGTTGGCTTTTCGAAGAAAACGATTCATGTTGCCATTACAAAGGCGCTACCGTAACCGGATTCCCTTTCCCTCATTCTATATATACGTATATACGAGGATGTTGCATCGACAGCGTGGATGTATCTGGTTAAATGCTTAATATATAGGGGAAATGGATGTAAAGTCGGCCCCACCTCGCGGCACAGGCCTTCAGAACTGAGCGTCGCTACTGTGGGCAAGCAACCAACACCAGGGGACCACTGTCGGGCGACCTTGAGTCCTTGCGGACGCCAAAGTTGTTTCGTAATGGTTTTTTACCGATCCAAACCAACACCCTGCACATAATTGAGAAATTACACTAGTTTACAAAACAACATAAAAAGTGTGAACTTTAGTGGTTGACCAACGTTTCTAATGCAAAATCCTACGCTGAATTCAATGCCGTGGTCAGAAAAAATTAAAGTAGAGCCATTTTTGAGATATACAAAATTTTTGATTTTTTGAATTTTGGACAAAAGTACGATTACTAAAATGTTAATATCTTTGGAACTAGTGCACCAATTTTAAATATTTTTTTATGAAAGTGAAGCTAAATAAGTTTGCTATCGTTTACTTGAATAACATGTCTTAATTAAAAATTTAATTTTGAATTCATTTAAAAATTTACAGCATTTTTTTTTATTTTTCCTGCGAATTTTCCATAAAAATCTTGTTTTAATCAACATTTTAATGGGATAAAAAGATTCAAAAAATCATTCCATAATTTATTCTTAAAGTCCATTCAAAACCGGAGAAAATGAGTCTTTAATGGATGAAATCGGTTGGAAATTGTCGAAGTTATGATTTTTTTTGTAAAATCATGGAAATTGAATGTTCCAAGATTGGCCGTTGTCCCGCTCCTAGGTTCATGCACCACTTCCAGTAAGCCTTTCTGCGGACGTGTACGCATACGGTGCATTTCACTAACACTACCAGCTGTCACGCAAAATTAAATGGGATATTTTCAACAATATAATTTACGCTAGTGTTTGTGTGACCGCTCGGCGAGAACCTAACGCAACCAACTCAATTTGACAGCTTTCTTTCTTTAACATTGCTTAACGATGTATACGACAAAACGTGAATTAAAGTGTAAAAATGATCCTCAAAAGTTTTGTTACGCGTGTGGCAACTATATATTTACAAAATCGGTCAATTTCACTGCTTCGTTGCAAACTGCATACAGGCTTTATTTAAAATTGATCCTGGAGACTTTGACGAACCGTGGATTCCAAAAGTATTATGTAGTTCGTGCAAAACGTGCTTGGCTAGGTGGATGTCAGGCGCAAGGTAAATTGATTTTTTGAATAACTTTCATATAAACAATTTATGTACAGCATGGTAGTGCTTTGTTCTTTCCTGATCGGAATTATCTTACTTCATCTATTTTTGATAAGTGTTAATGTCTTACTTACTAACTCACTTATTTGTTATCTGTCAGTCGCTATTTGTCCTTTGACATGCCCACCATATAGCGTCGACCGTTTTGTCATGCAACGGATTGTTATTTCTGCTTGACAAAAGTTAAGCAACAAGGACGTCACAAAATTTCGTCAAAGCGTTGCAAAAAGAAGGGCCGGCATTCCAGTACTTGAAATCAGTATTTCCAAATTTATCTGACGCAAAGATAAAGGAAGGTGTATTTGTTGGCCCACAGATCAAAAAACTGCTCAATGATTCCGCATTCAATACAGATTTGACACCAGATGAGGAAGAAGCGTGGAAATCGTTCCAGCGTGTTGTCACAACCTTTTTAGGAAATTTCAGAAGCCCAGATAATGAGGAAGCCGTCGATGAATTGCTCAAAAATTATGAGAAAATAGGTATAAATCAAAAATATTGTGTTTGTTACATATAATTAATTTCAAATCCTTTTATTTCACTGAACACAGGTGTGAATATGTCTTTGAAGATACATTTCCTACATTCTCACATGGATTTTTTCCCGGAAAATCTTGGTGACGAGAATGATGAGCACGGCGAACGTTTTCACCAACAAATGAAGATGATAGTTTTGGGATGAAGCAATGATGGGTGACTATTGTTGGTTTCTGATTCGAGAAACAAGTTCAAAACATCGAAGACAAAGTCATTCGATTCTCAATCATTTTTAATAAAACCTAAATAAATTTCTTTTGTATCAACTCGGTTTTAAATCCTGATGTGCCTTAATCAAATTGATATGTAGAGAAAAGAATCTCCCATGAAAACTTTACATGCGATTTGGATGCTTACAACGACACCTAGAAAAGGAACTCTAAAGCTGTTGTATTTCAGCAACATTTTTAAGTGTTTTACAAAAATGCTCATAACTTCGACAATTTCCAACCGATTTCATCCATTAAAGACTCATTTTCTCCGGTTTTGAATGGACTTTAAGAATAAATTATGGAATGATTTTTTGAATCTTTTTATCCCATTAAAATGTTGATTAAAACAAGATTTTTATGGAAAATTCGCAGGAAAAATAAAAAAAAAAGGCTGTAAATTTTTAAATGACTTCAAAATTAAATTTTTAATTAAGACATAATATTCAAGTGAACGATAGCAAATTTATTTAGCTTCACTTTCATAAAATAAGATTTAAAATTGGTGCACTAGTTCCAAAGATATTGACATTTTAGTAATCGTACTTTTGTCCAAAATTAAAAAAATCAAAATTTTTGTATATCTCAAAAATGGCTCAACTTTAATTTTTTCTGACCACGGCATTTAATTCAGCGTAGGATTTTGCATTGGAAATGATCATCACCTTACCGAGTTCAAAAATGCTGTAAACTAGTGTTACCAGAGTTCCACATAGAGCACTTGTTGGTCCCGTCGCGAATATTTCTTAGGGTCTGTCCAATGGTGAGACAATTTCATTATATATTTTTTTGAAACTTTGGATCATGCACGACTTATTACTATGTAGGTATACCGGAAATTATAGGTTTTCCGAATCGTCCAGAACATCAGTTGATTTGTTCTACTAGATCAACCAAGACTGCAATCTGCAGTATCGAAAAATGTCCAATCAGGTTCAATGTGCAACCGAATCGTATATTATGTGACTTTGTGGATGATTCATGATCTATTTCCGAGTAATCCAGATGTTCAAGGTTCTTCACATCGTCCTGGAGTTCAGATAATTTGATCTACTAGATCAACCGAGATCGGGACAATGTCTTTAGTATCGAAATATTTCCAGACACATGCACAGTGTCTATGTGGATCATGCATGAACTATTGTCATGTATACCAGATGGTTTAAGTTCTCCAAATCGTTCTGGATTCAGATGATTTATCTTACTAGATCAACCATGACTGGGATAAAGTCTGTAGTATTGAAAAATGTCCAATCAGATTCCTAGTGTCTATACTAAATGATGATAATGTGTCTATGATAATGTTTAATTATTTCCACGTATACCACATAATCTAGGTTCTCCAAATCGGCCTGCACTTCAGATGATTTATTTTACTAGATCAAAAAAGACTGGGATACTATCTGTAGTAAATAACGATTTGAAATCCTAGAAAATTTGGCATACACGGATATAGGTTGGCATGATCCACATAGACACTGCAAATTTGTTTGGGCATATTTCTATACTACAGATATTGAATTAGTCTTGGGTGATCTAGTAGAAAAATAATCTGATCTCCAGAATGATTTCATAACCTATAACATCTTATATACAGGTCGGGTACAATCAACATAGACACTTTGAATCTGTTTGGACATATTTCGATACTACAGACATTATTGCAGTCTTCGTTGATATAGAAGAACAAATCAACTGAACTCCAGGACGATTTGGAGAACCTAGAATATCCGCTACACATGGCAATTACTCGCATATGTACGATTCGTTTATGATTTGATAACGAAAATTGCTATGTTCGTATAGGAAAAAAAGGAAAATGTCTCACATTGGACAGACTTTAGGGAATTTCCGTGTATTTCTCGATTATTTGGTTTGAACTGATAAAAAATTGAGAGCTAAATGAACAACAAAATTAATGACAGCAAAATAATCCGGGACAGAAAGGTTACAATGCATTCCACAGATTTTGTAACAGCACATCAGTCCCAACCTGGTCTATAATAATCAAGAAATTTTCTCAACATTTAGTGGCAGACCATTCATAAATTTTGGTAACATACATAAATTCTATAATCCATATTAATTTTCCTATGCAAGCTCCGATCGAAACAAACGCTGTGACGTCACTACACGGGTGATTGAGTGAACGAAATAAACGAATCGTGCGAAGCGGAATGAAAGCCGAGTGAAAAACGAAGTGCACCAATACATTCAGGCCTACAATTCCACACCTTGTATAGACCAGCTTGCATCAGTCCCTTCGCGATTTTCGTGACATCATTTCAAGAGCAAATTTTCATTACGTCGTAAGTAACATTCGCACCAATCCGTTTGATGACCGAAAAGTTATTCCTATTTCCAAGTAAACACATATAATCTCATAGTGATAGCAATGTTTAACATATTTAGCAGGGTTTTAATCATACAAATGCAAATCGCTAGCTTTCATGCTAAAAAATACTGGTTTTTGAGTCAAAAGTTATTATACGTTGTTTGGTGGCCCCTATTGTTACTTAAGTCAAAGTGTATTTACCAGGATATTCGGAAGAATTATCAATTACGTCTCCTTACGTGCAGCCCATTCATCATTTTAGGACCACCGAAATCATCTCAGCAACAAACAGTTCGATTTATTCACTTTAATAATGAGAAAGCGAAACGACGAACGTACACTTTTAACGGATTTCTCAGCGCTGTTACTTAAGTCAAACGGCATCTCCATAGAAATTGGGTGACTTAAGTAACATCGAAAACTATTTTGATCGGAAGGTGATTACGTCAAAAAGCAATTTGACTGGTAAATAAATTTAAAAATGGGATTTGATCCTATATTCGGACAGTATATAGTGTAATAGCAGGAGAATCGATTGACACTGATAGCTCGAGTTTGTTTACCTTTGTTACATTCGACGTAATGAAAATATGCTCTTGATTTAATGTTTCTGCGATTTTCGCGACTGAAAGTTCAAATCCGCGACAAATCACGAAATCCGCGACAATTCGCGAAATCCGCGCCTGTTGTAACAGCCCTGTAAATCATCATGTTTGGTCAACATCAGCGAGTCAAATGTAATCCCGAGGGACTAGCAAATGTTCACCTTCAAAGACCTCTCTAAATAATCCATCGGTAGGGTTACCATATGGTATCTTAAAGGATGACATGTCCTCCTTTTTCAATAATGTTTCTACATCCTCCCTTTGCCCGGAAATGTCCTCCTTTTTAATCCTTGCATTTTTTCCAGTAACATATTCATAAAATTGTTTTCAAAGAGCGTTGTTTGCAGAGCTTATTTGTTTAATTATGTCACCACAACCTTATCTTATTTAGCAAATGCCATTCGATGGTGGGACTAGAAGTATACTACAGATGTCAACCCCCCTACATTTAGACTTATTTCAGGCAAACCATGAATCAATTTTGACAAGCAATTTCTCGAAAATCGAACGATCAACAACAGAGGGATTTTCGAACATTATAATTTATTTTCGAAGTGTCAGTGAAAATTCATCAATTTTTCTGAATTTTTACATTTTGAAAATAAATTATAAAATCTGATATTGCAAACAATTACTTCAATCGGCGATTTGTGGCAACTGCAAGCTCACTCACAGAAACTAACAAAAGCTAGTAGGCAAAACTGTATCCTACCTGATGATGGTTTTGTTTGCATGGGTGAGGTAGCAGTTAAGACAAATCGTCGATCGAAGAGATTGATAAAAAAGCAGATACGTCGATTTGAATAGTTTGAGAGCGAAGAGGCACGCGAATCGTGAAATCGAATGTAAGGAATAATAACAATAATAGGAATTCTTTTGTATAGAACGCTAAGCGCACCTCTTTACTCCCACTATGGAAGCGGCCTTAGAGTCCTATGCTGAATCAATGGTAAAATTAACAGGTTGCTTAGATGTTCCATGTTGGTTTTAATCAGCGATGACATGTATCCTGATTTTTGAGCATTATAAAAGTTGGGATGGTTTTAAGGCTGTAAAGCTGTAGTTTTCATGCAAATCAGCTAGACTATCCAAGTATCAAAAATAAATTATGAAGGCTAGTTTGATGCATTTTTCAGAAGTATAACGAGAAGATGAATTGAATTGGTAACAATTAAAAGTTATGAACAATCTCAATTTAATCTTTGCAAATCATGAATTTTGTTATAGGGCACATATTATTAAAACGTTTGATAAAAACTCATTGTCCTCCTTTAATGTTAAGAAAGGGAATCATTGTCCTCCTTAATCTCCGAACCTCAAATGAAATGTCCTCCTTTTCAAGTTTTTGATATGGTAACCCTATCCATCGGTAGTAGCGACGAGCGATGTGTACAAAGGGCAGGAACGTAATCAACGCTAGCTAATGACCAGAGTTTACTGGAAATTCCAGGTTCATATGGACCATTTCAATCCATGATCCCTACTAGATGAGCATTTCAGGCTAGGCTAGGCATTAACATTTACTTGACTTTTAACTCCTAGAGTTATTTCGTCAAGGGCGTCTCCATTAGGGGACTGTGGTGTATAATTATAGCGACAGCTTTGATAGCTGGAAAAGCACCCACACACAGAAAAAAAATCTGAATTTTAACTATCGCGTAAAATCTCCCTTCGTTTAGGTTTGTCCTATACTTGCATAAACAGCGAAATTGTTTACCAGCTTGCATACAATATTGCTAATTTATGCGATATTGCGCTTAAATTTACACGAAATATTGCGTAAATTTATGCCTAATCTAGCGTTACTTTTATGTGCGCTATATTTCGCAGAAATTTGCAAGAATTTTTCGAACGGTGTAGGATGGCGATGGAAGTCCGGCTGGTCGTGGCCTAGTTAGTACGCTTGATGGCCACGTCCCTCTTTTGTGGTTTCAGTTTATGTTTCTGTTTGGTATGTATAAGTGTTTGTGGTGTAAGTAAGGTCGAAGAGGTATTTATTCTGTTTAATTGTGTCCCTGTGTGTGTTTTGATTTGCTGCCACTTTTGTTGCATGTGTTGTTCTCATTTATATTTTACATTCTGTGGAAGGTTTCTGTTTCTCTTAGGAAGTTTATTAGGTTGTTCTCATTTTCATATGAGTTATTGTATATTGACATATCTGAGGTTTTGTGTTTTTCTCTTTCAGCGTCATACGCTCTGCATTCTCTTATGGTGTGGTCAGCTGTTAGCCAGACGTTGCAATGTCTGCATTTTGGTCTATCTGTTCTTTTTATTAGATAGCTGTCTGATAACCATGTTTTTCCTTGTCTTACTCTAGTTAGTGCTCTTTGTTCTGAGACTTTTTCCTGTCAGTGTATGGTTTGGTGAGTCTGAGGAATGATTTATTTGTGTTTAGCCATTCCTCATCGTTTGTCCTTATTGCTTGTTGTTTGAACCATTTTATTGCATCTTGTGCAGGTACTTCTGTGAAGTTTGATTGACATGTTCTGCCTAATTCTGCTAACTTATCTGCTTTTTCGTTTCCTGATATTCCAGTGTAGCCTGGGATCCAGCAGAAAGTTATTCTGTTATTGATTGCATATTTATCTATTTCTTCTATCCATGCGTGTTTTGAGCTGCCTTTGTCTAGGGCTACTAAGCACCCCGCCGAGTCCGTGAAGACTATAGTCTCTTTATCCTTTGATGTGAAGAATCTCGTCGCGTATACCAGGGCTTCCGCTTCGACTGAGTATATGGTGCACATTTCGCTTAGTTTTACACTTTTGTTGATGTTGTAGCCGGCGATGCCGCAGCCTACTTCATTTCCTTTCACTGATCCGTCGATATATATTTTGTTATGGTTGGGGTATTTTTGTATTGTTTTCAGGAATACCTTTTCCACTATGTTGTTTTGTGTTCCTGCTTTAATGGTGTTTTTGATTGACCAGTCTATTTTCGGTTTTTGTTTATACCATTTTCTGTCTTATGTGTATATTATTTTGGCTATTTCCGGCTACTGGTGATATGAAAGTTTTGTAATTTGTAGTTCGTTCTAGTTTTTTTTATGGCCTTGTTAATTTTGTTTAGTTTTAGTATGGTGCTTAGGGGTAGGATCTCAGCTTCAGCTAGTATATGAACATGTTCTCAATACTCCAGTTATTGTTCTTATTGTCTGGTTCTATATCGGGGTGAGTGGTTTTATTATATTGTCTGAGCCGTCATAGTAAAGATGGGCCTCGTATAGAATTTTTGACATGATTAGTGAATCGAAGACTCTTAGTAGGGTTCTTCTGTTTGCTCCTTTGTATCTTCCGACAAGGGCCTTAACGAAGTTGGTTCTTGTTTTTAATTCAGTGATTAGGTCTGCTATGTGTTTTTTTAAGTTTAGTTTGGAGTCGATAGTGGTTTCGCACTGTTTACTAAGGGTACTTTTTCATTTTTGATTGTAATGTTTTCTAGTTTTCTATGACCGTTTTTTATGCATATGTGGATTGTCTTTGACTTGTGTGGGGCTATTGTGAATCCGATGTCGTTTGCCCATTTTACGATATTGTTAACTGTTTTCTGTAGTTTTGTCCTTAGTTTCTTTTTAGCATTGCCGATTACAACTATCTATGACTATGTCATCTGCATAGACTACCCGAGCAGAGAATGAAAACAAAATGAAAACTAATTTTGATATTTTGATATAAGCGTTCATGATAACATATTTTGCCTACCGTGTGGTCGAGTTAACAGTAATCATAACAAAAATGAGATCTAAATGGTACATGAAGGATATCAAAAGGATAACAAATCATGTTTTCTTGATAACAAATCCATGTATGCGTTTTTATATCAGTAAATTCGTTCATTGTAAACAAAATAAGTAATCAATATGTTATTATAGCAAGAGGCGAATGAATTTGTTAAAATTTAAAACCTCTTAAATAAAATAATAATAATAATAATAATAATAATGTTTTTATAGCTATGGTAGGGAAACAAAAAATAAAATTAAACTAAATTAGTTATTATTTTGATATCATGATATCAAATTTAGTAATCTGAATGTTTTGAAATCTATTGGTTGGTATCAATATTCAAAATCAAAAAATGTTATCAATAAGTTTTCATTTATTCAAAATAAAAACAAACCTATATTTCTATCAGTTCTATCGATATCTATCTTATATCGATTAGTAAATTAAATTCCCAGGTATATTAAGATCAATATATATTGTAAAATATAACTGTACAAATCATAATTCAAGCTGAGCATTAGGTCCTAGGTAACATTGGCAGATTCTCTCGGTCGACTTTCCCTTTGTATCTCCACGGCCATATTAAGACATTCCCAGGTAATTTCAGCACACAGATCAATAAAAGAAGCTTTTATCTTGCATCTAATACGACAGACACAACAAGAACCGGTTTTATACTCAAGTTAATAACGAAAGAGAATGTCGACGAAGAGAATCGATCAATGTTAATTAGGACCTAATGCAGCTTGAATTGTCTTTGTGATGTTCATAAAAAAAATAGCAAGCATGCTGATTGACTCGTAAGATAAAAAATTCAAATTTTGTTTTTAATTATATTTCTTAGAAACATCAAAAAAATATCAAAATATAAACTCAACTGAAATTAAAAAATACTATATCTAAATATGTTAGCAATATGATTTTAAAAACATAATTTGATATCATTTTGATATTATTTTGATATCCGACTTTGCTCGGGATAGTATCTTGATATTTTTATTAATTTTGATGTGTTCGAAGACTGCGTTCATGGTTATCAGGATAAACGTTACTGATATGGTTGGTCCTTGGGGGATACCATTTTCTTGTGTTTTTGTATCTGATCTGGTGTTTCCAACTTCTATTTGGAATGTTCTATCCAGAGTTGCGACCTATCACAATCACGATCGCCAAACAGCTGATGGTAGTAACGCTTTGTACATTCCTATCAATGTGCTCGTCGAAGCTCTCTCCATGACCATTAGACTGATGCAAAATTTGACTTTTTCGCTCCACAGTGCTTAAATGGTTTCAAATCGGGTCGTGATTAGCCTCCAAAAGTTACAACTCATTTGGTTAGAAACAGACTTCGCACAAACCATTTGAAGTTTATATGTAAATTACTATGGGAAATCTCAACTTTTTGTTCATTATCTTCTAGTCTTTTTCCATATTGAGCAGCAAAACAGCTCGATAGCTATTCTTATAGAAAATTTTCTCAGCTACAACTTTGCTAAAGATCGTTTCTATGTAAAACAAGACAGGAAATAGTTATTAATTATTTAAGAGATTGGTAAACTTATGACATGATCAAGCAGCTGCTCTGTAGGCAACACTGTATTTTGCAGTGTGACATAGTAGCCATAATTTTTGTGTCCTATTCAACGCCCCAGAAACACCAATGTTGCCTGCTGAGCAGTTGATTGAGCATGATCATAAGACATCAGTGCATTGAACCATTAATAACTTTCGATCCTTGCATTTAATCAAAAAGTGGCAAAATTGTAGCTGGGAAAATTTCCTACAAGTAAAAATTGAAAGCTTTTGAAGCAGACCGATATGGTGAATTATTAGATAGACATGAACAAAAATCTTGGTTTTACCATAGTAATTTCCATACAAACTTCAAATGGTTTGTGCCATCTCAGTTTCTCACCAAATGGGTTCAAATTTTTAGAGGTTAGTCAGGATCCGATTTGGAATCGTTTAAGTATTGTGGAGCGAAAATTTCAAATTTTGCATCACTCTAATGACCATCCATCAAGTTAACGAAAGAAGTAAAAAGCAACTGGTGAATGTCGTCTTTTGTTGTGATCCATCACCGATCTGGTCATTCCCGACAATCACGACACTCATCTGTGCTCGTTTTGAAGTAGTTGCTGCTTTGCTTGCTTATTTGAGTGTGTTGGTGAGTGATTCCAACAGCTTCCGTTTCATGTTGCCTGCTTTGTTTGTAACTCACACAGTCGCGCCTGCCGAGAAGAACTTGGAATACGTAGGCATTGTTTTCATTTTCTTCTGTCGTTTCGCTTTTTCTCATGATCTTACTGCAGAAGTCTTCACTGTTTTCGTTGTGCTTTTCATCATCAGCAACGAGTGTAGCGTTTTGCTTGTGAGCAGCGACCATTACTGGTGATTGTTGTTTGCCATGGCTCTAACTCTCACTGCGTGACAAAACGATCTGTCAGCGATAGTCGGTTGGTGCGAAGACGAATGTCACGTGAGTGTCATGATATTTTGCATCACTGGTTCTATCGGTTAGGAAGTTCTGTATGTATTTTACCATGTTTCCTTTGATGTTCCACTCGCATAATTTGTCCAGTACTGGTCTACGCCAAGCTCTGTCATATGCTTCTGAGATGTCTAGGAGAGCACATTCCACGTGTTTTCCCATTCGGATGGGTTTTATTAGTATATTCTCTAGATCTATGAAGTAGGCATCAGTGCTTTTTACAGGTCGAAAAGCGAATTGGTTTTGGTTTAGTATTTTATTTTCTTCTAGTTCCGTTATTAGTCTTCTGTTGACCATCTTTTCTAGGATTATGCCGGTGCAGCTGAGTAGGGTTATTGGTCTATAGTTTGATTCTATGTGTTTGGTTTTCTTCTCCCTTGGGGATTGGGATTACCAGACCAGGTTTCCATTCTGTTGGTATAGAACCTTCTCTCCAGAATCTGTTTAGGAATACAACAGATTCTAGTAGTAGTGTTATTTTAGTGTTGTATTCCTCCAGTAGTGTTATTTTAGTGTATTTAGTTTAGTTTAGTGTTATTTTAGTGCTAGCTGAGTTTTCAAATTATTTCTGCTATTTAGCCTTCTACTTGTTCAGATTTATCCGTTATTGATCGAATAGTAAGCATTCTACTTGAGCACATATGTTGAGGTTAACTGAGTGATTTTCGCACTCCGTTATGGTTGTGCTCTTCTCTCTTCATCTGTTAATGACCAGATGGTTTGCGTTCTGTCTTGGGGTGTTCAGTAGTTGTTTTTGGTCAACTTTTTTTTTCATCCGTTACTACCCGAATGGTGTGCGTTCTATGTGAGCATTTACTCTTATTATTGGGTGCATTATGTTCTTCAGTGAAGTTACTCTTTTAGATTCTATATTTATTATTTTTCCTTGTGTTTTGACGTAGGACTACGTCTTTGATTTCTATATGGAGGTACACTTTGTGAAAACCGAAAATGAAACATGTAACATAATAATGAAAGATTTTGAACGTTAACTGACATAATCCCAAGCCTTCGAAACTTCCTCAAAGTACCAAGGCTGCAAAATGCGTATCGATTCATAGTTCACATGGCTGGTTCTCAGAGATGCTATGACCCATCGTTAGGATTCAGCCACCAATCGAAAGATATGGCTATCTAATTTTATTTTGATTAGATAGAAACCCAATTGGACCTGTGGTTGGCCAGCCGGAACGGAAAACCCGGAAAAGTCCCGAGCAAAATGCGTGTCGATTCATGTTGACATGACTGGTTCTCGGTAATTTGGTTGCCACATCTTAAGATTGAGCCACTACTTGAAAGCTATGACTATCTACTTTCAAATCGATCAGATAAGGAACCGATTGGAGATGTGGGTGCCCAATTGGAATGATAAAACCCGTATAAGGTGGCTCTGTGAAAATTCGGATTAACCGGGAAAATGGTCAATTCCTGAAAGTAGACCTAGAGATCCGCGATTTTTTGACGTAGGACTACGTCTTTCGGGAAGATGGGGGTACAATTTATGAAAAGCGAAAAATGAAATGAAAAAAGATTTTGAACGTTAATAACTTAGCTGCCCCTGGACCAATTTCAATTATTTTATCACCAATCGATCAGAAACATTTTTACGCATCGATAACAATGCTCTTGACTGTTGATTTTCAAATTGAAACTATTGAAAAAGTGGTAAATGTCAAGTATTGTCCAAAAGCTTCTAAATAACTAACAAATCCACCAATTACGTACATGCATGTGCTGCTTCCCCAACACAGTAATCAGAGAATGGTTCCTAGATGAAACAAGTCGAAGTGAAATTCGCCGTCGATCTTCGGGCGTGTACGAATAGGGAGGATACAATTGCGGGACAATTTTGTTGCCTATTCAGAACCACACGCCCCCAACGACCACACAAAATGCTGTTTTTTTCCTTGGATTTGTTTTCCATGCACCAATGCTACCCACACCCATGCTTGGCATACACAGTTTTGGTCACAGTTTTGCACACAGTTAACGGAACATAGTTCTTTTTGAATCAGTAGATAGAATAAAGTGTAAGCTTGTTATAGATATATAAAATAAAGTAGATTTTAATGCTAGTAGTAAACTGTATTTGTTTTTGCGTTGTAAAAATGAGGTGAGAAATGCTCACTGCACATCTCGGAATTTAAGTGTTAAATTGATTAGTGTTGATTCAAATGTTAAGCTTTACCTAATATTCGCATATCTATAGCCTAATCTATCAAATACTTAAAAGAAAAATAAATTTCAACATCCGAGTGAAAAGTTATTACCAAATGAGCAGTTGGTGTGTACAACTGTGCATGCCCACACCTGGACCCTACCTATCGACCCATCAACTCATGAACCGGGAACCCCGAAGGAAGGCGTGATCAGAGATGTTATGCCTCAGAACTTCCCGGCAGCGTTGACTGGGATTGAACCCAGGTCTGCTGGGACGCTTACCACTACACCACGGGCGCCGCTGCTCTCTAGAGTTGTAATCTTGTAACCAAACTTGGAAGCAGGGGATACTCTATATAAATTCTATTCTAACTCTTTTCTGAAATGAACTTGGTGGCCCTAAAAAGGGCCGTTTTGTTACATTGGTGATAACTTTTAACCTCCGAAACCGTACAGAATGCGTTCAGAGCGTAGACGACATCCATGGCCGTGACGGTTTTGCGCTTGGCGTGTAGACAACCAGCTCTGCCGGTACCATATTTTCTCGCTTCCCATTGGCTATATTATGTATGGGAAGTGAGAAAATATGGTACCGGCAGAGCTGGTTGTCTATATACATAAGAGGTTGCTGTCTACGCTTTAGGCTTTTTTTTCCTCTGTTCGGGACCTAACACTACTGCGACCAGTAAATTGATCTATTGTAGTATATCCCGTGTCCTTAGTTTAGTGCATGTCGTATTACTCTATCACTATTGAGAAATGATGAACTATTCGATTTTTTTTACAGAGTTGCCACTCTTGCATTTATCGCAAGGATCCGACTCTAATTGAAAGTTCCCGCTATTTATACCCTTCGGAGTGTTGAAACACCCTCCAAAGGCGCGCCCCTTTGTCAGTCAAAATTGGATTTCTTAGCAACAAAATTAAGATATGACACCGATAATGACCATGCATCAGAACCCTAGCCTTAAGCACTTCAAACTAGGGAACAACGAATAGAAGATTAGGAATCACATAGATGAAGACAACTAACTCATTTTTTTCCTTGTTTCAAGATCATCCTCGGTAGACAAAGCCGAGTCTTGTCTCTATCAACAAGGCATAAAAAGTAACAAGGACAAGGATTACTGAAAAATCCTGTTCCCCTAGTTTGAAGTAGTCAGGACTAGGATTCGGTGGTAGATCTTACATCCCGTAACGTACCACGGAAAGGTGATCTACCCACGTTACGGGGCACGCTTCAGGCTTAGTTTCGATTCACCCGTTCAACGACAAACAAGCATCAAATAAGCAAAGGGAAGCAAAGGCTTGGAAAAGGAGGCGCCAAGCGTCATCGCAAGGTTCTGCGTGAAAACATCCAGGGTGTTCCCAAGCCTGCCATCCGTCGTCTGGCTCGACGTGGTTGTGTCAAGCGTCTCCGGTCTGATCTTCGAGGAAACCCGAGATGTGCTGAAGGTAAGGTCCTAGAAAATATGCGTGATGCCGTCACCTACATTGAACACGCTATGCGCAAAACCATCACGGCCATGGATGTCATCTACGCTCTGAAGCGACACACCGTTTGAAAAATTGATGTAAATTTCTGCGAGATATAGCGCACATAAAATTAACGCTAGATTTGGCATAAATTTAGGCGATATTTCGTGTAAATTTAAGCAAAATATCGCCTAAATTTTCAATATTGTATGGAAGCTTGTAAACGATGTCGCTGTTTATGCCTGGTATAGCTCAAAATTAACCGAAGGGAGATTTTACGCGATATTTAAAATTCAGAAATTTTTTCTGTGCAGGGACGCACTCTGTACGGTTTCGGAGGTTACAACTTATCACCAACGTAACAAAACGGCCCTTTTCAGGGCCACCAAGTTCATTTCAGTAAAGAGTTAGAATAGATTTTATATAGAGTAACCCATGATTCACCCATTCAATTTGTCACTAAATACATCAAAATGATTCAAAAAACAAATAATTTGTTAGGAAAACACATTAAGTTCTATCTTATCGGTGGGTTAATTTTTTTCCGTTTCACTTTCATTAACTGAGAAACCTTCATCGTATGCATTCTCCTGCTGCGCGACATCTTCGAAAACGTCCGAACCGTAAAAAAATTCGTAGTCCTACGTCAACAATGCGTACTTTTTCAATAAGTGGGCAATATATGAGAAAATTAACAATTTTCTAATATCTCAATAAAACCGACTATTGATCTCCACTCCAGGGCAATCGGGATAAACCACATGCAGTACTCTTTCTTATACTTTAAAACTCCTTCCTTGGTGAAGTACATTAACTGTAAGTCTACTTGTGCGACTTCAAACAAACAATGTGCCATAATCCGCTGCACACAAGATTTTGCACGCGCGATACAGCGGTACAGCGTAAAGGAGTACCGCAGTATGTGCACTATCAGCATTTTGGTTTGCTCGTGTGGAGTTTGTCATCGGAAAAAGGTATGCATGTCACGATTTCCCCCTATAATTACGTTATGCTAACGCGCAACCTCTGGGACCCTAAATAGTCTAGTCGGTAAAGGCACGGTATCAAAAATCGGAGGCGGCGGGTTCGATTCTCGGTCCGGTCGAGGGAATCTTTCGGGTTGGACATTTTCTTCACTGTGCATAGAGTAGCTTGCCATACAATAAACAAATTCATAGAAAGCGCTCAATTAGCAACTGTGGAAGTGCATCTAGAACACTTAAGGCCCAAGCGCAATGCCAGCGGAAGCGGAATGGCAGCGGCAGCGGAAAAGCCCGATCAAAGCAAAGCCTACTTGTCGGATTGAAAACAAGTTAGAATCAAATCGACTTCGGATAGGCAGCTTGTTGTCATTTGTGACAACTGTCAAACTTTCCGTTTCCGTTCCGCTTCCGCCCACAGGCGTCAAAACCTGATATAATAAGAAGAACTCGCAGCCCCTGACTTGTTTTCAAAATTAAATAAAAAAGGGAGGGGCACGAATGGAAACTTGACGTAGGACCACTAGTGGACGGAACAAATGTGAAGAGCATTTAGTTCTTTTAATTAATAGATCATCTATTATCTTAACGCTTTCCGTTTTTGAATTGTAGAAGTACCAAATTTGTAATATTTTTTTTTCAAAGAGAAAGTTGATGAAGAGAATTGATCAAAATCACTTGTACCCCTGCTTCCAAGTTTGATTACCAGATTACTACTCTGGAGAGCATTTTGTGTGGCCCCCAACGGGCGTGTGGTTCTGAATATGGACAAACAGGTACATATAAATCCTATTCCAACTCTTTACTGTAATAAGCTTGTTGGCCCTGAAATGGGCCTTTTTGTTGCCAAAGTTGTTAATGATTTAACCTCCGAAACCGTACTGCTTCTCTGTCGCTTCAAAGCGTAGATGACATCCATGGCCGCTTACGCTTGGCGTTTTCAGCGATGATGCTATGCGCCTTCTTTACCTAGATCTTTTCCTCATTTGCCACGACCACTCATTGTTGCATGTTAGGTAGAAGAGTGTAATACCTAACCTGCCACCACCTTCCTACTGCTGCTATTGCTGCTTCTGCTGTCTGCTCACCACGCCGTCCAAAGCGAAAATGAGTTGAGGCTAAGCCAAGTGGTACTCGATTATGACGATTGGGTTTGGGAAGAACATGTATTTAATGAAAACAGCGATACCAGTTTTTCAATAGTTTCTTGTTGAAAATCATCAGTCGGAAGCATTGTTTTTGATGCGTAGAAATATTTCTGATCGATTGGTGATAAAATTATTGAAATTGGTCCAGTGGCGGCTGAGTTATTAATGTTCAGAATCGTTCATAATTTTGTTACATGTTCCATTTTCGGTTTTCACAAACTGTACCCCCATATAGAAATCACAGACGTAGTCCTACGTCAAAAATCATATTTATCAGTTTAAATCTTTTTTATTATGTTATCTATCTTATATGATATCGTAGGTTCTCCTTAATAAAGTTTCAACAATTGAAGATCAACAGTTGAGCATTCGTGGTAGAATATAAGCATTATTTTAAAAATACTTGTTTTGTATTACCTGAGCATTTTAAGTATATATGATTTTGACTAGGCAAAACTATCATCATTTCGATTGTACCACGAATGCTCAACTATTGATCACCATACAGTCCTGAATCCAGCTGAATCCGATCGATTTTGCAAAATACATTTTTCAACATGTCTTCTACTGCTTTGTTTACCCATTTTTGGAAAGTTTTCAACTAAAAACTGAGTAGTCCCAGAATACCGTGTATATCAGTATAAATCTTGAGTGCAAGTCGTGCCCCTCTGTTTCTCTAACACAGCTATACAATATATTGAACATTCTATACCTGCACAGTTTTAGCGAAAAACATACAGAAGTATTGCAGAACAAACCATTATTGCATGTTTGCATCTACCAGATATATCGAGCTCCAAAGAAAAATTAAATGGGTGTATGATTTATTTTGTCCAGTACTGTATACCATCACCATATCGATTCTGCAACCAAGTGGCAAAACGGTCTTCTGAATATCCGGAATCAGCGGAAAATAGTCGATTCCAGAAAGTAGACCTAGAGATCCGCAATGTTTTCTAAGTTGCACACAATCATTAGCATAGAGGAAATATACCATCACCATATCGATTTTGCAATCAAGTGGCGAGAGTCCCGGCCCATGTGTGGTTGAATGGGTGCGATATCCTACGCAGGTGTGGAAGCTGCCTTCCTGCACATTCGATTGCCGTCAATGGATGGCAATCGATGTCCGTCGGTGATTGGCACTAGATTGCGGAACAGAGACCGGCGTTAAATAAGGAAAGAAGAAGATCAAGTGGCCAGAATACGGTCCTCTGGATATCCGAAATCACCTTGAAAATAGTCAATTCTTAAAAGCAGACCTGAAGATCCGTGATTTCTTAGGAAATGTGAAGAACCCTTAGTTGAGAAGATGTATCTCAGTGCCATATTGATTTGATCCTCCGGTGGCCATTAAACGCCCTTCTGGGTATCCAGATTCACCAGGAAAATGGTCAATTATTAAAAGTAGACCTAGAGATTCGCGAGTTTTTTTTTCTAAATTACATAAAATCATGAGCATTGATGAAATATGCCATAACCATATCGATTCTGCTAATGGATAGCTAGAAGGTGGTCCTGCATCCAAAAAAATAAAATTAATGCATATGAAATGCATATCGTAAATAAAAAAAAGGCTGAAATATCTTACCAACAAATAGATTCACTTACCCGGTAACCATAAAATGGCGGGATTAACCTGAAAAATGGTCGATTTGCTGCCGAAGGGCCATAAACATCACTTCAGATATCAGTCCGACAAAGAGATTCGAGTGTTGTTTCAGATAATAGTTAATGAATTAATGAAGAAATGAAATTGGGTTGTTGGCGGAATGCTTAAATAAAACAGCAAAAATGGTTATCTTCCATTTAATTCCACTTAATACATTTTGGTATCCATGACCGATACGTATTTCGACTACAATGTGCTGTCTCCATCAGTGTCATTCCCACTAAAGAACTTATCAAAATCTAACCCCCTTAAGTACTCATCTCCTAGGTAAAAAAGTTTTTGCAAGCTGTCACGCTGAAACACCTGAAAATTGCGAAAATTACACTTTCTTAAATGGTTTGACCGAGTGCAACTCTTACAACTTGTTGTATGCGGAAGATTTTGATTTGCTTTGATTGATTGCACCTTTTGCAGGAATAATTCAAAGTCTCTTTGTAATTCAGTGTGCACTCCTCCTTTCTTCGATTTTTGCTGTCGCGATGTATCCAGATATCCTGGTGATCGTTTTCTGGCCACCCTGAAGCAGCATCGATAGAGTGATGGCATATTTCCTATATACTTAAGATTGTATGCAATTTAGAAAAAGAAAATCGTGGAAATCTGGGACCAGTTTGAGAAATAAACAATATCCCGGGTAATCCGGATATCCAGATGGGCGTTTTATGGCCCCCGGAGGATTGAATCAATATAGAGCTGAGATATCGCTTCTCAACTGAAGGTTCTTCATATTTTCTAAAAAATCATAAATCTCTAGGTCCACCTCAAGAAATTGACCTTGATTCCAGTGGTTTCGAATATCCAGAGGACTGTTTTCTGGTCACTCGGCAGCAGCATAGATATGGTGATGGTATATTTCCTCTATCAGGGTGTCTACTACCTGGAAAAACCTGGAAAACCGGGAATTTGCAGGGAATTTAATTTTTTCTGGAAAAAGTGGAAATTTAGGTTCCACTCAGGGAATTTTCCAATTATCACTTCATTCGTGATTCAAAAGAAGTTTTTCGTTCAGTTTCTCGAAACGTTTCTTAAGGGCACTGCACTGGACAAGCATCTGACAGCTACGACAACCTGTGCGAGGCAAGTTCATTCAGACAGTCTTGTCCAAGGGGGGGGGGGGGAGGTGGCTGTCAAAAACGAACATTCATCGCCTACCTCGCATAACTGGTTCCAAACGTAAACAAGCCATAAGAAACCTACATTTCATACAAGAATGATCAGTAGGCTGATTTGACAGCACGTCCCACCCCAGGCCTAGTCACGCTCGCTCTTCGCTGATTGCTGACCTGGAGTGGGACGTGCTGTCAAATCAGCCTACTGATCATTCTTTTATGAAATTGTTTCCAAACGTAAACAAACCCTGTAGCTCGCTTACAACTACAAACGTAGCCGACACTCAAGCATATGCTCGATGTGTGATCCAATAACACCTTCCCAGCAGGAAAAATGTGCGAGCTAATGCACTGCCAACTTGCCGGCAATACGCTGACGAGTTGGTGCCGGACGGATTTGCAACATGCGGGCTTAAACCGGTACTGTGGTACTACAAACAGAGAGTAGCAATTTAAAATTTGTATGTTTTGTGGAAGCTGACATTTGTGCCTTTGAAGTTTCACGCTAAGGCTTCCTTAGAGTATCACCTTAAGGGAAACTTTGCCGGCGCCGGTGGTGTAGTGGTAAGCGTGACTGCTTTCTAACACCCCAATGGGTCTGGGTTCAATCCCAGTCGAGGTCGGTGGGATTTTTCTGAGGCATAAAAATCTCTGACGTGAAGACTGAAGACGTGACTTCCTTCGGAAGGGAAGTAAAGCCCATGTGTGTTGTGAATGGGTGCAATATCCTACGCAGGTGTAGAAGCTGCCTTCCTGCACATTCGGTTGCCGTCAATGGATGGCAATTGATGCCCGTCGGTGATTGGCACTAGATTGCGGAACAGAGACCGACGTTAAATAAAGGAAAAAGAAGAAGAAGAATAATAAGGGAAACTTTCTCTGGTGTCGAAATGAACTCGTTACTTACCTACATGAAGTCATCTGCTCCGTCGCCGGGAATCCTGTCAGCAGCCTGTTAACAGTGGAGGTGAGGAAAGTTCGTTGTTGCAACAGTCTTCTAAAGCAGCTACGAGCACAAATCAATCGTCATCCGGTCAATCTCTCAACCAGTTTATTACTAAAAAATAAGTGACCGAAGCAGAAATACTATGGTGCATCGAAACCGTCATGAGCCATAAGTCGTTATGGGCACCGGAAAAGGATGTGCTAGTCTTAAAAGAATGTTCGGAGATAGCAACATTGATGGTAGGATGAAGTTAAAGGACAAAATTGCTTACGTAATTATGTATGGAATTGCTCCGTACTTCAAAGCTGAACTCATTGAAAACGTGAATAAGTATGATTTTTTTGTGGCTGGGTTCGATGAATCATTAAACAAAGTTACAAAAAAAAAAAAACAACAAATGGATATCAATATCCGATATTGGAATAACACCATCAATGAGAATGAAAATAGATATTTCACGTCACGGTTTTTGTCCAGATCCCGAGCAACAGATTTGTTGGATTCTTTTCGAGAAGCCATAAATACGCTGAATACGGATAAGATGATTCAAGTATCTATGGATGGCCCCAATGTTAACTGGGCGTTTCTCCGGGAGCTCAACTTGGAGTTAAAGAAGGGAGATACAAAATTTCATGATTTGGGCTCTTGTGGGATTCATATTATGCATGGAGCTTTCAAAGAAGGGATTCGAGCAACCGAATGGCCAGTTGTCTCATACTTGCGTGCTTTGCATAACTTATTCAAAGATGTTCCAGCTCGACGAGCGTTGTATGTGCAATATTCGGGAAGTGATGTGTTTACACTGAAATTCTGCGGTCATAGATGGCTCGAAAATGCAGAAGTGGCGAAGAGAGCAATAGAGAACATTGGCAGTATTCGGAAATTTGTAGACGGAGTGAAGAAAGATAAAGCTGAGCCGAAGTGTAAATCATACAGTGATGTTGTGAAATTCGTGAACGAAGCTTGTGCTAATAAACTAGCTTTCTTCAGATCCATTGCTACCGCCATAGAACCACTTTTGCGAGAGCTACAAACGGATAATCCGATGGTGCCCTTCTTGCACGGTTCATTAAACGGTCTGATTATGAATCTTTGCGAAAAAAAAATAAAACCGGTGAAAATGCATGGCATAACTCTTGAAGCAGTTAAAGATGCTGAAAACCATCTGCCGTCAAGACATGTTATTATAGGTTTTGATACTAAAAAGGCATTGAAAGACTTGAAAGTAAAGGAATTGACTGTTTTGAAGTTTCGTAACGAATGCAAAACCTGTTTGATAACTATTGTTTGTAAATTACTAACCTGATCGCCGATCACGTATCCTTTGACAAAGGCTGATCGACTGTGGAAGGATTAGTCGACCTACAGGTGACTCAGCAGCTAGACCATACCGTTCCATTACGACACAATCACAAGTCACAGATTACTGTAAATCATACGATCGCCGCCAAACTCGTTTGGATCATTTCTGTAGAGATATGCTTGCCGAAAACTACGAAGACTTGCTCGTGGTCGTAAAAATCGTATGCTGCTTATCACATGGGAATGCCAATGTGGAGAGGGGTTTTTCAATAAACAGTGAATGTTTGTTTGAAACTTTGATGGAGGAATCCCTGGTAGTCCGACGACAAGTGTACGATGCAGTGTCGCAGAAAGGCGGTATGGCTAATCTTGATGTATCAAAATCTCTATTGACTATAACTTTTCCTCAGATGCATTTTCCGGGTAACGGATTGTTGGAGGTTTCAAAAAATCATATATTGACCTTCTGATTCCTTTAAACAATAGCATTTTGTGCAACAACTCAACACAGTTGTTAACATTATCGACTGTAAATTAAGCTTTTAACAGCATAGGGGAAATATCTCTATTTGTTGGCCTATGTATCTAATATTGGGCCCATCGTTAAAAATCTGCTATTTATCAATTTTTATTTAGATGAACGATTGCGTATTGGATATTTTTGGTTGCTATTGAAAATTTAGTCCATTGCTGAATTTATGTATGGGCCCAAATTAGGGACACATAGGCCGAACATTACCTGCATTTCCCCTATATAGCAAAATAATGAAACGAATTCATTTTTCATATATATTTCATATGTTTTACTTCATGAATCATAGTTTAACACTCCATTGAGACCTTATTTCTGATCTAAAATAAAGGAATGATCATTTGAAATACCTCATCCCTTTGCATTATCTACTTGCAGGGGTTATGGTTTGTCTATCATGTGGTGCATTTCATCCCAATGTTGTGGTGCGTTTTGGCCATTGTTGTTGTGCGTGTCTTGCCCCAATGTTGTGGTGCATATTGCACCATGAATCAGGCGTTTTGCCCCGCTATCAATTTGGAACCGATTTATAAAATACCTTGAAAATCATGAAATATCATCGTTCTGTTGTTCAAAATCACTCGATCTTCGTAATGGTAATGATTTTAGCTTGCATTCGCCAGTAGTTAGCGATTTTGCTTAAACGGTGCGTTTTGCACCATCCTACCCTACACCACGAAAGGCTGCCTGCAAGTAGCTAGCTGCAGCCCACATGAGCAACCATAGAAGGAGGAAGAAGCCGGAATCAGTAGCTCTTCGTGAGTCACTGTTTGCTATCTATGCCATCTTTAGCGCTTAGTACACGCGAGAGAACCTCGCTCAAATTCCTATTTCTACACAAAACGCAAGCTCCTGCAAATGAGATTAATTCTCGATGAACATTTCAAATGGTCCTATCTGCTTTGATCGATTCTCTTCATCGACTTTCTCTTTTCATAACCACTGCTATGCAAACAGATTTCGCGCTAATTCTACCACATAGTTTGATAAAGGAGGTTCTTATCTAGCGTCCAAAACGTCAAATACAACAGGGAAAGGTTTTGCAGCTAAATTATTAACGAAAGAGAAAGTCGATGAAGAGAATCGATCAAAGCAGATAGGACCATTTGAAATGTTCATCGAGAATTATATAAGACCACGAGTCATACGTCACCATTGCGTACAACCCCATAGGAGGGCTGTCCCTTGTAGTTTTTGTTTTAAGTTGGGTATTCTCTTTATCTTGCTCTGTTGTGGCTCTTCAGTATGCTTTGTCACGTAGTGGGCCAATTGGACTCCCGGAATTTTCATGGTAGAAAAAGGGGCCGACATACCCGGAGTAGACCTACATGATCGGGGAAGTCGAATGGGAAATGCACGTTTAGGTGCAGTCCTCGCATTCGAATCCCCCCGAACATCCAAGGCGCCCGTGAAGTCGACCCCTTCCTCTACCCCGCACTGTTCTATTAGCTGCGAGTGCTAAGGATGGTTATGGTCTGGAATCTTTCGGTAATGATAGTAAGGTGTATGATGGTGTTAGTTATAAAATGATGTTATATTTGGTGATCATTAGACTTTAAAGTGGCTCCACTTCATTGTCGTACTGTTTGGCTGTCTCGATGATGAAGTCGTTCACGTCCTCGTCGGACTCGGACTTAGTCATTTTTCGGGACTCTCGTTTTTGCGGCGGCTTACTTGTTGTTGATTTGCGTTTTCTGGATTTGTTGAGTTTTGCAGTTGGAGTTGAGTCGATCTCTTCCTCCTCCTCCTCCTCCTGCTCGGTGTCTTCGATCGCTGGTTTTGGTGGTACTGTTTCCGGGTTCTCCTCGGTGCTGGCGTCCGCTCTGAAGTAGCCGTTGTCTGTGGTTTCCGAGAGTATCGGGATGTATTCTTTGTTTTTGTTTCGGTAAATCTTACGGGCCTTCCGTGGAGAGATTTTTCTCTCGACTTGTAGTTTTATTATTTCCTTTTCTTGTACAAATAGGGGGCATAGCTTACTGCCGGACTTATACCGGGCAGTTGCCACAGTATTGTTATTGTCACAGTTTGTTTCCGGGTGCCTTCCGCTGCATTGGCCGCAACGAGGTTTTCCCGAGCAATCGTCAGTGATATGTCATATTTCCTTACATGTTCTGCACATCCTCACCATCGGGAGGTAAGTCGTTGTTTGCACCTCCAGAAGTCCGATCCTAACGCTGCTGGGTGCGATGGTGCCAGTCACCGTCAGAATCTTCAGTCTTCGCCCCAATGCTTCTCATCTCGATGATTCCCTGAGGTTTTAGTTTTTGACATAGTTTGGCGTCTTCCATATTGTTTATTGTTGGATGGGCTATCACACACTTGCTCGTATTGCGCGTTGGGTGGCGTTCGCATTTGATCCTTGTGTTGTTGTTGAGCTTCTTTAGTCGGAGCAGCTTTCTGACTTGTTCCTCGGTTCGAACCTTGAGGAGGTAGTCCCCGTTTTTCGTTGTTGTCGTTTCCATTACTGCGCCTTTCGCCGCTTCAATTGTTTCAGCCACTGCGAACGGGTCATCTATTTCGGCCTCGACCACATCGTGACGTAAAAACCTTCCAATTTGGTGGTTTTTATGGACGTCGGCTTCATATCTTTTAGGCCTGGTTTCATTGTACACTTGTTTTGTTATCACTTTGTTATTTTTTTTAACTCTATTTGTTCCAAATTTAAAATAAATTACATTTCATTTTAACCTAGGTGCTCCAGTTACTACAGTAACTTACCCGCCTTAATTTTTATGATATATAGTTAAGTGTTTTTACATTGTTCCTGTCTTGGCAATTCAGTATTTTTAAACCTGCATGTCAGATAACAATTGATATCTTAAAACTAAAAACTAAAACTAAATCTTATCTAAGTATAAAGAGAATTAATCGTTGCAATTGAGGATTGCAATGATTTTTGCCTGAAATTATTAATTATTTTGTTGGACATTTCTTCTAAAGTCTCAACATTCGAAATTCTATGTAATTCGGTAGTACTGTACCAGGGAGGCAACTTCAAAATCATTTTCAGAACATTGTTCTGAATCCTTTGAAGTGCTTTTTTCCTGGTAGTGCTAGACAACTAGACCATATTGGCACAGCGTAAAGCATGGTCGGTCTTAAAACTTGTTTAAATATTAGAAGTTTATTCGTCAGGCAAAGTTTGGATTTCCTGTTTATAAGAGGATACAAACATTTTATATATTTGTTACATTTGGCTTGAATGCCCTCAATGTCTTGAATCTTTAAAAGTTAATTTTTGGTCAAGTATTAATCCAAGATATTTCACTTGTTTGACCAGGAAATTGGAACTCCGTTCATAGTGACTATGTGACTACTACTAGGTTTCAAAAACGAAGCTCTAGGCTTATGTGGAAATATTATAAGTTGAGTTTTGGAAGCGTTGCAAGCACTTTTTCTAGTGTCCGCGATAATATGTTCTATGTTAATTTTTAACACTGACATTTTCAGGTCACCAATCGTGCCATTGCCAACTTCACCAGTTTCGTTTCCGCTTCCACTCATTTTCCACTTTTTAATTTAACACCAGCACTGCTTGTTTTCAAATCAGACGTTCTTTTAAATTAAAAACTGCTTCCTTCTAACCTTCAGCTCAACGTCGTTCGCGTGTTAGTCGTCGCGGCAATAGTTTCCTTTTCCGAGAACAACAGCCAATCACAGTTGCGGCAACGTTTATACACGAAACTAATGACAGTTTTTTACAGCATTTATCACTGGAGCGAAGAGATAAGACAAAGTCTGCAATACTTTACGCACATATTGACAGATGCTTATGGGGTTTTGTAATGGGAGTAAAGAGTTCAAATCGTCTATAAAGTGAAAAAGCAATAGGCAGTGATCCATGTTAAGGACTTCGCCCGGCGTCTAATGGAAATGGAACAGCGTGTTTGACGTCACACTCGCTGTTGAATGATAACAGTAGGAGAATGAAAGAGAATACAAATTCACATCGCCAGACCTGTTCTTCTTGACATGGGACAGTGAGTCGAAGAGACGATTCGTCAAAAGTGATGTAGCAAGGTTTGTATGTAAGGTATGAAAAAAAGAATACGCCATCCTAAGAGCCGTATGCACCGTAAAAAAATTGACCGTCGGCGTGGGAAATCGTAGACCAGCGGCGTGACGATTTCTGAACAATCGGCGCGCCGATAAAATTGTGTCGGCGGCGGCGTGGCCCAAAAAGTGCCGGCGGCGTCGGCGTGGCGCGGCGGCGCACATCTCTAATGGCACTGACAAATATCTTCTCAACTAAGGGTTCTTCACATTTTCTAAAAACTCACGGATCTCCAGGTCAACTTTTAAGAATTGACTATTTTCCCGGGGATTTCGGATATCCAGAGGAACGTATTCCAGCCACCTGGTAGCAAAATCGATATCTTGATATCATTTTTTCTCTATGCTAATGATTGTATGCAATTAAGAGAAATCTCGCATCTCTAGGTCTACTTTCTGGAATTGACTAATTTCCCGCTGATTCCGGATATCCTGAGGGCCATTTTCTGACCACTTGGTTGCAGAATCGATATGGTGATGGTATATTTCCTCTATGCTCATGATTGTTTGCAAATTAGATTTGACTAATTTCCCGGTGATTCCGGATATCCAGAGGACCGTTTTATGGCCACTTGGTTGCAAATTTGATATGGTGATGGTATATTTCCTCTATGTTCATGATTGTTTGCAAATTAGAAAAAAATCACGCAGCTCTAGAACTACTTTTAAGAATTCACCATTTCCCGGTGAATCCGGATATCCAGAAAGGCATTTAATGGCCCCCGCGGGACCAAATCAATATGTCACTGAGATATATCTTCTTAACTAAGGGTTCTTCACATTTTCTAAAAAAAGTACTGATCTCCAGGTCTACTATTAAGAATTGACTATTTTCCCGGTGATTCCGGATATCCAGAGGACCGTTTTCTGGCCACTTGGTTGCAAAATTGATATGGTGATGGTATACAGTCAAGATTCCTATAGTACGGATTCGTTACCCCTGGATTCCTATAGTGCGGTCGATCCGGCATTAACGAATACACGTAGCATATGGGATTTGACCTAATTGGGACCAAACACTGATTATAGAGTAATTTGAAGAGATAACTTCCTGGTGTCTTCTGAACAGTTATTAAACAGAATATTTGCCACCTTTTGGGAACATTTAGCATCCGGAAAGTCACAAGTCTGGTCCTGTGGAAGACCCGGAACATCCGTAAAAGTGGTCAATTCATGAAACTAATCCTAGAGCTCCGTGGTTTTTTCGAAACCGCTCATAGACGTTTTATCAGAATGAATTCGGAGTTGTGACCTGAATATGAACCCAGAGGACCACGGGATGGTCCACCGGAAGATCCGGAACATCCGTAAAAGTGGTCAATTCATGAATCTGGTCCTAGAGCTCAGCAGGTTTTTCGAAATCCCTCCTAGACGTCTTATCAGAATGAATTTGGAGTTGTTACTGGAATATGGACACTGGAGACCACGGATGGTCCACCGGAAGATCCGGAACATCCGTAAAAGTGGTCAATTAATGAATCTGATCCTAGAGCTCCGCGGTTTTTTTCGAAACCACTCCTAGACAACTTATCAGAATGAATTCGAAATTGTGACTGGAATATGGATGCTGGAGACCACGGGATGGTCCACCGGAAGACCCGGAACATCCGTAAAAGTGGTCAATTCATGAAACTGATCCTAGAGCTCCGCGGTTTTTTCGAAACCACTCCTAGACATCTTATCAGAATGAATTCGGAGTTGTGACTGGAATATGGACACTGGAGACCACGGGATGGTCCACCGGAAGATCCGGAATGAATTCGAAATTGTGAATGGAATATGGATGCTGGAGACCACGGGATGGTCCACCGGAAGATCCGGAACATCCGTAAAAGTGGTCAATTCATGAATCTGATCCTAGAGCTCCGCGGTTTTTTCGAAACCACTCCTAGACATCTTATTAGAATGAATTCGGAGTTGTGACTGGAATATGGACACTGGAGACCACGGGATGGTCCAACGGAAGATCCGGAACATCCGTAAAAGTGGTCAATTCATGAATCTGGTCCTAGAGCTCAGCAGGTTTTTCGAAATCCCTCCTAGACGTCTTATCAGAATGAATTTGAAATTGTGAGTGGAATATGGACACTGGAGACCACGGGATGGTCCACCAGAAGATCCGGAACATCCGTAAAAGTGGTCAATTCATGCAATTTATCCTAGAGCTCCGTGGTTTTTTCGAAACCTCTCTTAGACGTCTTATCAGCATGAATTTGAAGTTGTGACCCGAATATAGACTCTACGGACTACGGGATGGTCCTCCGAAAGATCCGGAGCATCCGTAAAAGTGGTCAATTCATGAAACTGATCCTAGAGCTCCGTGGTTTTTTTGAAACCTCTCGTAGACGGCTTATCAGAATGAATTTGGAGTTGTTACTGGAATATACACTCCGAGGACTACGGGATGGCCCTCCGGAGGATCCGGAACATCCGAAAAAGTGGTCAATTCATTAAATTGATCCTAGAACTCCACGGTTTTTTTCAAAACCGCTCGTAGACGTCTTATCAGAATGAATTTGGAGTTGTTACTGGAATATACACTCCGAGGAATACGGGATGGCTCACCGGAAGATCTGGAACATCCGTAAAAGTGGTCAATTCATGCAACTGATTCTAGAACTCCGTGATTTTTTCGAAACCTCTCGTAGACGTCTTATCAGAATGAATTTGGAGTTGTAACCAGAATACAGACTCTAAGGACTACATGATGGTCCTCCGAAAGATTCGGAACATCCGTAAAAGTGGTCAATTCATGAAACAGATTCTAGAGCTCCGCGGTTTTTTGAAAGCACTCATAGACGTCTTATTACAATGAATTAAGATTTGTGACCAGAAAATGGACGCTAGGGACTACGGGATGGTTCACTAAAAGATCCGGAACGACCGTAAAAGTGGTCAATTCATGAAACTAATCCTAGAACTTCTCGGTTTTTGCGAAACAACTTATAGACATCTTATCAGAATGAATTCGGCGTTGTGACCTGAATATGGCCTCTGTGGACCATGGGATGGTTAACCGGAAGATCCGGAACATCCGTAAAAGTGATCAATTCATGAAATTGATCCCAGAACTCCGCGGTTTATTCGAAACAACTTATAGACATCTCATCAGAATGAATTCGGAGTTGTGACCTGAATATGGATACTGGGGACCACGGGATGGTTCACTGGAAGATCCGTAACATCTGTTAAAGTTGTCAATTCATGAAACCGATCCTAGAACTCCGTGGTTTTGTCGAAACCACTTATAGGCGTCTTATCAGAATGAATTCAGAGTTTTGAATGGAATATGGACTCTGGGGACTATGCTATGGTCTTCCGGAAGATCCGGAACATCCGTAAAAGTGGTCAATTCACGAAACAGATTCTAGAGCTCCACGCTTAATTCGAACCCACTCATAGACTGGTCCATAATTGAAATTGATCCTAGAGCTCCACGGTTTTTTCGAAACCACTCATAGACGTCTTATCAATATGAATTAGGAGTTGTGACCAGAAAATGGATGCTGGGGGTCACGGGATGGTTTACTAAAAGATCCGGAATATCCGAAAAGTGATCGAGTATCAGTATGTATCAGAATGAAATCGGAGTTGTGTTTGGAATATGGACTCTGGAGACTACGGGATGGTCCTTTGGAAGATCCTGAACATCCGTAAAAGTGGTCAATGCTTGAAAATGTCCTAGAGCTCTGCGGTTTTTTTTTTTGAAACCCTTAATTCAGAGTTGTGACCAGTAAATGGACGTAAAGTATACCATAGTACAATATGTTAAATATGTTTACTATTTCAATTGCTAAAAAAAATATCAAATTCTCCAAAAAGTGCACATTCCAATGGTCTCTTCAATATTTAGATGGTTATAAGTAGTATGGGTTCCCTTCACCTTTCTAAGTAGATGATTGATAAACTTTACATCCGATCCCTTGTGATTGTAAAGATTGTGGCCATGTGTATAGTGCGATCTTGTATTTTGTTATTCAAAAATCAAAAAATATGTGCAATAATTTAGAATCTCGTTTCTAGCGTGTACAATTGGTTTAAAAAATCGACAAAATTGGTAACGTGGACACTAAAAGAAGGTACCGTAAAATGTAGGTAACTTTGAAAGAAGAATATAATGATTAAATTTACCTTCTGCACTATTTACCAATTGGAAACATTAGTTCTATTTTGTAGCTTACGGTATAACCTTTGATATGCTATGGAGTTTTTGTTTAGTTTGTGTAACATGTTTTACAAATATGTGAATTTTTTTTTTATGTTTTTCATTTGTTTTAAAAGACACTCAAACACTCACTTATTAAATGTAACTCTGATGTGGCCATCACAAATTCAATGTTGTCTTCTTATTGTTTGTGATGTTTCTGATTATGTATTAATTTAAAGTTTCATATTTATTCAACTAAATTTTTTGAGTTTTCTGCTTATTTTCTCTACATTAATCGAGTATTATCAAAACAAAAAACTGATGTTCGGTCACAAGACAAAAAAAATATGTTGCAAAAGCAATAATTTCTGTTACACATATTACTAATGAATTGACTCTAGGATACACAGAACTTGTTTATAAAAAAAATTACATTTGCAAAAAAATCCATGGTTGTAAAATATGCTTAAAAAATACTATAAAAAAATGCCCAAACTAAAATTGCCCCGTTTTACGGTACCCATGTTTTTGGGCAATACATGCAAAAACCAAGATACCCAAAAACTCTGCTTGTTCTATGGGAAAGAACCCATCTCTTCAAAAAGTGAACATAAAAATAATGGAAGTTGTTTATATGTTATTTTCGATTCAAGCTTTGACTAAAATTAGGTACCTCATGTTAAGCGTGCACATGCAAAAACTGAGGCAACAAAAAATCTGTGTTTTGTATGAGGAATACCTCATCCCTCCAAAAAGTGCACATACTCAATGGATGGGTAATAATTATTAACGCACAAATGAGCAACTGTTACCCACATACACAAAGACATTCGAGTAACTTAAAAATACGTTTCACGAGGAACGCTGATGAATGTGGGTAGCAGGTATTCATTTTTGCCATACATTAAGTATGTGAACTTTTTTGATAGATGGGTACCACACAAAAATCAGAATTGGGTGTACACACTAAAACGAGATACTCAATTTTTGAACCCATTTTTCTAACTTTATACACGCTAAAAACGATATACTCTATTTTGAATTTTGTATGAAGACGTACCCACACACTTAGAAATTACTATTTTTACACGTGACGTAATTCATCTCTAACGTAAAGCATGCAACGTAAACAAACATTGCATGTAAAATTGAGTGTCGTGAAACTGAAACATATGCAACTCGTCAAAGGCCACTTGCATGTATCGGTCTCAGAGCACCGAAATTTACATGCCTTTTTTGTAGTGTGCATCTCTCCAAAAAGTGCAGTGAAAAGCAGAATTGGTACCTCAGTTTTCGCGTTTTGGTTTAAATTTTTGCTCCCTCAAATGAGTAATTTGTTACCTCTTTTTAGGGATAAAAATCACTCATTTGATGGAATATAATTTTTTGATTTCATTTGTTGGTAACAGTTATTCGTTTATAGATTACAAATTTAACCCATCATGTGCACTTTTTTGAGCAAAAAAAAACACGCAAAAAAGGGTACACCGATTTTAGTGTGTGCATTTGTTCTAGAATACGTGGATGTTCAACTCATGTTGAGAGCGATGTGTACTTGAAATTTAATAAAATCAATTCAGCTCAAATGTGGATAACCAGATCTCAATTATTGAACTACCAATGAGAGCAGACTTATCCAAACGAACTATAGAAATGAATGGAAATAAAAAAAAATATGGAAGGTATATTAATATGAGTGTTTATAATGTCAATCAGGTGGCATTTGATTCACGTTTGAGTAGTTACATGTAACCGTGTGATAATTTTGACTTGAATGGGTGCGATGGTGTCAGCTTGTACAAACACATATTTTCACTAATACAATCATGCAAAGCGTGGCTAAAAACTTGTCACAGTGTGTTCGTGAGATCTGGCAGCGAGAAGTAAATTTTTCGATGTAAATTAGTATGTGTGAAAACACAAATCCAACCAATTCTCGATGAACATTTCAAATCGTCCTATCTGCTTTGATCGATTCTCTTCATAGTCTTTCTCTTTTGATAACCACGCCTACGCAAATGAATTTCGTGCTATTTTTGCCACACAGTTTGATAGCAGAAATTACTATCTTGTGCTTAGAACGTTGAACACAGCAGGGAATGTTGTTGAAGTTGAGTTATTAACGGAAGAGAAAGTCGATGAAGAGAATTGATCAATGCAGATAGGACCTTTTGAAATGTTTATCTAGAATTCCATTCAGAACAACAAAAGCAAAACGTTGCTGTTCGCATTATTTTTCGGAAAATTCGTGTTTTCGATTGAAGTTTTCTGAGCGACAACTGAGCTAGTGTCGAAGTGTTTTTATGTGAAAAAAAATAAATGTATTAAAATGGCGGCAGAATCAAATCATCAACCACCAGCAAAGGTGAGTTTAAGAAAAATGTATGATTTGAACGAAAATGTTGTGTGCTGAGTGTGATTTTCCTAGAAACCTAGATTTAACTCTTATTCCGATAGAAAGCCGGATAATATGTGCTTATTTATAAACAAGCCACAAAGATTATCATGTCCAGCTGTATTAGTACCTAGTGTGTAAATGTGGTAAATACATAACAAACCACTGTCTAACTCCTTTTGGCCATTTTGGCAGATCGAATTCCATACGTTTTGAATTTAAGAAGAAAATAATTAACAAATTTACACGGTGATAGGCATGGGTCACCCTTTGCTCAATCGCCAAAGGCGCAGCTATAAAGCAAGACCATGCTGGAGGCAGCTTGGTTCGATTCCTGATCCGTTTTAGAAATTTTTCCGGTTGCAAAATGTCTTGACTTCCCTGGGCATAGAATAGGATTGTACTTCCACACATTTATACTCAAGTCTTTTTTTACACGGGGTACATATGCCGTGTAAAAGACAACATGTAAAAAACCTATAAAGATTTTGATTTTTCACATGCCAAAAAAAAACATGAATGTTGATGTCATTCGTAAATATTGCATGCTATGGTCCATACACACTCAGCTAATATTCGGTAAAGGCATAGTCCACTAATCTCTATTCACTACCATAGACTATACAATGTTTTTGGCACTCACAGTTTTGAATAACATAATGGCCTACTTTTCCTGACTAAAATAACAGTGTCGAAAAGTACTACTTTTTAGCACCCAATGCCAGAAAATTCTACCGTTCGATATTCTTTCGAGTATATACAATTTTCTATGCAACTCGTTGGAAAATTCGTTTTTTTCTGCACTCGTCGTTATTATCCAACTTAGCGAGCCTTGTTGGATAACTTACAACTCGTGCTGAAAAAATCTTCTTGTTACAATTTGTTGAATAAATATCTATTTTCATTTTATTCTTATTGCGTCACAAATGAGTATAATCAATCATAAATAAGGCGATGTTTCCTAATTCATGAAACTATACATAATAAATTTGATATTTTAACATACGGTGAAAGACGGAAGATCCAAGCCTGGCTTAGACGATTCAGTTTGGCGTTCAACTCTCTCAAGCTTCGATTGACTTAAAAGCTAGTAGATGTGCTACATTTTGTATTACAACGTTTAAAAAAAATCATGTAAATCACTGCGCTATGTACCAAACACATTGTTAATACTAGATTTGGCTCAAATCTTCAAGAAATTTCATGTAACTTTAAGCATGATTTTTAAAATATCAGCAATATTGTATACAAGCTTTAAAAGAATTTAAATTTAATTTATGTCTTCTTTTGTTGACACTGGTAGGGCAATTTGAAATAATGGATTTATATCTGAATTAACCAAGGACCAAAATCTTTTTCTGTCCGCAATCTACGTCAAAAAAGCTTTATGAAATATCATACGGATTAATGTTCAAAATTTTAAAACTCATAATTTCACCATTGTAATAATTGACAATGGCCACATTGGTCAGCAACTACTCCATAGCCAGATCGATGATCTATATGCATTATTCTTTAACAAAAAAAATGATGTTAATACAAACGCAAAAGAGCCGATGAGTACTAATCCGACTTAAAGCCACTTAAGAAACTAAATTGAGCAATTTATTTCAAAGAAAATGATCGAAAGGGCATTGCTCACGTAAATGAGGCAATATTTGATAACGTTTTTCAGTACTCTAGTAAGCAAATGGTTATTGTCAATTGAGAGCTTGGTATATGAACAACATCGCAACAGTCTTCTTTCTGAACATATTTCATGAACACTTGCAAATTTTTATTTTATCTTTTCAATTGCTTAAGAAAAAAACAACTGTTTACATTTGCAAAAACTTAAAAATTTCTTCGCTAAAAAGCCATTTGTTTATTTGACCTTCTAGGTTAATTTGTTTCCCAGTTGTTCTACATGTTTGGAATGGAATTAATAAAAAAATTAACATGAAAATTTAATAGCTTTCTTGGTATAAACAACCGTTAATTCTACCTTAAACTATAATAATATGTATCGATATTACAACGTGTAAACTAGCAGCTTATGCAAAATAAAATTAAGCTGTGGTAAATGAAATGGACTTATTAGCAAATAATATAATTGCCACAATTCGGTGAACTGAATATTCGGTGAATTAATGTGAAATTTTATAGGTATCGGGTCGATTTATCCAGTTACAATATAGTTTTATGTTTTTTTGTTTATCTTTTCAAAACAGAAACGTAAATCTTTAACGTTAGATGAAAAGCTACAAGCGATTAACGATATTGAGAGTAGAGGAGTTTCCTTTGCTGATATTTCAAGAAGACATGGCGTAAACGAGTCAACCGTACGAGCTTTAATGAAACACAAAGATGAAATAAAGGCTTCTGCCAGACTAATTCCTGCTATTGGGGATAAAGTGCATCGTTTGAGGAATTTAAACATTGTCAATACCGAAGTAATTAATTAATTTAGCTTTATTTAGGAGGCTTTCAGCCTTAGGCTGGTTCGCCTCCAAGACACCGAAGTAGCATTGCATGCCTGGATTGACGATATGTCCAGCAAAGGACTGCCGTTAGATTTTTATATCATCCAGCAAAAAGCCCTCGCATTCTACAATTATTATGTGTCCACAAATGATACGCCATCAGAGCAAGCTCATCAATTTCTTGCTAGTAAAGGCTGGTTTCAGCGGATATGGAATCAGCTCTGAAGTTTCCTGCAATCCTGCAGAAACTGATTAATGACGGGAGATACCATGAAGATCAAATATTCAATTGCGATGAAACCAAGCTTCTGTTAAGCGGATTCCAACACGATCATATATAACTCAAAAATTGAAAAGCATGCCGGGAGTGAAAGTCGATAAGAAAGGGTTTTCAATACTTTTTTGTTGTAATGCAAGTCGTTCATTGATGACTAAGCCATTTATTATCAACAATGTTCAAAATCCCAGGGCTTTTAAAAATATCAACAAACAGGAGTTGGGTATTTACTACCGCTCAAATAAAAAAGCGTGGATGACATCCCAATTGTTCATTGAATGGTTCGAGCAATGTTTTGTACCGGAGGTAGAGGCATTCTGCAAAGAAAAAAATTTGGATTTCAAAGCACTGTTGCTTTTGGATAACGCTCCTTCACATCCCAAGATAGAACACCCGAACATCAAACTTGTTTTTTTACCCCCCAACACAACATCCGTTATCCAACCACTGGATCAGGGTATTATTGCTAATTTTAAGCTTTATTACATTCGTGAGAGTTACGGTAAGATTTTCAAACAAGTCGATGAACACGGAATGAATCTATTCGATGCTTGGAGAGAATTCACAATCCTAGACTGCATCCGTTGTTTGACTGCTGCTGTGAACCGTGTTAAACCCTCTACTATCCGGAACTGTTGGCATGCAATTTTACCCGTCCCATCCTCGTCAACCACTGCGCACTCGGATCACGATGAGTTAATTAGCTCAATCCAAAACCTTGGCGAACGAATGGGTGCCGATGGATTATCACCAGAAGAAATCATTAACATCACGAAGGACAACGAGACAACGGTCGAAGAAATCCTCGAACTTCTTCATCCTACGGATAACGACGAGCTTGAGCCTGTAACTGAGAAAGCCGAAAATATAGATGATCAGATCAAGAAGCTGAAGGAAGTTGAACTGTTCTGTTCTACAGACCCAAAATCAAAAAGATCCGCACAAATTAAAAAAATGCTTTTGAAGTGCAAAGATCTGCTCAATGAATGGAAAGCAGACGAAGGTAATAAATACTATCATTGTATCAACATAGAATATTTTTTTTACAATTTTATAAGATAATTTTCATTCTAATTAGATCATTAACGACTCCAACGAATTCACAATCATCATAACATGAAGAATAGATACATGGCTTATCTATCTCTGGAGGATGTGCTAAATAAATAAATAAGAATAAAAACTCAATAAGACGATACTTTTAAATGATTTTTTAAATAACATTTTGATGTGATAAATAAAACGTATGACAACTATAACAACATAAAAGATAGTCTCTCGTTAACTTGTAACTCCAAAGAAAAATCTACAAGAAGTCAAAAGAAAGAAGTCCAAGAAATCCAAAGAATAATCTTCAAAAAATCAGTTAAAAGTGCCTAGATGCTACTAAAATGCTTAAATACCACCTAGAAATCATCCATGAAAATATATAGAAAAATCATACCAATGAGCGGTTCTAAGAAAACCACACAGTGCAGTGCTGAGATCAGTGCCATGAATAAAACATTTTAACGGACGTTCTGGATATTCCGGAACACCATCCCATGGACCCATTTTCCAGTAACAACTCCAAATTTATTCTGATGAGACGTCTATGATTCCATGGTCTCAAGGGTCTATTTTCCGATCACAACTACGAATTCATATTTATAAGACGTCTATGAGTGTTTTCGAATAAAAAAAAACACCGAGCCCTAGGATCAGTTTCACGAATTGTTAACTTTTACGGATGTTTCGGATCTTTCGGAGGGTCCGCTGGTCCCCAGGGTTAATTTTCTGGCAATGACTACAAATGAATTAATTAGACGCCAATGCGTAGTTTTGATAAAAAAAAATGTGGAGCTCTAGGCTCACTTTCATGAATTAAACACTTTTACGGCAGTTCCGGATCTTCCTGGTAGACCATCTCGTGGAACCAAGGGTTCTTTTTCCGGTCACAACTCCCATTTTGTTCTGATACGACATCTATGAGGGGTTTCTAAAAATCGAAAAAGCTCTAGGATCAGTTTTATGAATGAACCATTTTAACGGATGATCCGGATCCTTTGGAAGGCCATTCCGTGGTCCCTATGGTCAATTTTCCGAACACAACTCCCAATTCATAATGATTAGACTTCAATAAGCTGTTTTGAAAAAATTGGATCAGTTTCATGAATTGAATACTTTTACGGATGTTCCGGATCTTCCGGTGAACCAATCCGTGTTTTCTACGATTAATATTCCGGTCACAACTCATAACATTCTAATAGGACGTCTTTAAGAGATTTCGAAAAAACCGCGGAGCTCTAGAATCAGTTTAATGGATTTACCACTTTTAAGGATGTTCCGAATCTGCCGGAGGACCATAACGTGGTCCCCAGGGTTCATATTACAGTCACAACTCCGAATTCATTCTAAATAGTCGTCAATGAGAGGTTTCGAAAAACCTGCTGAGCTATAGGACCAGATTCATGAATTGACCACTTTTACGGATGTTCCGGAGGACCATCCCGTGGTCTCCAGTATCCATATTCCAGTCACAATTTCGAATTCATTCTGATAAGATGTCTAGGAGTGGTTTCGAAAAATCCGCTGAGCTCTAGAATCAGATTCATGAATTGACCACTTTTAAGGATGTTCCGGATCTTCCGGTAGACCATCCCGTGGTCTCCAGTGTCCATATTCCACTCACAATTTCAAATTCATTCTGATAACATGTCTAATACTGATTTCGAAAAATCCACTGAGCTCTAGGATCAGATTCATGAATTGACCACTTTTACGGATGTTCCGGATCTTCCGGTGGACCATCCCGTGGTCTCCAGTGTCCATATTCCAGTCACAACTCCGAATTCATTCTGATAAGATGTCTAGGAGTGGTTTCGAAAAAACCGCTGAGCTCTAGGATAAGATTCATGAATTGACCACTTTTACGGATGTTCCGGATCTTCCGGTGGACCATCCCGTGATCTCCAGTATCCATATTCAAGTCACAATTTCAAATTCATTCTGATAACATGTGTAATACTGATTTCGAAAAATCCACTGAGCTCTAGGATCAGATTCATGAATTGACCACTTTTACGGATGTTTCGGATCTTCCGGTGGACCATCCCGTGATCTCCAGTATCCATATTCAAGTCACAATTTCAAATTCATTCTGATAACATGTGTAATACTGATTTCGAAAAATCCACTGAGCTCTAGGATCAGATTCATGAATTGACCACTTTTACGGATGTTTCGGATCTTCCGGTAGACCATCCCGTGGTCTCCAGTGTCCATATTCCACTCACAATTTCAAATTCATTCTGATAACATGTCTAATACTGATTTCGAAAAATCCACTGAGCTCTAGGATCAGATTCATGAATTGACCACTTTTACGGATGTTTCGGATCTTCCGGTAGACCATCCCGTGGTCTCCAGTGTCCATATTCCAGTCACAACTCCGAATTCATTCTGATAAGATGTCTAGGAGTGGTTTCGAAAAAACCGCGGAGCTCTAGGACCAGATTCATGAATTGACCACTTTTACGGATGTTTCGGATCTTCCGGTGGACCATCCCGTGATCTCCAGTATCCATATTCAAGTCACAATTTCAAATTCATTCTGATAACATGTGTAATACTGATTTCGAAAAATCCACTGAGCTCTAGGATCAGATTCATGAATTGACCACTTTTACGGATGTTTCGGATCTTCCGGTAGACCATCCCGTGGTCTCCAGTGTCCATATTCCACTCACAATTTCAAATTCATTCTGATAACATGTCTAATACTGATTTCGAAAAATCCGCTGAGCTCTAGGATAAGATTCATGAATTGACCACTTTTACGGATGTTCCGGATCTTCCGGTGGACCATCCCGTGATCTCCAGTATCCATATTCAAGTCACAATTTCAAATTCATTCTGATAACATGTGTAATACTGATTTCGAAAAATCCACTGAGCTCTAGGATCAGATTCATGAATTGACCACTTTTACGGATGTTTCGGATCTTCCGGTAGACCATCCCGTGGTCTCCAGTGTCCATATTCCACTCACAATTTCAAATTCATTCTGATAACATGTCTAATACTGATTTCGAAAAATCCACTGAGCTCTAGGATCAGATTCATGAATTGACCACTTTTACGGATGTTCCGGATCTTCCGGTAGACCATCCCGTGGTCTCCAGTGTCCATATTCCACTCACAATTTCAAATTCATTCTGATAACATGTCTAATACTGATTTCGAAAAATCCGCTGAGCTCTAGGATAAGATTCATGAATTGACCACTTTTACGGATGTTCCGGATCTTCCGGTGGACCATCCCGTGATCTCCAGTATCCATATTCAAGTCACAATTTCAAATTCATTCTGATAACATGTGTAATACTGATTTCGAAAAATCCACTGAGCTCTAGGATCAGATTCATGAATTGACCACTTTTACGGATGTTTCGGATCTTCCGGTAGACCATCCCGTGGTCTCCAGTGTCCATATTCCACTCACAATTTCAAATTCATTCTGATAACATGTCTAATACTGATTTCGAAAAATCCACTGAGCTCTAGGATCAGATTCATGAATTGACCACTTTTACGGATGTTCCGGATCTTCCGGTAGACCATCCCGTGGTCTCCAGTGTCCATATTCCACTCACAATTTCAAATTCATTCTGATAACATGTCTAATACTGATTTTGAAAAATCCACTGAGCTCTAGGATCAGATTCATGAATTGACCACTTTTACGGATGTTTCGGATCTTCCGGTAGACCATCCCGTGGTCTCCAGTGTCCATATTCCAGTCACAACTCCGAATTCATTCTGATAAGATGTCTAGGAGTGGTTTCGAAAAAACCGTGGAGCTCTAGGACCAGATTCATGAATTGACCACTTTTACGGATGTTCCGGATCTTTCGGTGGACCATCCCGTGGTCTCCAGTGTCCATATTCCAGTCACAACTCCGAATTCATTCTGATAAGATGTCTAGGAGTGGTTTCGAAAAAACCGCGGAGCTCTAGGACCAGATTCATGAATTGACCACTTTTACGGATGTTCCGGATCTTCTGGTGAACCATCCTGTGGTCTCCAGTGTCCATATTCCAGTCACAACTTCGAATTCATTCTGATAAGATGTCTAGGAGTGGTTTCGAAAAAACCGCGGAGCTCTAGGACCAGATTCATGAATTGACCACTTTTACGGATGTTCCGGATCTTCCGGTGGACCATCCCGTGGTCCTCTGGGTTCATATTCAGGTCACAACTCCGAATTCATTCTGATAAGACGTCTATGAGCGGTTTCGAAAAAACCGCGGAGCTCTAGGATTAGTTTCATGAATTGACCACTTTTACGGATGTTCCGGGTCTTCCACAGGACCAGACTTGTGACTTTCCGGATGCTAAATGTTCCCAAAAGGTGGCAAATATTCTGTTTAATAACTGTTCAGAAGACACCAGGAAGTTATCTCTTCAAATTACCCTACAATAAGAGTTTGTCCCCAATTAGCTCTAATCCCATATGCTACGTGTATTCGTTAATGCCGGTTCCTATAGTGCGGTCCCTATTAACCGTACTATAGGAATCTTGACTGTATTTGTTCTATGCTCCTGATTGTATGCAATTTAGAAAAAAAAAATCGCGGATCTCTAGGTCTACTTTCAGGAGTTGACCATTTTCCCGGTTAATCCGAATTTCCACAGAGCCACCTTATACGGGTTTATCATTCCGATTGGCCACCCACAACTCCAATCGGTTCCTTGTCTGATCGGTTTGAAAGTAGATACTCATAGCTTTCAAGTAGTGGCTCAATCTTAAGATGTGGTAACCAAATTGCTGAGAACCAGTCATGTCAACATGAATCGACACGCATTTTGCTCGGGACTTTTCCGGGGTTTTTCCGTTCCGGCTGGCCAACCACAGGTCCAATTGGGTTTCTATCTAATCAAAATAAAATTAGATAGCCATATCTTTCGATTGGTGGTTGAATCATAACGGTTGCATTGCTGAGAACCAGCCATGTCAACATGCATCGACACGCATTTTGCAGCCTTGGGGTTATGTCAGTTAATAACTCAGCTGCCCCTGGGCCAATTTCAATAATTTTATCACCAATCGATTAGAAACATTCCTACGCACTTGATAAAATAAAGACGTTATTATTTTTCAGAATGTTACTATTGAAAATTGAACGAATGTGCAACTGTTGCTATGATAATTAAAATTATCACCGATTGCCTGCGAAAAGCGATCTCTCTAACACAGATTTCAAAGTTGAATTCAATCCGGTCTGGGGTGTGTGATAGTGTTCTCCAGTAAGGAAGGACAGCCTATAATGCACCCCTGGGGTAAAATGCCCACTTATAGAACAACAAACATAACTTTTCCTCAGATGCATTTTCTGGGTAACGGATTGTTGGAGGTTTCATAAATATTTCCTGATCATAAAATCATATATTGACCTTCTGATTCCTTTAAACAATAGTATTTTGTGCCAAAACTCAACACAGTTGTTAAAATTATCGACTGTTGTTTCCTGTGCTTCTTCGGTCTCCTTCTCCTCTGGTTCTTCGGGGTATGCGTCCGCTCCGAAGTATCCGTTCTCTGTTGCTTCCGCGGGGATCGGTATATACCTCTTCTGTCTACTTCGGTATGTCTTCCTCGCCTTCCTTGGGGATACCTTTCTTTCAATTTGACCCCCCTATTCTGCGAGTCACGTGACTCTCTCTCACCGGTGAGGTGACAATTGTCACCTCGTGTGTGGTGACTCTCCATGCAAATCAAATGTAGAGTCACCTCACACGAGGTGACTATTGTCACCTCACCGGTGAGAGAGAGTCACGTGACTCGCAGAATAGGGGGGTGAATTTTGATTATTTCTTTTTCTTGTAGCCGTAGTGGGCACGTCTTGGTTCCGGGTTTGTGTCCGGCACCACTGTAACATGTGCATCAAACATGTCAGCAACTTCCCACGCTTGCTATATTTGCTGGTCTCATAAGTGGCACCATGCCGCGACGAGACAAGCTATTCCAAAAAACCTTTTTCAGTCATCGAACCCATTTGAGCAATGCAATGCTTAAATGAGTTCGATGAATTGAACGAAACGCATTCAGCAATTCTCACCAAAAGGCAGAAGTGTCAAATAACACTTTGGTTCATTCTTTCCCACTCTTGGTATCGATCACCAACGATCGAGTAAATAGCGAAAATACATAGTGGCTTCAAGTGTCTCCATTCTCAGCACCATATGTAAAATATTGTTCAATAAAACATTCTTAGTTTAACTTTCGAAGCGAAAGGTTCGTTTTTAGTAACTGCAATATCACGTCATGAAAACGTCAAATGGCGAAATAGTGAAAACGTTAAACCACAATTCCCACAGTATGGTTCGTTTGTGCATTCAGTGTTTCGGTGTCTTCCACTGCATTGGTCACATCGTGGTTTGTTGGTGCATTCGTCTGTTATGTGGCCGATCTCTTGGCACACTCTGCATAATTTTACCATTGGGTAGTATGGCTTTGTATTAACTTCAATCAGTCCGATTCTTATCTTATTTGGTATCACCGTTCCGGTGACTGTTAACATTTTGAGCCGTCTTTCTGCCCCGATGCTCCGCACCTCCGTTACTCCTTGGGGTCTTAATTTTTGGTTGAGTTTATCATCTTCCATGTTAGTGATAGTTGGGTGTTTTATTACACATTTGCTCGTGTTTAAGGTAGGATGTCTCTCAAATTTCACTTTTGTTCCGTTGTTCAGCGTTTTTATTTTTAGTAACTTTTTTACCTGTTCGTCTGTCTTTATTTTTAGTAGGTATTCCCCGGTCTTGATAGTTGTTGCCTCGATCACTCCACCTATTGCCGCTTCTATCGTTTCGGCAACGGCAAAAGGATCGATAATCTCCAGGTGGTCTGCCTCGAGTGCCCTTAGTGTAACGTAGTACCCCGTTTTCGTGTGTTTGTGCGTATTCATTGTCTTATTTGTTTTTCACTTATTGCTTTTCACTTGTATTTGTTCTTTCAGTCCGCTGTATTGGGGAGACAGAGAGTTGACTTATGTTAGTTTATTTGTTCATGTGTTTTGTGTCCCATAGTATGGGGTAGTATCTTGTGGGAGGTGGCCTACGACTACTTTCCCTTGCTCTCGGGGGTAGTACTATGTTCATATTGTGCTAGTCCCATAGCTACACCAACAAAGTATTGCTGGTGTTCTTGCTACTGTGTGTCTTTGCCTTCCCTCCCGCTTGTCCAGATAGTCGCCTCGTACGACAGGGAAGGACGACCCGTGGATCTATTCTTATTCTGCCCGGAGTCCACACGGGGCAATGAGCATTTCAGGCAGGCAGGCATTAACATTTACTTGACTTTTAACTCATAGAGTTATTTCGTCAAGGGTGTCTCCGTTAGGGCACTGGGGTGTTAAATTTTCGCAGCAGCTGGTAGAGCTGGAAAAGCTCACACAGGATGGCCATGGAAGGTCCGGCTGGTCGTGGCCTAGTTAGTCAGTTTGATGGCCACGTCCCTGTTTTGTGGTTTCAGTTTGTGTTTCTGTTTGGTATGCTTGGGTGTTTGTGTTATCAGTAAGGTCGAAGAGATTTCGTTTTATTGTGTCCCTGTGTGTGTTGATTTGCTACCGCTTTTTGAATCTGTTGTTCTTATTTGTGTTTAACATTCTGTGGAAGGTTTCTGTTTCTCTTAAGAAGTTTATTAGGTTGTACTCGTTCTCGTGTGTGTTATTGTATATTGATATATCTGAGGTTTTGTATTCTTCTCTTTCAGCATCGTACGCTCTGCATTCTCTAATGATGTGGTCCGCTGTTAGCCAGGTGTTGCAATGTCTGCATTTTGGTCTGTCTGTTCTTTTTAGTAGATAACTATCTGATAGCCATGTTTTTCCTTGTCTTGCTTTAGTTAGTACTCTTTGTTCTGAGACTTTTTTCCTGTCATTGTATGGTAGTGTTGTTGGTTTGGTTTGTCTGAGGAATGATGTATTTGTGTTTAACCATTCCTCTTCGTTTGACCGTATCGCTTGTTGCTTGAACCATTTTATAGCATCTTGTGCCGGTACTTTCATAAAGTTTGATTGGCTTGTTCTGCCTAATTCTGCTAGTTTGTCTGCTAGTTCATTTCCTGCAATCCCGGTGTGGCTTCTTTGCTAGTTTCTCCTCTTTCTTTTTCCTATTGCTTTTCCTTCTGGTTCTTTTCCTGCTTCGTTTAGCTTGATTGGTTTGGTCTAGTGTGTTAGGCCTTTTCTGTTCCAATCTTACTTGCTTCTGCTGTATGTTCTCTGTGCTTGATGTATTATCATCCTTGTCGTTTTCTTTCTTATTGTTTGGATTACTCCTTATTCTGTTAGGGGTGGGGGTGCTTGCACTCCTATTATGTGTTTTACATTGGGTATCCATTTAAGTTTTGTTTTTGGTTACGGGTTGAAATTGTCCATCACATGGAGCCCGTATCATGTGGTAAGGGCCGTTTTACTGTAGGGGGTGCCCTGGTGCCCTACAGGTTCCGTTCGTGGCTTCCAATGCCGGTCCTCCACCATGCATCCCCTCGGCACGGTTCACATGACACCTTGGGATTTGACCGAATGATTGTATCATTGATTGTTATCTCTTCATCCGTTAATACTCGGATGTATTGTATTGGTATTATATGGTATTATTGGTATTATATGACTTAGAGTGGCTCCGCCTCGCTGTCATACTGTTTTGCTGTTTCCATTTTGAAGTCGTCCACGTCTTCATCGGCCTCAGGCTTGTTCATCCTCCGGGATTGTCTCTTCTGTGGTTGCTTGCTTTTTGTTGATTTGCGTTTGTTGTGTCTGTTCTGTCTCGGAGTTGGAGTTTGGACGATCTCTTCCTCCTCCTCCTCCTCCTCCTCCTCCTCCTCCTCCTCCTCTTGCTCTGTGTCTTCTGGTGTATTTGGTTTAGGTGCTGTCTCCGGGATCTCCTCGGCTTCCTCCTCCGTGTTGGAGTCTGCTCCGAAGTATCCATTGTCAGCTGCTTCCGCGGGTAACGGGATGTATCCCTTGTTCTTGTTTCTGTATATTTTGCGGGCTTTTCGTGGCGAGATCTTCCTGTCCGTTTGTACTTTGATTATTTCCTTCTCTTGTGTATATAGGGGGCAGATCTTGCTGCCAGGCTTATGCCCAGCTCCACAATTTCCACAGTATTGCTCGTTATGGCAGTCCGTTTCCGGGTGCCCTCCGCTGCATTGGCCGCATCGGATCTTTCCCGAGCACTCGCCTGTTATGTGTCCAATTTGTTTGCAGTTTCTGCACCACTTCACCATCGGTAGGTATGGCACGGTCTGAACCTCCAGGAGTCCAATTCTGACGGTGCTCGGTGCTATTGTCCCGGTTACCGTCAGTATCTTCAGTCTCCTTGTTGGTCCGATGCTCCTCACCTCGATGATGCCTTGTGGTTTTAGTTTTTGTGCTAGTTTTATGTCTTCCATTTTTGTAATTGTTGGGTGCGCTATTACACACTTACTTGTGTTTAGTGTGGGGTGGCGTTCGCATTTTATTTTTGTATTATTGTTGAGGGACTTAAGCCGGAGCAACTTCCCAACCTGTTCCTCGGTCCTTTCCTTTAACAGGTAGTCGCCGTTTTTTGTTGTACTTGCTTCGATTACTGCTCCTATCGCCGCTTCAATGGTTTCGGCCACTGCGAACGGGTCGTCTATTTCTCTGTGGCCGGCCTCGACCGACTTCATCGTTACATAGAAACCTTTCGATTTGGCGGCTTTTGATGCCGTTGGCTTCGTGTCTTTTTGACCTGGTTTCATTGTCACTTGATTTTCTCACTTTTCTTGTTCGTTTTCGTTTTGCTTAGGGAGCTAACATTTCAGTGATTTCCCGGCCCTCTCTGTCTAGGATACATTGCTCACATTGTAGCGTGCGTGCATCCCAGAACATCTAAGGGCATCACGGACCTGTTATCGCTCAATCTCATTTTGGCATAGTTTACGGTCAGAACTAAGGCGGTATCTAATCGCTTTCGATTTCGCGCCGTAATACTAATGCCCTTAACTACTTCTGTTAATCATTACCTTTTGATCTGGATTACAAACCAATGAATATTAAGACCGAGGTCATACTCCATTATTCAGGGCTGATAGCGGGTCACTTTTTAGTGACTTTGTCACTTTTTTGAAGGTGGTCACTAAAAAGTCCCTATTTTCGACAAAAAGGCACTATAGTAAGTTTTTTCGCCATTCCCGCTTGAATTGCAATGTAAAAATGTAAATAAAAAATAAAAATTGTTACAGTGCTACAGTATGCTTAGTTCTTAGTTGGAAGTTCTTTAAACTAACGAACGAAAAAGTACGCAGAAAAAACCAAGACAATACATCATCAAAGCACGCTTTTATTTGCGAATTCGCACCTTTGAGGAGTCCAGATTCAACTGCAAAATTAAATAATCAGGGTGACCAGGAAATCGGAATAACCGGATTTCGATGTCACCGGGATAAGCTCGTGAACTTCGATGCCAAAAAGAAAAAAAATTACTTCTTCCTCTCTTTGAAAAATCTCAAGACTAGATTTTCAGGGTACAGTTACATTAAAGAACTATTAAAAGGACAATTTTTCAAAGCAGTTTTGAACAGATTTTAGAATAGATTCTAAAGATATGTAATACCAAGGTACTTTGGACAAAAAGTTCTAGGAAGTTTTGGGATCAACTATACGAGGGTTATGACTAGAGCTCTAAGTCAATTGTGTGAGATCAGTGTTTTTTTAAGTTGCCTTGTGAACAATGTCTTGGGTACAACTTGGACTAGGAACTACTTGGAAAGCATTTCCAGACAATTTTAAGGTGAACTCCATGTGAATTTTCAGTAGAGCTTAGAATTTCTGCACTGTTTTAAAGAAAACTCAAGGCACTCCCAGAGATAAATTCGAATTTATTTTAGAAAAACTGTATAAAAAGAAATTCTTTTGAAAGAAATACTTCAACTTAAATATAATTCTGTTAAGCTCTACATAGCTTTTCTGGAACTTTAAATACGGGAAGGTGGAATTTTAATTGTTACCCATAGCTGAACAGTCTCAAATACCCTCGTCAAATATTTATTTCGCTACAATATATAAGAACCTTACTGTAACAAAAATCAAACACTTCATCAATAAGTAGCTTTTGATGTTCTATATAGTTAATCTACTGATTGGTTTAAGTTAAATTTGAATCCACATCTCCAAAATTTCACCAAGTTCATGTACCTGATGAGTTTAAATTTTTATTCTTGCCTATGTCTTTAAAATTTAACCCTCGCATCATTTTCGTGCATGTCCTAAAACTCTAGTTTTGTAGGTAATTCTGAGTAGAATTCCAAGGCAACCTTGTGTAGGATTCAAAATACAAATTTTAATGAAAATTCATTACAGCTTTTGACTTTAATTATTAAGGAATTATGAGAAAATTTAGACGTGAAGGAGGATTACACCATGATCATTCTGAGGAGAACTTCAAGATAATAAAAAAGAGGACATTCTGAGGATAATTTAAAGAAAATTCTGGGACAAAAGGAATCCGAAGCATATTTCCATTGAATTTTCGGTGAAATCATAGGATTACAATTGAATATGAGCACTGGAGTCGCTTTTTACGCGGGGGATACGTGCCGCGTAAAAAAAAAATCTGGGTAAAAAAAAACCCGGATTTTCACATGTTTAAATATTTTTTTATAAATCGGATTTTGATGCCATTCGTTATTATAGCATGCTATGGTCCATATAGACATATTTTCAAAATTTCTGTACTTACACCAAAACTTGTGTTTTTTTTTTTAAGTATGCCATTCGATTACCTATAGTTTGAAACGGATAATGTGATTGGAATCAAGTCGATAAGTCGTATCGTTGTCGAGGAATCGTTAAAAACGTACCGCGTAAATTGCGACTCAGCGGCACTAACCGTGTAAAAAAACGGGTAAAAAAAACCGCGTAAAAAGCGACTCCAGTGTATAATTTCTATCGAACCTCAAATAAATTCGGTCAAAAATTTCAAAAAGGTTCTGAAAAATTTTGTGGAGAAATTTTAGAAGAACTGCAAGTAATATTTCAGGTGAGAATTTCAAAGTTGTGAGAATGGTAATTCCAACATATAGGGTAGAGAACTACTTCGGCCTAATCGCCCGTTTTGGGCCTATCGAGCAGAAAACTTCAAATAAATCCATTATTTCAGAGTTAACATGTCAATTATCCGTTTGGCACGATACTTTAGTTTATAAGCTACCGAACGAAGTCAATGAGAACGCGTGATATGAAGGTTTGCACGCATTATTTTCAAAAACTAAAGAAGTGCTCCGACCGAATCAATTTTTATCTTCCTCCGATAGGCCGAAGTGAATTCATTGGTGTTTCAATGGCGTTTCAATGCGCTAGGCCGAGTTTATAATCCGTAGGCCGAGTTTGTCGTCAAGAAGCAGTGTTAGACTTTTGACAATATCTCAACGATTGGTTTCTCTTTATCAAATCTTACGGTACATACGGAAAGCTAAATAAATTTGGAAGCCATCAGTAATAATAACATTCCGTTTGGTGCTAAACTACGCTAGATAAAGAAGGACTAAGTGTGGGTTGTGCTTAATAGGTCGAAAATGGGGTAGTTAACCCTATTCAATAAGAATTTTAAGAATACTTCCAACGGATTTCTTAGGAATATCCTTTAAAAATTTCTGAGCTAAATTTCCGGTGTTTTTTTTTTAGATAATTCGAAGGAGAATCCCAGTAGCATTTAGAAGAATTTTTGGGATTTCCTAGCAGAACTAAAAAATATTCCTTAGATAATTCCATGGGAATTCCAGGATAATATTAAGTAAATGCTGAGGTGAACTGCAAGTGAATTCTTCAGGCAATTCCTAGCAAGAATTATTAATAATGTAATGGGCATTACAGTCTCTAATGATGTCTAATGATGTTGTAATATTTTTTGAAAAATGCGTGAAATTAGGATATGGTACTTTATGGTATGAACATTCCGAAAAACTATATGGTCTATATGGACGTTTCATTCACCATTTCGGAAATAGTTCTAATAATCAGGCAATGTCTTCTTATTAGATAACTAAGCAAACGCGAAGCACCTTCGTGATGCAAGTTCGCAGATCGCATAAAGATTAGCATCGTTCATATATAAAAAGCGTGACGTGTTAGAGAATAGATTTATTCTAGACTTCAATTCAGGAGGCTATAGGAATTTCCAATTTCGAGGCCTCCCTTAGCTTAGTCGGAGAAGGCGCAGCTACAAAGCAAGACCATGCTGGAGGTGGCTGGGTTCAATTCCCTGTTCTGTCTTGGAATTTTTTTCGGGTTGGAAAAATTCTCGACTTCCCTGGGCATAGAAGTATGATTGGACTTGCCACACAATTATACCAATGCAAAAAAGGGAAAAGGCATCGAAAGCTCTCAATTAAAAACTGTGGAAGTGCATCTAGAACACTAAGTGCACTCAATAAGCTAATATGCAATATGCAATAAGCTTGAAATGCGAAGAAGAAGAAGAAGAACGAATTTCAAATATGGTGAAATATCTCAGTTATTGAAAGTCGTGTTACACAGTGATGTTAGTTTTTAATCTAGTTGTGCAAGATCTTACAAAATAAACTTTTGACGAATGCGTACAGATAGGAAATCGATGTCTACCGTTATTGGATGACTGACAAATCAATTTACATGATTCTATTTCTGAAAGTTTTCTGATAATGTAAAATGATTTTGGTCACTTTTTGAAATGATTTTAGTAACTAATTCACTATTTTGATTGCTTAACACTGCTATCAGCCCTGATTATTCCATGCAAGATTATTCTCGGCCGTAGGATAGCCTGCTTAGAACACTCTAATTTGTTCAAGGTATATATAGCATACTGGGCTTGTGGAGAATACACTGCACCCGATGAAAGGCATCAGCGCCACACTACGCGCGGCCGCCGCAATGACCGGTGCACCCCGTCTTATAGTCGCAACAATCCAGTGACCTAATGCCATCATAAGGAGTAGCACCCGTGTTGGACAAGAATAAACTTCGAACGTTGTAACCGCAACAATTTTAATAGTGGAGCTGGAATTACCACGGCTGCTGGCACCAGACTTGCCCTCAACTGGATCTTTGTTGAAGGATTTATGCTCAACTCATTCCAATTATAAGGCTTCATAAAATAGTCTTAAATTGTTATTTCTCGTCACTACCTCCCCGTGCCGGGATTGGGCAATTTACGCGCCTGCTGTGTTCCTTGGATGTGGTAGCCATTTCTCAGGTTCCCTCTCCGGAATCTAACCCTGTTTCCCTGTTACCCGTTGCAACCATGGTAGTCCATGGTGGCCCCGTAACGTGGGTAGATCACCTTTTCGTGGTACGTTACGGGATGTAAGATCTACCACCGATTCCTAGTCCTGACTACTTCAAACTAGGGGAACAGGATTTTTCAGTAATCCAAGGAACACATCTTAGTCCTTGTTACTTTTTATGCCTTGTTGATAGTGACAAGACTCGGCTTTGTCTACCGAGGATGATCTTGAAACAAGGCAAAAAAAATGAGTTAGTTGTCTTCATCTATGTGATTCCTAATCTTCTCTTCGTTGTTCCCTAGTTTGGTTAAGACTAGGGTTCTGATGCATGGTCATTATCGGTGTCATACCTTAATTTTGTTGCTAAGGAATCCAATTTCGCGAGGTTGACAGTCTACCCGGTGGTCCGGATAAATCCTCCTGATGGATGTAGTCTATGGCACAAGACCACGCAGGTCGTTGCATGTTGGACGGTTCGACCTCAGACTGGTTCACTGCAGCGTGAACATCGTAGAATTTCTAATTTTTGAATGCTTATTACATGGTCATTTATTAATGATATTCAATTTTATTTACACTATTTTATTCAGGTAGAATGTAAGATACGTTTGGTATAAAGATGCTAGTTGGTTATCAATGGTTAATAATTGAATATTGATCAACGTGTTTAGCCGTAATCAACCAATCACGTGCTCGCTCGCTCAGATAATCAAATAATGTGATCTGCGTCCACATTCACAGAGATTGCTGTCCCCTAGCCCAACACGGAACAAGTGAGCATTTAACGAACAGTGATTGGACATGAGGCGAGACATCACACGAATGAAATCTCGACCCACCTCCAACCCTTTGAACCAAGGAATCCTCGACACCTTAGGGATGATCGAATATAGCGATCGTCCCAAAAACCCTTCACTTCATTTATTTTGCCAGCTGTCGAGCGACTGTTGACGGTGAATGAAGAAAAATTCATCGTAGGCGATGTGTCGATCGTAAATATCGCCTTCTATAGCGCCCACCTTAGCAAGTGAGTCCGCCATCTCATTGCCCGGAATCGAGCAGTGAGATGGGACCCATGCAAAGGTGATGACAAAAGATCTTAAAGATAAAGCACTTAAAAGGGCTTTACCGGCCTCATGGAGCGAATAACCTCGACAAAACTGAGACTATTCGTAAAAATAAAATAGTGATCTGGTGCAAGTGAGGCGATCGTTTCTAGCGTGTAATGTATTGCCGCCAGCTCAGCAACATATACGGAACAAGGAGCATGAAGCATTCGAGAGGCGCTATGAAATTCGTTAAGAATACCAAAACCAGCGGACGCCTCTATTAGTAATCCATCTGTGAAGAACGATCTTGCCGAATTAACTTGGCCAAACTTTACAGCGAAAGTTGACGGAGCAATCATGGAACGTTGATGCTCTGGGATTCCGTGAATCTCTTGCGTCATTGATAAATCAAAATGAACAGAATTGCCGAAGTCGGAGAAGCTAACGTGATAGGGGTTACTGCGAAGGGCTGACATCCTGTGTTATGTACACTTAGTAGAATGACATAAAACGAGTTTGAGGGCTTAGATCAAGAAGCTCCTCAAAGTTTTCGATCACCGGTGGGTTCATAATGTCACAACGGGTGAGGAGTCTGAGGGACAATTCCGAAAACCGATCAGAGAGTGGCCCGCCAACACTTCCAGACTCATCATATGAGTCGAGTGCATGCATCCTAACGCGATACGAAGACAACGATACTGGATCCGTTCCAGTTTGATGATATGCGTTTTAGCCGCCGACTGGAAGCAGAAACTACCGTACTCTAAAACCGATAGAATCGATGAGCCTAAGAAAGAGCCAATTGCATCATGTACGTCAACAATTTTTGTGGCTAAAAAATAATCAAAGAGTTAGTTCAAATAACCATTTAACTTTATTTCTGAAAAATTAAAAACAGATCCAATCGCTAGAAGTTGTCGAACATCAAAAAAATCATTGGTTGATAAGCAATGTTCAAATATGAAATACATACATTTAGGAGTTTTCCGAGTTGGCTTCTATGTATCCATGTTAGATAAAATCAATTATTAAATAACTTCTACCGGTTGGATTCTCGCCAAACATTGCAAAACTCAAGTTCAAGTGTGTTTTTGGTTATTGGCTATTTTGGTGCCCTAATAAGTATAGACAAGCTTTATCATGATTGCAAAATAACCCATGTACGGATTAGTCAATTTTGAATCATGTTAAAACATGTCTAAGCCTATTGTAGCATCGAAATAACCAATAACTTAGTTCAAGTAATCATTGAACATGACTTTTGCTAAGTTATATGGAGATCCAACCGACTGAACGTATAGAACATTCGAATTTAATCGATATGGATACACAAAAACTAGTTCGCAAAACGCCTAAATGTATTTATCTCCTATGTGAGCATCGCTGATCATCCAATGATTTTTGTATTTTTAGAAGTTCTATGTTTAATGATTATTTGAACTAAATCTTTGATTATTTTGGAGCCACAATAATTGTTGACATGCTCAATAATGTTTCGAAAATGACCAATTTCCCATACATTTTTGTACGGCGTCCTTATATTTATTTCCGAAGGAGGAAATCACAATTCCATTTATTTCATGATTTAGAATTTCTCTGATTCTTAAAATTGGGAGGAACCATGCTTTTTAAAGTGTCCTTATATTAATTTTCACTAGTCCAGTATGGTTTTCGGCCAAATTTGTTTTGACGTTGGATAACGTCTTTCGGCAACACAGTCATTTTGGATGCGTTACGAAAAATTAAAAGATTTTGAACGATAATAACTCAACCGTCTCTTGATAAATTTACGAGATAATGGCATCAATCGATTGGAAATATTTCTAGCAATTTGCTGAATGTTTCAAAACATTTGATTTCATTCTGTAAACTATTGAAAAATGGTTAAAAGTAAACCATTGTCTAAAGATGGTGAAAATCGATTGATTTTTTTATATTCTTATACTTTCTCCAACCGAGACATCAGATGCGAGTATCTGACACCTCTGATATTTTCTGTTCTACTATATAAGCGTCCAACAAGGTCGTCCGTTCCATCGATTGGCCGTCATCATTCTCTGCTTGATCGTCAAGCAGTTCAGTTCGGTGTTAGCTCGCTCTCTAGAGTTGTTTGAAAAGTTCATTGCGATAGTGTTCGCGCTCTCTCTTTCGCGGTTTGTCGTGCGTGTGTGTGTGCCCCGTAATGGGGAAGCATCGGTCGCGAAGCCCGGCGAAAGTCCAGAACCCCGGAGAAGGAAGCTCCGGTGTGCCTACCTCGAACAGGTTTGCTGTTCTCCCCATGGATGGGAATATCCAGCCAGCTGTGTTGGAAAAACGCAGCAAGAAGAGGAAGAAGAATCGAGGCCAGTCCGATGTCACTGCGACGAACAACAGCGATGTTGGAGATTTCGGTGACGCTGCCGAAACCGTGAATACTGCCGAAATGAGCTCGGCAAAAGTGAAGCTACCTCCATTGGTAGTGAAAAATGCCCATCTTAATGTGCTCATTGCGGATCTAGCGACGCTGGGTGTTAAAGCCGAATACAAGTTGGGCAGAGTCGGCACTAAAGTGATGCTCCGTACCAAAACGGAGTTTGACGTGGTCGTCGCCCACCTGAGGACTTCCAAGGTGGAATTCTTTACCCACGACATTCCCGGTGAGAAGCCGTTCAAGGTCGTCATCAGGGGCCTACCAAACTTCGACCCGAAGTTTATCGAATCAGAAATCAGGGACCGGTACAAGCTGGCCCCAAGTGCCGTGTATCGAATGACAAGAAGAGACGAGAATGTGAAGGCGTATCCGGATAGCCTTTTCCTGGTACACTTCCAGAAGGGAACGGTGACGCTCAACGCACTGAAAGCCATCCGGTCCATCAATTCCATCATCGTTCGCTGGGAGCCATACCGTGGCGGCCATCGCGATGTGACTCAGTGCCAGCGGTGTCTGAACTTCGGACACGGTACCCGCAACTGCAACATTAAGCCACGCTGCGGAAATTGCGCTCAAGACCATGCCACCTCCGAATGTGCTGCGGATGAAGCTGTGGCGTCCAAATGCGCCAACTGTGGTGGTGCTCACCAAGGATCCAACAAGCAGTGCCCTAAACGCGAGGATTTCAAGCGCATCCGAAATCAAGCGTCCACCAACAATCAACCAGCACGAAGGAAGGATAAGGCCCCGGCTTTCAGGACAGAGGACTTTCCACCTCTTCGTGGACAAGCGAATCCCAGGGTGCGATCCGCGCCCCCTCAAGAAACGTCTGGATCTTCTGCTGGACAAAGCTCTCCATCCCCCCCTGGATTCTGGAGGCAACCAACAGCTCAAACAAACAATCCCGATCTGTTCTCAGCAGACGAACTGATGGAGATTTTTATCAACATGACCGGTGCTCTACGTAAGTGCCGCAATAAGCCCGAACAGATCCAAGTGCTCGGTAAGTTCATCATCCAATATGGTGTCTAAACCGCTAACCATCGCTACCTGGAACGCTTGCTCTGTAAGAGCTAAACAGATTGAGCTTGCCGACTTCCTCCGCAAGCATAGCATCGACGTGGGTCTTCTAACCGAAACCCACCTAAAGTTCGGTGACAGCTTCTGGTTGCCTGACCACAACATTATCCGGCTTGATCGCACCAGCTCCAGGGGGGGTGGTGTAGCGGTCATCGTCAGAAAGGGAATCAAGTTTTGCACTCTGCCCCACATCCGCACTTCTATCATCGAGGCCATTAGTGTGGAGGTGGAATCACCAACTGGAAACGTCCGGTTCATCGCTGTTTACTGCCCACGCCAGTGTACCGCAAGCAACGGATTAGGAATCCAATTCAAGAAGGACCTGACCGCCATCACCCGTACTAGCTCCCGATTCATCGTTTGGGGCGACCTGAACGCCCGCCATGAAGCTTGGCGGAACTACCAGAGGAATCGAAACGGATGTCTATTGTTCGACCACGCACAACATGGACTGTACACAGTGCAATTTCCGGACGAGCCAACTTTCATCTCTCCAGCGGGAAATCCCTCCACGCTAGACTTTTTCCTGTCAAACATCGGACTATCCAAGCCGGAGGCGCACAACGATCTCAGCTCCGACCACCAACCGGTGGTGACTGAAGTCGGTGTCAACGTGGTTCCTGCTAGAGGCTGCCTGCGTAAAGACTACCACCATGTCAACTGGGTGCAGTACGGTCGAATGGTGGACAGCAACATCGATGAAAATCCACTACTCGACACCGTAGATGACATCGACCGGGCGTTGGAAGGACTCCAACAGGCCATATCCGAGGCTGACGAGACATGCGTTCGACAAGTTCCTGTGAGGGGTAAGTTTGTTGCTATTGATTCCCACACCCAATTATTGATTCGATTGAGAAATGTGCGTAGACGCCAGTTTCAGAGGACTGGAGACCTGGGCAAAAAACGTGAAATGGCCGATCTGAACAGGCAGATTGCTTCCAGAATGGACTCACTCCGAAATGAAAGTTTCGGGCGTGTTGTCCAGAATCTGGACGACCGCTCCAGACCATTCTGGAAGGTAGCCAAGGTCCTGAAAAATCATCCCAAACCCGTTCCACCTCTCAAAGTCGAAAATGATGACGATCGGCTTTTAATTACCCCACAGGAGAAAGCAAATGCGATCGGCGAGCATGTAGCTTCATCGCATTTGCTTGGCTCGACTATCCAAAGTCCGCTCGGTGATCAGGTTGCGCAATGCGTTCATAACCTAGATACCTCCCCTTGTGTCGTGCCTCCGGCGGATATGATTACAGTACAACAAATTTGCTCAGCGCTGAAATGCACCAAGAACATGAAGGCTCCCGGGTTTGACGGTATATTCAACTTGATCTTGAAGAGACTCAGCATGAAAGTGCAGTCTCTTCTAACCGCTATCTTCAACAGATGCTTGGAACTGCACTACTTTCCAAGCATCTGGAAACTAGCAAAAATCATACCAATCCGCAAGCCCGGTAAGGATCCAACATTGCCTTCAAGCTACAGACCAATCAGCCTCCTTTCAGCGCTGAGCAAATTGTTCGAGAAACTCATTCTCAATCGTTTGCTCAAGTTTGTCGAGGAAAATAACATTCTGCTTCCGGAACAGTTTGGATTCAGAAAGGGGCACTCCACCAATCATCAGCTAGTACGGGTGATGAATAACATCCGAAGTAACAAAGCTGTATCCAAGTCCACAGCCATGGCCTTGTTAGACGTTGAAAAGGCGTTTGACAATGTTTGGCATGATGGACTTGTGTACAAGCTTTGTAACTTCAACTTTCCTTTACATCTTATTAAAATCACCCGTAACTACCTCCAGCAAAGGTCGTTTAAGGTATCGTTGAATGGTTGTCTCTCAGACACGTTTTCGATCCCAGCAGGAGTCCCGCAAGGCAGTCTGCTGGGCCCCTTGCTTTACAGCATTTACACTTCCGACATTCCTCCCCTCGGTGACGGTTGCGTGTTTTTCCTGTTCGCAGATGATACCGCAATAGCCGTCAAAGGAAGGATGCCTCGCGAAATAACGAACAAACTTCAACGATGCCTTAACGCCTTTGCTGATTATGCCACCACGTGGAAAATCAAAATCAATGCCACCAAAACACAAGCGATCATGTTCCTCCATCGGCAATCGCCCAAACTGAAACCGGCTCCATCTTGTACTGTAATCATGGATGGCACAAGGGTTGAGTGGTCCGCCGAAGTAACCTATCTCGGGATGTTGTTCGATGAAAAGCTCCTCTTCCGTTCGCATGTAGAGAAAACAGTAGTCAAGTGTTCTGCCTTGGTTAGGTGTCTGTTTCCGCTGATTTGCCGCAGATCCCGCCTCTCAAGGGTGAACAAACTGGCCGTCTACAAACAAATCATAGCACCTGCGATCCTCTACGCAGCTCCGGTGTGGGAATCATGTGCACAGACTCACAGGAACAAAATTCAGGTAGCTCAAAATAGAGTGCTGAGGATGGTTCTTGATCGTCCTTTTGACACTAGAATAACAAATTTACACGAAGAGGCAGGCATTGCCAAAATAGATTCCAGAATTAACGAAATTAAGACTAAATTTGCACAAAAATGTAATTTATCAGAACATGCTTTGATAAGCAATTTGTATATAGTAGATTAGGTGTATATAGTAGTTGTAGGTTAGTTGTAGTTGTAAATAGTAGTTATAAGTAGTCTCCTTTTTCAAATTTTCAAACAAACCAATCCCACCAAGGTGGTCATTCTCTAAAACAGGCCTGATAGGACTAGGAACTGTAATTAATAATAATTGATATTTCACAGGAACTAAAGTTGAAAAGACGCATCTGTGTCACTTGATAAGTTATACATGTAAACCACACAAATTCAAGAAATATAGATCATTTAAGTCAAGTCGTCCGTTCCATCATTGTCTATCCGATCGTCGACCCAGCAGCAGAGCAGCAGAGCAGCAGAGCAGCAGTACCAGAGCAGCGGAAGCAGAGCAACGGCAGCAGAGCCTGGGGGTGAAAGGGCAACTACGCCGAGTGCGTTGGTGCCAGTGCTCCGGTATACTGGGCCGCCGTCATTGAATGCCCAGCTGCTGCAGTTCTCAGTCGGTCGTATTCACCGTCTGCTCCGCAAGGGCAACTACGCCGAGCGCGTTGGAAAAATTTCCCTTTTCAGGGCCACATCATTATCAAGAAAGAGTTTAACGATTAATTTTCTAGAGTGGTGTACAAAGGAGTACCCAGCACAATCATGGGCATTGGCTCCAAGCAATATTTCATCAGATTCCAGACAAATCTGTTCGATAGTAATTAGAACAGAAAATGAAAATATAAAAATGAGGTAAGGAAAATAATTAAAATATGGTTCAGATTAATACCTGGCTGAATAAAGATATACATTACCATTTATTATCATCATCATCATCGATCATCAAGTAGATCGCTCGTAAGTTCACCGGAGGAAAGGCTCCTCTCAAACAGATGGCCACCGGAGGAGTGAAGAAGTCTCATCGCTACCGGCCAGGAACTGTCGCTCTGCGAGAGATCCGTCGTTACCAGAAATCGACCGAGCTGCTGACTGCAAGTTGCCTTTCAAGCGTCTGGTTCGTGAAATCGCCCAGGACTTTAAAACCGATCTGCGCTTCCAGAGCTCGGCCGTTAATGACCCTAAAGGAATCCAGCGAGCCCTATCTGGTCGGTCTGTTCGCCATCCACGCTAAGCGTGTCACAATTATTACATGTTCCATTTTCGGTTTTCACAAAATGTACCCCCATATAGAAATCACAGACGTCGAAACCGTACGGTCGTGTCATGGATACCTCTTATTCTTTTTGTCAACATTATTTTCATAAGGCAAATCAACTGATTTCTCATCGCGGACTTTTCTAACGCTGCTTTCGAACATTTAAAAGTTCAATAAATCATCAAAACCTTTCACGTTGGAAATCGATTTCTGGCCCTGAAAAGGGCCGATTGATTGTTTGGATGGTACGAATCTACTTTGAGCTGGTGTACTTGGTGACGGCCTTGGTTCCTTCAGAGACAGCGTGCTTGGCTCACCCGGCAGCAGCAGACGGCCCGCAGTTTGGATTTCGCGGGACGTGATCGTCGAGCGTTTGTTGTGTTGAGCCAGACGGGACGACTCAGCAGCAATACTGATAGTCGTTTCGACGGTGGTGTCTCGTTTTGTGCCCGTAGCATAAGAAGCGAAACTCCTCCCCTTTTCAGTATTTTACTGTATGTATTGTTCCCTCCCTGTATTAATAATATGCTACTCGACGCAGGTATAAGTATACCCTCGACGAGTGAAATAAACCGATCATTCGCTGCCAGACTGTTGAGCAGTTCAGTCGATTTGAATTCTCTCTAGTTTCGTTCGTTCGTTCGCAAGTCGAATTAGCTCCGCGTTGTGTAGTGACGCTCTCGCTGACCCAGCCATGGGTAAGAAATCGCGCGGTAACGCGAGTGCCGGTTTACCGGGAAAACAGACTCTCCCAGGAGACGGCGCGACCACCGAGCCAGCCCAGAAGAAGCAGAAGAAAACCCCATTGCCCATCCCGACAGGCGTTGCGGACCCGCAGCCGGGGCCTCCCGGAACTAAACGACCCAGACCTGAAGACAGCAGCGCCACCGTATCAGCAGCAAAAAAGCTGCTGAGCAACAATCCGTTCTCCGCCCTGCAGAACGGAGCCCAGCCGCAGTCGGACCCTGAGACGGTGCCGAAAAAAGTTAAGTTGCCACCCTTCTATGTGAAGGGCTTCCCTTCCGGGCTATGGGAGCAGCTGGATTTCTACATTAAGCAGGGCCTTCGCTGCACCATTCAACGGTGCACGGAAGGCTACAAACTGATGGTCTCGGCCGAAAATCACTACAACGCAGTCCAGGCCCTCTTGGACAGGATGAAGCTGGAGTACTTCTCCCACGACGTCGAGGCCACCAAGCCGCTGAAAGTGGTGCTGCGCGGGCTCCACGACATGGACACCACCACCTTAATGGACGAGATTAAGGCGAACGGCCTCAAGCCGGTCGAAATCCACAAGATGACCCGCAGCAAGGCCATCAAGTATCGTGACCAGCTCTACTTGGTCCATCTGCAGAAGAACTCCACAACCGTGAAGGATCTCCATACGACACGCACACTGTTCCACATCGTAGTGAAGTGGGAGCGGTATAAGCCAACCCACCGTGGCGTCACTCAGTGCTCGAACTGCCTATTGTTCGGGCACGGCACCAGGAACTGCCGCATGGCCAGCCGCTGCATCAAATGCGGCAAAAACCACAAGATCGACGACTGCGACAGCATCGAGGAAGCCGCTCCCACATGCGCCAACTGCGGTGCTGCCCACAAGGCCACGAGTAAGGCCTGTCCGAAGCGGGCCGAATACGCCGAGATCCGGAAGAAGGCCTCGTCCAACAACCAGCCCGGTCGCAAGAAGGTTCCGGAAAACAACGCGCAGAACTTTCCTCCGTTATCACCGGTCCAACCACGGCCAATTCCAGTGTTGGCGCCGCTCCCGCTCAACCAACAGTTGGCTGCTGCCCAGTCGGCTGCCGCTGCAGTACCCAGTCAAGCCTCCGGCCCATCGACGGATCCCCCTGCTCCGGGATTGGCCGGTACAACCGGTGAAGCTACAGACGATTCTCCGCTGTCAACGGATGAGATCGTCACACTGTTGGCCCAGGCCATCATCATCAAGCGCACCTGCGCAACAAGAACACAACAGCTCCAAGCTATCATCTCCTTCGTCGCTAATTATGGACCGTGAACCCATAAAGATCGCCAACTGGAACGCTCGCTCCGTAGGGGCGAAAAACATTGAGCTTGCAGACTTCCTCCGCAAGCACGACATCGACGTGGGCCTTCTCACCGAGACCCACCTCAAGACCGGTGACAGCTTCTGGCTGCCCGACCACAGCATTGTCCGGCTTGATCGCACCAGCTCCAGGGGGGGGCGGTGTCGCGGTCATCATCAAGAAAGGCATCAAGTACTGCACCCTACCCCACTACCGCACTTCCATCATCGAGGCCGTCGGCGTTGAGGTGGAAACATCGACCGGAAACGTCCGGTTCATCGTTGTCTACTGCCCCCGGCAATGTACCGTTAGCAATGGTACAGCACAGCAGTTCAAGAACGACCTTGCCATCATAACCCGCACCAATGCCCGCTTCGTAATCGGAGGGGACCTGAACGCCCGGCACGAGGCCTGGCGGAACTACCAGCAGAACCAAAACGGCCGCCTGCTATTCGACCATTCCCAGCATGGTCTCTATTCCGTCTGGTTTCCGGACGAACCAACCTTCACATCACCGGCGGGCAACCCATCGACGCTGGACCTGTTCTTGGCAAACACCAGATTAGCCAAGCCGGTTGCCGTCAACGACCTGAGTTCGGATCACCAACCGGTGCTGACCAAGCTGGGCTACAACGTGGCCCCTGCACCGTGCCAGCGGAAGGACTACCATCGAGTCAACTGGGTCCAGTTTCGACGCGTGGTCGACCGCCACATCGACGACAACCCACCACTCGACACAGTGGAGGACATCGACCGGGCCCTGGAGGGTCTCCATCAAGCCATATCCGTGGCTGACGAAGAGTGCGTTCGACGAGTTCCTGTGAGGGGTAAGTTTCAAGCAATTGATTCCCACACCAAACTCTTGATTCGGCTCAGAAATGTTCGTAGACGCCATTTTCAGCGGACTGGGGATCTGCAGCGTAAATACGAAATGGTCGATCTGAATCGGCAGATCGCTTCCAGAATGGTCTCAATCCGGAACGAGAGTTTCGGGCGGCTCGTTCAGAACCTGGACGACCGTTCCAGACCATTCTGGAAGGTTGCCAAGGTGCTGAAGTCTCACCCCAAGCCCATTCCACCACTTAGAGTCAATGACGAACGGCTTATCACCAACGAAGAGAAGGCCAATGCAATTGGGGAGCACATTGCCCAGTCGCATTTGCTTGGCTCTACAATCCCAAGTCCACTCGAGAACCAGGTTGTGCAGTGCGTCCAGACGTTAGATGCCTCCCCTTGTGCCGTCCCTCCAGAATAACGGATTACAGAGGAACAAATTTGCTCAGCGCTGAAATATAGTAAAAACATGAAGGCTCCCGGGTTTGACGGAATATTCAACCTAGCGTTGAAAAATCTCAGCCCGAGGGTCCACTCGCTGCTGGCTGCCATCCTCAACAGATGCTTGGAGCTGCACTACTTTCCAAGCATCTGGAAGGTGGCAAAAATCATCCCGATCCGCAAACCTGGGAAAGACCCTTCACTACCGTCAAGCTACAGACCGATTAGCCTGCTCTCAGCGCTGAGCAAGCTGTTCGAAAAATTGATCCTCAGCCGACTAAACAAGATTGTGGAGGAACATGACATTCTTCTTCCGGAACAGTTCGGGTTCCGCAAGGGGCATTCCACCAATCATCAGCTAGTGCGGGTGATGAATAACATCCGAAGTAACAAAGCTGTATCCAAGTCCACAGCCATGGCCTTGTTAGACGTCGAAAAGGCGTTTGACAATGTCTGGCACGACGGACTTATATACAAGCTTTGTAACTCCAACTTTCCACCATACCTTGTGAAAATCACCCGTAACTATCTCCAGCAAAGGTCGTTCAGGGTGTCGTTGAATAGTTCCCTTTCGGGACAATTTCCGATCCCAGCAGGTGTTCCGCAAGGGAGTCTGCTGGGACCACTGCTTTACAGCATCTACACGTCGGACATCCCTCCTCTAGGAGACGGTTGCGTGTTCTTTCTGTTCGCAGATGACACCGCGATAGCCGTCAAGGGTAGGATGCCTCGTGAAATTACGAACAAGCTCCAACGATGCCTTGACACCTTTACTGATTATGCCACCACGTGGAAAATCAAAATCAACGCCTCGAAAACCCAAGCGATCATGTTCCTTCACAGACAATCACCAAAACTTAAACCGTCTCCCTCCTGTACCGTAATAATGGATGGTACAAGGGTCGAGTGGTCCACCGATGTTACTTATCTCGGGATGTTGTTCGATGAGAAGCTCCTGTTCCGCTCGCACATAGAGAAAACCCTAGTTAAGTGCTCCGCCTTGGTTAGGTGTTTGTATCCGCTCATTTGCCGCAGATCCCGCCTCTCAAGGCAAAACAAACTGGCTGTTTACAAACAGATCATAGCCCCCGCGATCTTCTATGCCGCCCCGGTGTGGGAATCGTGCGCTCAGACCCACAGGAACAAAATCCAGGTTGCACAGAATAGAGTGTTGAGGATGATCCTAGATCGTCCATTCGACACAAGAATAGCAGACCTCCATCAAGAGGCAGAAATTCCCAAAGTAGATTCCAAAATTGATGATATGACAACCAAATTTATTCAAAAATGCAATCTTTCTGAACATGCTTTAATAAGCAATTTGTACATAGTAGGTTAAGTGTATATAGTAGAGTAAGTTAGTTTTAAGCTGTAAATAGTAGTATTAAGTAGTTTCTCTTCAAATTCTAAATCAAAACAAACCAATCCCACCAAGGTGGTCGACCGTGTACTAAGTCTAGGACTAATCCTGTAAAACAAATTTTAAATTTTGCCCATACCTAAAGATGAAGAAAGCAATTAAATCACTTAGTAAAAATTTATATGGTAATCGTCCAAGTTAAACTAAAATAAAGATCATTTAAACAACAACTGAAATAAACCGACATTGTCTTCAAGCTACAGACCAATCAGCCTCCTTTCAGCGCTGAGCAAATTGTTCGAAAAACTCATTCTCAATCGTTTGCTCAAGTTTGTCGAGGAAAATAACATTCTCCTTCCGGAACAGTTTGGGTTCAGAAAGGGGCACTCCACCAATCACCAGCTAGTACGGGTGATGAATAACATCCGAAGTAACAAAGCTGTATCCAAGTCCACAGCCATGGCCTTGTTAGACGTTGAAAAGGCGTTTGACAATGTTTGGCATGATGGACTTGTGTACAAGCTTTGTAACTTCAACTTTCCTTTACATCTTATTAAAATCACCCGTAACTACCTCCAGCAAAGGTCGTTTAAGGTATCGTTGAATGGTTGTCTTTCTGACACGTTTTCCATCCCAGCAGGAGTCCCGCAAGGCAGTCTGCTGGGCCCCTTGCTTTACAGCATTTACACTTCCGACATTCCTCCCCTTGGAGACGGTTGCGTGTTTTTCCTGTTCGCAGATGATACCGCAATAGCCGTCAAAGGAAGGATGCCTCGCGAAATAACGAACAAACTTCAACGATGCCTTAACGCCTTTGCTGATTATGCCACCACGTGGAAAATCAAAATCAATGCCTCCAAAACACAAGCGATCATGTTCCTCCATCGGCAATCGCCCAAACTAAAACCAGCTCCATCTTGTACTGTAATCATGGATGGCACAAGGGTTGAGTGGTCTGCCGAAGTAACCTATCTCGGGATGTTGTTCGATGAAAAGCTCCTCTTCCGTTCACATGTGGAGAAAACCGTAGTCAAGTGTTCCGCCTTGGTTAGGAGTCTGTATCCGCTGATTTGCCGCAGATCCCGCCTCTCAAGGGTGAACAAACTGGCCGTCTACAAACAAATCGTAGCACCTGCGATCCTCTACGCAGCTCCGGTGTGGGAATCATGTGCACAGACTCACAGGAACAAAATTCAGGTCGCTCAGAATAGAGTGCTGAGGATGGTCCTTGATCGTCCTTTCGACACTAGAATAACAAATTTACATGAAGAGGCAGGCATTGCCAAAATAGATTCCAAAATTAACGAAATTAGCACTAAATTTACACAAAAATGTATTTTATCAGAACATGCTTTGATAAGCAATTTGTATATAGTAGGTTAGGTGTATATAGTAGTTGTAGGTTAGTTGTAGTTGTAAATAGTAGTTATAAGTAGTCTCCTTTTTTCCAATTCAAATCAAACCAATCCCACCAAGGTGGTCATACTTTAAAATAGGCCTGATAGGACTAGTAACTGTAAATAATAATTAAAATCTCAAATGAACTAAAGTTGAAAAGACGCATCTGTGTCACTTGAAAAATTCATCAATGTAAACCACACAAACACAAGAAATAAAGATCATTTTAAGTCAAAGTCAAAAAAAAAAAAAAAGTGAAATAAACCGACCTATCTGGTCTGTCTGTTTGCCATTCACGCTAAGCGTGTCACAATTATGCCAAAGGACATTCAACTGGCTCTTCGTATTTGTGGTGAACGCTCTTAATTTCTTCGTTGATATCTATCAAAACCGGCCCTTTTCAGAGCCACTAAAAGATTCCACAAGAGAGTTGGGAAGGACATTTCTGCTGCTTACAACTGATCGCATCACAGTGAATCCTGATCTAAAAATTGCAACCGGCAAGTGCCCTAGAACCAAAAGCGGTGCGATGCTATGACGATGACTGTAAACTGCTTAGAAGCAGAAGGGTGAAAGCCAATTCTCTTTTTCGATCTCCTCTTTTGTGATGACCATGGTTTCCTATTTCGCACTATTTCTGCTATGCTCTTCTATCATCCACAACAACAAACGTATCAATGAATGTGTTTGCCGTCGAGTTAACGTTATCTGACCGTGCACTTCGTAGTTGCTCCTCCGTGAATGATCACAACTCAAGAGCAAATTTTCATTACGTCGAAAGTAAAGGTAAACAAAGTCGAGCTATCAGTGTCAATCGATGCTCCTGCTATTACACTATATACTATCCGAATATAGGATCACATCCCATTTTTAAATTTATTTACTAGTCAAATTGCTTTTTGACGTAATCACCTTCCGATCAAAATAGTTTTCGATGTTACTTAAGTCACCCGATTTCTATGGAGATGCCGTTTGCCGTTCGTCGTTTAGCTTTCTCATTATTAAAGTGAATAAATCGAACTGTTGGTTGCTAAGATGATTTCGGTGGCCCTAAAATGATGAGGGCTGCACGTAAGGAGACGTAATTGATAATTCTCCCGAATATCCTGGTAAATACACTTTGACTTAAGTGACAATAGGGGCCATCAAACGACGTATAATAACTTTTGACTCAAACACCAGTATTTTTTAGCATGAAAGCTAGCGATTTGCATTTGTATGATTAAAACCCTGCTAAATATGTTAAACATTGCTGTCACTATGAGATTATATGTGTTTAATTCGAAATAGGAATAACTTTTTGGCGTCTGGCTCGACGTGGTTATGTCAAGCGCCTCCGGTCTGATCTTCGAGGAAACCCGAGGTGTGCTGAAGGTGTTCCTAGAAAATATGCGTGATGCCGTCACCTACACTGAACACGCCAAGCGCAAAACCGTCACGGCCATGGATGTCATCTACGCTCTGAAGCGACAGGGACGCATTCTGTACGGTTTCGGAGGTTAAAATTTATCACCAATGTAACAAAACGGCCCTTTTCAGGGCCATCAAGTTCATTTCAGAAAAGAGTTAGAATATAATTTATGTACATAGAGTATCCCCTGCTTCCAAGTTTGGTTACAAGATTACAACTCTAGAGAGCAGTGGCGCCCGTGGTGTAGTGGTAAGCGTCCCAGCAGGTTTGGGTTCAATCCCAGTCAACGCTGCCGGGAAGTTCTGAGGCATAACATCTCTGATCACGCCTTCCTTCGGGGTTCCCGGTTCATGAGTTGATGGGTCGATAGGTAGGGTCCAGGTGTGGGCATGCACAGTTGTACACACCAACTGCTAATTTGGTAATAACTTTTCACTCAGATGATGAAATTTATTTTTCTTTAAAGTAATTGATAAATTAGGCTCATAGTTTACTATAAATATGCGAAGATTAGGTAAAGCTTAACATTTGAATCAACACTAATCAATTTAACACTTAAATTCCGAGATGTGTAGTAAGCATTTCTCACCTCATTTTTACAACGCAAAAACAAATACAGTTTACTACTAGCATTAAAATCTACTTTATTTTACATATCTACAACAAGCTTACACTCTATTCTATCTACTGCTTCGAAAAGAACTATGTTCCGTCAACTGTGTGCAAAGTTATTAGCAAATGAGCAGTTCGTGACAAAACTGTGTATGCCAAGCATGGGTGTGGGTAGCATTGTTGCTCAGCACGAAAAACAAGGAATATTCCTAAAATATAATATACACAATTAAGTACAACACATAACAGACGTTATCCAACGCCAACCCTGCGGTCGTATCTAGTATACAACCCTTCCAACTTTTTCAATTTCATAAATTTCAAATTACGTTTATTTAACAGATGTTTGCTTCTATTCAAATTGTACGTTTAAAGTTTAACGTATGCCAGCAATTTTTCGCCATCATATAAACTAGGAGCTTGCTTATTTATAAAGGGGCGCATTTTTTCCCCATTTCCCCTACATACATTGATGCATTTTTCGAGCTAGTTTCTGCGTATCCTATCTCAGTTTGCCGATGTTTTAAAATCCAAGATAGATACTTCTGGTTTGGGATATATTGTTGGAATGGATAGGACTAGTAGCGTCCATCATAATTCCGGTGCCAATTGAAAGATCTTAAATATTAGCTACAAGTAATGTAATGACTGAATCTTAAATCAATACATAATTTCAAGGTCTTGTCAATTAATTCTTGCCAAGTCACAGCACGCATTGAAGTCGCAGCACTTTACCAGCAGGGATTCAAAACTGAGAAAATGCCCAAAAGCAGAATTGTGCACCTGCAACGTGATGAGAATTTCAATTTATGTCCCAAAAATTACCACCATTTCGACGAACGGCTGATTGATTGATAAATGGACGCATTTTGAAATTCACCTCAAACCATCAAGACTGATCTGCGGTCGTCTCGGCCGTGTCTGTCTTTGACAGTCTAAATAACCTCAAAGAGTGAGCAGGAGGAGGCTAAGATGGATTTCGCTTGCAACAACCCGATCATCGATGGCCACCGCAGACTTCCCGCATCCATAAAAGGGTGTTTTCAGTTTTATGATAAATCTCGAAATTCATTGGCAAACCGCCTGACGGACGGTGCCGGTTGGGTTGAATTGATTTTCCGTGGTTCGCCGGGACACAAGTAGGTAGTTTCAAAATGGCAAATCCTTCGTGTGTGACAACAAAATGCGAACCCGCGCGATTGATTGATACGATGAGTCGCGATCTTGGTCGCGAAATGGTTCATCCCTCTTGGGACGAAACGGGGCCGCACGAGCTGCAAAAGGGATTTTCAAGATCAGAGCCTTTAAGAATACAGTGACAACAACGGTTCGCAAAAGATTATCTAGTCTTTAAGGTTGCTGAGGAATATGTTGCCCTCATCATCATCATCATCATCATCATTTTCCTTTTCCGTCGTTGTCGTCGATTTGAGCCATTGTCATCGGATATCGATTGAGAGGCGGACAGCAGTGTACTGCTGCTGCGGGACTATCACGGAAAAAATGAAGAAGATTGGATTCAATAATTAATCACTTTGACTGAAGCAGGGCTTCCGAATGGCACTGTCATACACAACCAGAGAATCCGTCCAAAGACGGACGGAGACGGTAAGACAAATCTTCGCTCGGAGGAGGAAGAAACCCGAAACGAACGCCATTGAGTCACACACTGACGGACGGTGCTGCAGTTCAGACTTTTAGGTTTCGCGATTGGAGACCTATCACGGTCCCCGAGAAGGAATCGATTTTCAGTGACGACGGCTCGACTCTTGGACGCTTGGCTGGTGGAATTGATACCTTTAAAGGAATGTTTCGTTCTTGCGATGCGGTGCAAGAAGTTATTTACTTTCGATTTCGAATCCTGTACAGTGCAGTTGAAAAACGTGAGCTATAAATAAGATGCATTTTTTTTAAGGAAAAAGAGTGCAGAATGTGGAGATCGAATGTGGCGGTTTAGTTTTGCGTATGGAGTAAATTGAACTCAAAGGAAATTAAATTATGAAAAATGGTCTCAAATGTTGAAAATCCATAAAGCTCCGCATAGAATTATTTCGATACATTCAGGTAGGTATTGCCGGATTTGAGGCAAAGAGGGTAATTGCCCCAGGTCTCCCAGCCATGTTGTAATTTTTATTAATCATATTTTTTTTCTGCTAAAGCAAATTTATTTTCATTTTACGTTCAATCATAGAATTTAGTTCAGAACTTCTGATTTAAGTTTATACGTTAGTCTGCCAAAATATCTGAGATTGATGGTCATAATTTGTTGAGTAGAGGTAAAAGATCTTTCAGCAAATTAGCTTTGATTAATTGCACATACAGGTCATTGATGACATCGATTACTGATCTTGTTTGCTGAACCTTAAACGTAGCTAATGTTCTAAACAAGATTGAAGCATTGACGTATACAGCTGAATGTTGCATCACCAGGCCTGTCATGGTCCAGCTACGAAAACCGATTAATATTATATCCTGGGTGCAGAAATATAGATCCATATACGCTCCTATTTTAAAAGCTGAGCTCCAAAATACATAAATGAAAGTTTGGGCGCCCATCCAAATTACTCTGCGTTCATATGAGCAAACTTGCGCTTAATAAATACAATATGAGCAATCATCTGTCTTCATAGTGATTCAATTTGCGCCTTTAAATGTGGAAGCAAATATTGAAATTTTCAAAAAAAAAAAAAACATCTAAATTACGCTTACAAATGGTTTATGAAAAATGTGATGCGCCCATCAGATACAAATTGTTTGGTTTTAATTGGATCGCCTCGTGCGTTCCTATGAAGATAGATACCTGCATCTCCAAATTCATTAAGGTGCTTTTGTATGCAAATTTTAAATAGCCATTCTTAAAGATAAAGCAATATTGCTCTGCCCCTGATAAAAAAATAACGATTGAAAATAAACTTCATCAAATAAAAAAATCATTATCAAAATACATGAGAAAACATAATCCAAATATGAATATTTTAACTTGATATGTATCAATCTCGGATGGTCTATTTTTGTGCGGTAGTTCCATTGACCTAAGAAAATTTGCGGAAACTTTTAAGGAAAAGAACTTCAAGGATGTTCCGAAAACTTCAGGGTGGATCCGAGTTGAACAGGCAAATTTAAATATGCATCTCGAAAAGTAAGTTCCCATAGCAATACGGTCCCGTAGATTGCAAAATAAATCACTTAATCGAATATCAAATAGCTTCAGGGTAGTTCTATTAACTTCATGAAGATTGCAAGAACCTTACAGTTGTTCCCAAAATTTCAGTTACAAGTTTACAGCTCTTTAGAGACGCAACGTTAACAGTCCTGAAATTGCCAAGGCAGTTGCATGAACATCAGGAAAATAGCGAGAACTTCAGGGAAGTTCCGAGAACTCAGGTATATTTTTAGAAATTTAGGACAGTTTCATTAATTTCAGAAGAATATCGGGAACGTCCAAGAAGTTCCAATAATTTAAGTATAGTCCATAAAACTTCAGTGAACTTAAGAAAAATTTCAAAAACTACACAAAAATTCCAAGAAGTTCACTTAAGTTCAGAGAGCTTCATGGAAGTGTAGAGATTTTTAGGTCAATTTCAGATCATCATCATCAGTAAATTAGTGAGAACTTCAGGGAAGCTTCGTGAGCACTAGAGATCTTAAGGGGAAGTCTCAGTTAATACATTACAAAAATTGTTGGAATTGTCCAAAAACCTACAGGAACATGAAATTCAGAACTGTTTCATGAACTTCAGGAAAATTTTGAGAGCCCTAATAGTTCGAGAATTTGAAAGTAGTCCAGAGATCTCTATAGAACCACAGAGAACTTAAGAAAATTCAATGGAAAAATCGAGAACTTCAAATAAGCCCAGAAAGGTTTAAAGGATTTATAAGCAATTAAATTAACTTTAGAACAGTGCCACGCCAAATGATGAATCGGAAAAACTCGAACATCTCCGATTTGCATATTCGATGTTGTAATTTGTTTCAAAATGGCGTCTTTGTAATTGCAGCACGAAAACGTCACTTTTGATCGAAATGTCGTCAGACACAAAGTTGTAGAGAAAAATAAGGTATTTCTGAGAAAAATATACATAGTTTTTTTTAGAAAATTTATGTAAACATTTTAAAATAATGTAAAAAACTTAAATATCTCCTTAAGCATATTTACCATTTATTTTTATTTTTTTACTCATAAAAATGCAATTTATTGGAATATAGTGACCATAGATTTTAATTGAAATTTGACAAAAATAGTTGAACAAGAACTTTTGGTCCAATATTTGGTATGATTTTTTTATATAATTTCTACACAGGAAACCATATGGAGACATTCTAAATCGTTTTTCAGTACTTTCCCGTTTTTGTCAGCCCCATCTGAAATTTTAGACTGACAAAACCGGGAAATTTTCATTTTCAATATTTTAACCATCGAAATGATTTAGAAATCAAGTTTAACCATTATGTATCCACTATTAATGGAATTACTGATAAATGTTTACTACTCTCTATCCGCCACCTAGTTACCTTTATCGGGAGGAACTCGATACAGCTGTGCAGTGTCGCAATACTGGAGGTTTATTGTTGCGACAAAACAATTAAGTGTCATTTGATGCGAAATGCTTGAGAATTCATGCTTAAAAACAAAAAGTTCAGAAAAATCTTCAGGCTGAAAAAATTGGGGAAAAAAAGCTGACAAAATCGGGGGTAGACAAAATTGAGAGCTGACAAAATTGGAAAAGCACTGTATGTGAAAAAATAACATAAAATAGCTTGTTGACCAGAAGCTTAAAAATGTGACCAAAATTGAAACATTTTTGCCAATTTTCAAGTGTAAATAGTTTTAAATACTCCTAAGGTTTGCATTTTTCATGAGCTTAATTTTAAAAATATGAAGATTTAATATTTCAATTTTAACACTTTTTTGAAGAAAAAAAAATGCTATGCATATTTTTACATATGTAGTAACTTTAATTTTCTAAGCAAATTTGTCCCAGACGTCATTTCGATCCGAATTTACGTTTTGGTGCTACAATTTATTGACAAATGTCAAAAACGCCTTTTTGAAAACAAATTACGAGATCCATAATGGCCGCTTTTTTTTTTGCAAAAATGTGAATGATTGCCCATACCACATAATAATGCAAATGTTCATGCAAATCGAAGAAGGTTGAGTCATACATTTTTATTTGTTTATCCTTTTTGGCCTGGAACTAGTCTTCAGGGACTTTTAAAATATATTGATAAATTCTGGAAAGTCTAGAGTAATTCTAAAATGATAATGAATTTGTTTTCATAATATAAGGGCACTTTAATGAGCATCGGGAAAATTTTGAGATCTTAAGTGAATTTTTCTTAAGCGACATTGTTTTAATTTCAGGTAAATTGCGGATTTCAAGAAGGTACAAACATATCAGGAAATTCCAAATAACTGAAAGGAAGTTAAGAAATTTCAGGTAAACTGCGGGAGCTTCATAGAATTTCAGGAAAGATCAGAAAACTTCAGAGAAATACTGAGAACATCAGGAATATGCAAAAACATTTTAAAAGAAGTTCCGTAAGCTTCAGGGCTGTTTTAAGTATTGAGGAAACGTCAGGAAAGATCCTTGCAAATCTATTAATTTCAGAAAAATTGCGGGAGGTTTTAAGAACTTTACAGAACCCAGAGATATTTAAAAAACTCCACATTTTTTTTTAGAACTTTATAGAACTTCAGAGAACTAAAAAGAACGAGAATTTCAAGAACTTTCGAAAAGTTCCGGCAGCTCCACGGAAGATCAGAGAACCTTTGGGCAGTCTGCCATTAATTTCAGGCAGTGCGCAAAACATTCTGTTTCAATGAGCCATTTTGGATTGGAAAGTAAACGAGTCACTGGCTGCAGACAACTCAGTCAGTAGCTCAGTCAGCACGTTTATGCTTCCGTGATGGTACCCAATTCTTGTTTTGAATGACTGAGCGTACATTTTCTATGGAAAATGCCTCAATTACATGCTGTGTGAGCGAAGGTAAGCGGTGTGAGTTGCCTGTTCGTGACTGACTGAATGTTTTTGTTGGCTCTTTAATTGCCTCGCCCTTTTTCGTTTGGCACATACGGTATGGATAGTGCACCCAAGTAACATTGCAAGTTTTATGGTGGTTTTAAAGCATGCTACAAGTCTAAATCATGGTCTATAGAACCCTTATAAAACCAAAATTGTTACTTGGGCAATGAATTGTATATAGCAGTGCTAGAACACTCAGCCTGAGCAGTCAATAATTTTACGCTCTAGTTTCAGGAATTCACAAAAAAAAGTAACCAGTTCCAAGAACTTTAGGAAAATCTAAAGCATTCTGAGGTCTTACAAAAACTTCAGGGTTCCAAGAACTACATGAAAGTCCAGAAAATTGGGCAGGGAACCTAGAAAAACCTTGAAAATCCTGGAATCTTCGGGTATATTAATCTACTTGGAAAACCTGTAGATCTCAGGGAATTTTCAAATACTTTTATCAAGCAAATTTTTGAGAATAGAATATATTGAAGTACGCCAGTGAACCTTCGCACACATTTTAAAACATTTCATAATATGTTCTTCCCATGTTCTTCGTTAGTTAATTTAAAAAAAATAAAGAAGTTTCTAGAACATGGAAATCGTTAAGACTTCAGGACGATCGTGGACTTCCAGACAAATTTCGGGAACTTCAAAGATGACACATGATCGTTACAAATATTAAGGGAGCTTTAGGAAATTCCAGAGAAGTTCAGGGAAATTTAAAGATTTTAAAGGAAATACCGTGAGCATCAGAGTTATTTTTATGTAGTTTTTAAGAAATTCTATTGGCTTCTATTGACGAGTACAGTATGATCAATTGAGCTGAAGCCTTCCCACCGAAATTCAGATGCATAAAATTTTACGAATTAAATTTTTTTTTAAACACCTGTTAATAGTGAGATACTTGGGATTTTAAAAATAAAATAGTTTTAATTATTTGAATTTGAACCAGATTGTTAGGATAAAAAATGTGGTTTTGCAGGACTGTTTACATGTTATGACAAATTTTACGGTAAATCCAGATTGTCTGGCGAACCAGCATATGGCCACTTTACCCCAAAATATCAATTCCTAATTAAATTCACTTTGATCTCATGATTCTGAACAAAATAGAATAAATCGCAAGGATTTAGGACAATTTTCATTATGTTGGTTCTTTACCGGTCAATCCAGATTATCCGGAGAACCAGAATATGATCACTATACCCCAATATATAGTTTCTTTATTAAATACGATTTCATCTCGATATTCTGAACAATATATAAAAAAAAAACGCAAGGTTTTAGAACAATTTTTATAATGTGGCCACTTTATCAGTCGTTCCGGATCCTCCTTCGGGCCAGTACAGGTTCCATGAGGGCGTATATGGTGTCGTTACATCATATATACTTAGTACTATCAATTTCCAGTAATATGCGTTAAGTAATATATAAAACTGTAACGTTCTCCGTTAGTTTGTATTATTTTTTTCTATTATTTCGAGCATCTCTTTTGTTTAGAGTTTTTTTTTCCAATTCAAGAACATCAAACATCCCTTTTCGATTCTAAAAATCCAATCCATCGCATACTATAATGTTATAGCAGTTTCAAAATTTGAATATAATTGCCGTTTCCAATGCAATAGGCCTTTTTTAGCTCATGGTTGAATCAATAGATGGCCAATAAGTTAACTTGTCCAACATAATTCAATGAATCGTGGTATGTGTCAAACATGATGATTCGACGAATTTGAGGGGTCGAGAGCTCTTTAAAATTAATTTCTCGTGCACTTTAAATAATTTTCGGCTAGAGAGTAGAACTCAGCTAAGTGATATTTCTCTTCGGTTTCATTCTAATTAAAGTTTTTGGCGTGTTAAAATCACAACGGCGAATACTCTGCCCTTGTGCATTGAACGTTTATTACAAAAGCGAGCGTCCATCGGACGTTTTTTATACGGGCTTGAAACCCGTAGGCAATTCCTTGGCCATTTACCTGACTTCTGTACACGTGGTGTATATCCGGTGCGACACTCAAAAAAGTACAATGAAGGGGAGAGCAATGAAACGGATTCAAAAACAAAAACCGAAACACACACCCCAGAAAGGCACACATTCTAAGGAAAGGCAAAAAGGCCGAAATTCACATTCTCACAAAGAAGGATGGTACACAAGTGGTAGAAATAAGAAGAAAGAGCGATATGATAGAAGTAGTTCGTAAAACTCTACAACAGATTACTCAAGCTCCACTGAGGATAACACTACAGAAGACGAACGTAAGACACACAAAAACAAAAAAAAACACAGTAAATCGAGAGGAAGATTCTCCTCAAGCACCACAAGTGAGACCGACACAGAACATGAAGAACAAAACAGATCGAACAGAAATAGGAACGAGAGACATTACAGAACACATAGGGATGAATAATATCGTTCAGGACGTTCGAGGGTTGAAAATTGGGATATTGATTTTGGTGGAGATCTTCTTTCCTTTATTTATTTAACGTCGGTCTCTGTTCCGCAATCTAGTGCCAATCACCGACGGACATCGATTGCCATCCATTGACGGCAATTGAATGTTGAAGGCAGCTTCCACACCTGCGTAGGATATCGCACCCATCCAACACACATGGGCCGGGACCAACGGCTTTACTTCCCTTCCGAAGGAAGACGCGACCAGAGATTTTTATGCCTCAGAAAAATCCCATCGACCTCGGCTGGGATTGAACCCAGACCCATTGGGGTGAGAAAGCAGTCACGCTTACCACTACACCACCGGCGCCGGCATTTTTGGTGGAGATGCTAGGTAGAAGATTTTTTAAACAAAGTGAAAAAGTTAGCCAAACATGAAAAAGTAAGTAAGAGAGAATTACTGGATAAAATTCATTATATGCTCAAAGGGGAAGCCAGTGACTGGTGGTTTACCAGAGAGGACCACTGTACCATTGAGAAAAATTTGAGAGTGAGATCCGATTCAGGTTTGGTAATCCAAATCGTGATCGAGGTATACGTAGCCAATTGCGTGAATTGAGGCAAAAGAGAGAGGAAACTTTCGTGGCATTCGTCACAGAGGTGGAAAAGCTCAATCTATGTTTAAAGCATGCACATTTGTCGCGCACTATTTTTGAGATAGTGTGGGAAAGCATGCGTCCCCATTATAGGTCAAAACTGGCGACCACTCGTGTTCGCAACTTGGAACATTTATTGGATCTAAACCATCGTATCGATGCGAACGATCCCAGCCTTTATCGGACTGGACATAACATGCGCAATGAAGTGCATAATCTAGATTACCATTACCTTACCAATCAGGCTAAGGCCTTATTGTCCTCTGCTGTCCGAAGAAGTCGTCTCCATTCTACTCGATTCATGGCCACAGTTCACCAGCCTCGTAGTCTGCGAAGGGTCCGCAGGTCACCTTCTACTTGGTCGATCCACCTTGCCCGCTGCGCGCCTCTTCTTCTTGTTCCTGTTGGGTCGCTTTCTAGTACCATTTTCACTGGGTCGTCGTGCGGCATTCTTACTACGTGCCCAATTTTTGCAATGTGGACGATGGATGGTTCTCCCAGCAGCTGGTGCAATTCGTGGTTCATTCGCCTCATCCACGTTCCGTCATCCATCTGCACTCCACCGTAGATGGTACGCAACACCTTCCGTTCGAAAACACCAAGGGCGCGTTGGTCCTCCACGAGCATAGTCCAGGTCTCGTGGACGTAGAGGACCACCGGTCTAATCAGCGTCTTGTAGACAGTCAACTTCGTGCGGCGGCGAATTTTATTCGACCGAAGCGTCCTCCGGAGTCCAAAGTAGGCACGATTCCCTGCCATAATGCGTCTTTGAATTTCTCTGCTGGTATCATTTTCGGCGGTCACCAGTGAGCCCAAATACACGAACTCATCGACCACCTCGATTTCGTCACCGTCAATCTGAACTCGGGGTGGGAGGCTAACATTGTCTTCCCTAGAACCTCTTCCTTTCATGTATTTTGTCTTCGATGCGTTGATGGCAAGTCCAATCCACCTAGCTTCAGCCTTCAGTCTGATGTACGTTTCCGCCATCATCTCAAAGTTCCGTGCCATAATGTCAATGTCATCGGCGAAGCCAAGGAGCTGGATGGACTTCCTGAATATCGTGCCACTCGTGTCTATCCCAGCTCTTCTGATCACACCTTCTAACGTGATGTTGAACAGCAGACACGAAAGTCCATCACCTTGCCGTAACCCCTTTCGAGATTCAAAGGGACTCGAGAGTATCCCCGATACTCGAACAACGCACATCACTCGATCCATCGTCGCCTTGACCAATCGCGTCAGTTTGTCCGGAAATCCGTACTCGTGCATAATCTGCCATAGCTGATCTCGATCGATTGTGTCGTATGCGGATTTGCAATCGATGAACAAATGATGTGTGGGCACGTTGTATTCGCGGCATTTCTGAAGAAACTGCCGAATCGCGAAAATTTGGTCCATGGTAGCGTGGGCACCCATGAATCCCGCCTGGTATTGCCCCACGAACTCTCTTGCAAATGGTGACAGACGGCGGCATAGAATTTGGGAGAGTACCTTGTAGGCGGCGCTCAGCAGTGTGATCGCGCGGTAGTTGCAGCAATCCAACTTGTCGCCCTTTTTGTAGATTGGGCATACGACACCTTCCATCCACTCCTCCGGTAATATCTCCTCCTCCCAAATCTTGGCAATTACCCAGTGCAGCGCTCTAGCCAGTGCTTCACCACCGTATTTTAATAGCTCACTTGGCAGTTGATCTACACCAGTTGCTTTGTTGTTCTTCAGCCAACCGATCTCCTCCTCAACTTCTTGAAGATCAGGGGCCGGTAGCCTGTCGTCTTCTGCGCGTGCTCCAAGGTCTGTTGCCGTGCCACCTTCGTTTTTTGCTGCTTCACCGTTGAGGTGCTCGTCATAGTACTGCTTCCACCTCTCAATCACCTCACACTCGTTCGTGAGAAAGTTACCGTCCAAGTCCTTGCACATATCGGCTTTCGGCACGTAGCCTTTGCGCGAACTATTTAGCTTCTCATAGAACTTCCGTGTGTCGTTTACGCGGTACAGATTTTCTATCGTCTCGCGATCTCGGTCTTCCTGCTGACGCTTCTTCCTTCGGAAAACCGAGTTTATTGAAGTGGTTCCAAAACCCATCATATCTGAAAAATATCAAAAATATGAACAAACATTACACATTAAGGTCAACCCTAACGTTTGCCCTAAAATACGTGTGTCGATTTTGGACACGGACATCATAGCACTATTAGATTCAGGTGCTAGTGTGAGCGTGAAATTAATTCATAAACATGGATTGAAACTCTTTAGCGCAAAGGTTGTGGTCAGCACAGCCGACAATACCGAACACGAATGTCTAGGGTATGCCAACATACCTTACACGTTTGCTGGAATTACCAAGGTAATTCCAACAATAATTGTCGCCCAGATATCAAAGTCCCTAATTTTGGGGATGGACTTCTGGAATGCTTTTGATATACGGCCAATGATAAAATGTGAAGACCAAATAACCGATGTTGATTTGTTGGACATCAACGGCCAGCCGATGATAAATTTCATCCCTTCAGATCACTATTTGGAATCGAACTCACCGAACCAAGAATCAGAAATTTTTCTTAAGATATGTTCATTAGAATTAACCGAAGAAGAGACTATTATCTCTCATAAAACACTGCCAGAACAAGATGAGTCCCTCGATGTAACATCTTTAGAATTACCTTGTAACCCTGAACAGGACATCGAATCCATAGAAACAGAACATGAATTATCAAAACAAGAAAAAAAAACTACTCACAGAATCATTGAAGTGCTTTGAATGGACAAGTGAGAACAAATTAGGCAAAACGACCTTAATTGAACACGAAATCGAAATAATAGAAGGCGCAAAAATGCGAGATACACCTATGTATAGATACTCACCAAGTGTGTGGGGAACTATTGAAAAGAAATTAGAACGATATGAAAAGTTGGACGTGATCGAGGAGTGCACTAGTGAGTATTAGAGTGATGCAAAATTTGAAATTTTCGCTCCACAATACTTAAACGATTCCAAATCGGATCTTGACTAACCTCTCAAAATTTGAACCCATTTAGTGAGAAACTGAGATGGCACAAATCATTTGAAGTTTGTATAGGAATTACTATGGTAAAACCAAAATTTTTGTTCATGTCTATCTAATAATTCACCATATCAGTCTCCTTCAAAAGTTTTCAAATATTCTTGTAGGAAATTTTCCCAGCTACAACTTTGCTGAAGACCACTTTTTGATTAAATGCAAGGATCGAAAGTTATCAATAGTTCAATGAGCTGATGTCTTATGATCATGCTCAATCAACTGCTCAGCAGGCAACATTGGTGTTTCTGGGGCGTTGAATAGGACACAAAATGCATGGCTACTATGTCACACTGCAAAATACAGTGTTGCCTACAGAGCAGCTGCTTGATCATGTCATAAGTTTACCAATCTCTTAAATAATTAATAACTTTTTCCTGTCTCGTTTTACATAGAAATGATCTTGAGCAAATTTGTAGCTGAGAAAATTTTCTATACGAATGGCTATTGACCTGTTACGCAGCTCAATATGGAAAAAGACTAGAAGGCAATGGACAAAAAGTTGAGATTTCCCATAGTAATTTACATGTAAACTTCAAATGACTTGTGCGGAGTCTGTTTCTAACCAAAGGAGTTGTAACTTTGGGAGGCTAATCAGGACCCGATTTGAAACCATTTAAGCTCTGTGGAGCGAAAAAGTCAAATTTTGCATCAGTCTAGTGAGTATGCTAGCCCATTAGTGCCAGTGAAAAAGTCAAATGGCAAAATTCCGTTGAAGGAAAATTCTAGAAGCTTCACTGCCTTCAGGACTCCTAAAGATTTGTTTAAATTTAAAGTTGTTCCATTCGGACTTAAAAATGCTCCGTTTACTATGAGCAGACTCATGAATAAAGCTATGGGCTTTGACCTCGAACCATAGGTGTTCATTTACTTAGACGATATAGTTATCGCCACCGAGTCGTTAGAAGATCATGCTCGACTCCTCAAAGAGGTAGCAAAAGTCTAGCGAATGCTGGACTAACAATATCCGTGCAAAAAAGTCGATTTTGTAGACGGCAAGTCAAGTATCTTGGATACCTTTTTACAGAAAATAGATTAGCCATCGACAGTACGAAATTGGAACCAATATTAAACTATTCCCGACCTAAATTTATCAGAGATGTTCGAAGACTCATGGGTTTAATGGGATTTTATCAAAAAATTATAGAAGATTACGGTCATATATCCACGCCAATCACGGATCTTCTTAAAAAGTCAAAAAAGTTCAAATGGACAGAAGAGGCTGAACATGCTTTGAATGAATTAAAATCAGTATTAACATCTTCACCTGTGTTGGCAAATCCTCGATATGACATTCCTTTCATTATTGAAACAGACGCGTCAAACCTCGGTTTACAACTATGTCGGCATTTCCTATTTTACTGGGAACTCGGGTAGATCCCGGTCCGTTATCTCCGGCCAATGAGACAATTACCAGTCGGTTAACCAGAGATTTTTTAGTATATGTATAACATGTTAACTGAATCCGTTGGGCAGCCGAGATATTGAATTAAGTCACGGTTTTGTAAATTTTTGCCCACTGTAGGGTGGGTGGGTGCGCACTATAGCCCTACAGTAAAAGAATGGATGTCTGTCAAAAGTTGTTCCAATCCAACCGTCAAAATGCTTTACTCGATTGGAACAGCTTTTTGAAGTTTTGTGGTGACAGTCGTCCACACTTTAACTAGAAGGCTTTAGTGTGTACATCTAAAAAATCATTGAGAAAATGATCAGCTCTTTATCATTTTTCATGACAGTTACTGTACTGTACTGAACATCAATGAAGTTTTCAAAATTGATCAAAGGAGTTCTCAGAATCAGAACATCTTAAAAAGCTCCTGTAATTTTCCTGAAATAAATGTAATGGAAGTGTCTTGAAGTTCTGAGATATGTATCACGAAAAACCCGACCAACGAAGGTTGTAACATTCGCACATTAAGATGATTAAAATATACTTAAATGTTTGGATTAAATTTTCTTATATGATTTGCAATTTACACATTTTCGACGGATTTTTTTTATTTTCAATCATTTGTTTTTATCTCTACAGGTAGAGCAACAAACCATCATTTCGAGAATGCCTTCTTAATCCTATATGCCTATGTCAATTGGCAATTAATTTTAAGGAATGTAGGAAATGTCGAAATTGGTATAGACGTGTTCTACAAAATTTTAACAGAAATAATTTCGGAAGAAATACCTTTGAAGAAAAAAAGACGTAACAGAAACACACAAAATCCAGTCTGGTTTAACAGACACAAAAAAAACTTGAAAAATCGGAAGCAAAAAGCACATAAAATTTATAAAAAACACAATAGTAGTAATAATTTATTAATTTATTTGGATCTATGCGATCAACTGAATTTAGCTATCAGTACTGCATTTGAAGAATATAATGCAAAAACTGAACGTGAAATAAAGTCCTGTCCGAAGAACTTCTTTAATTACGTAAAAACGAAATTAAAATCTGACAATTTTCCTTCAATAATGCATCTAGACGAAAATGTCGGTGATAGTTCGGAAAAAAACTGTAATCTATTCGCAAAATTTTTTCAAGAAATTTATACGACATTTTCTGAAGAAGATCGTGACCGCGATTATTTTGCATTTTATCCAGAATTTTCAAGGGAAATTGGCCTCAATCAACTTCAAGTGCAGGACATTTTGCAGGCTTTAAAAAATTTAGATGCCTCAAAAGGTCCTGGACCTGACGGAATTCCTCCAGTATTTATTAAATGTCTAGCAATGGAACTCACTGCTCCATTGTTTTGGCTTTTTAATATGTCCCTGGAATCCGGAACCTTCCCTAAAATTTGGAAAAGCTCATTTCTAGTACCTATCTTTAAATCTGGTCGAAAATCTGACGTACGTAATTATCGTGGTATATCCATTATCTCTTGCATTCCTAAGCTTTTCGAGTCAATTATCAACGAAAAATTATTTCTCCAAATCAAAAATAGAATTACTGACATGCAACACGGCTTTTTCAAGGATCGTTCGACCTCGACCAACTTACTTGAATTTATAGACTATTCATTGAATGCAATGGATAATGGAAACCACGTAGAAGCTCTCTATACAGACTTTAGCAAGGCATTTGACCGCATTGACATACCAATGTTACTCTTTAAACTGCAAAAAATTGGAATTAAGTCAGGGCTCCTGAAATGGCTTGAATCATATTTAACTAACCGCCAACAAATAATTAAATTCAACGGAAAGAAATCGAGCCCAATTCAAGTCACTTCAGGCGTCCCCCAAGGCTCTCATTTGGGACCTCTCCTTTTTATTCTATACGTAAACGACATATCTTACATTCTCAAAAAACTTAAATTGCTTATTTATGCCGACGACATGAAGCTCTTTTTGGAAATAAGAAATGAAGAAGACATCAATATATTCCGGAATGAAATACACATATTCTACATATGGTGCAAAAAAAGTCTACTAGAATTGAATGTAAAAAATGTAACTTAATATCATTTAGTAGAAAAAGAACAACTTCAAACATTTCAATTGCATTAGGAAATCAAACTGTAGACAAATGTGAAAGAGTTAGGGATTTAAGAATTATCTTAGACTCTAAGCTAACTTTCATAGACCATTACAATACAACTATTCACAGGGCAAATAACATGCTAGGCTTTATCAAGCGCTTTTGCTATAACTTTCAGGACCCTTACACAATTAAAACACTATATATTGCCTATGTGAGGTCAATACTGGAATATTGCAGCATTGTATGGTCTCCATTTTCAATCACGCACGAAGAAAGATTAGAATCAGTACAAAAACAATTTCTATTATACGCTCTTCGTAAATTAGGTTGGACTTCATTTCCTCTTCCATCATATGAAGCACGCTGCATGCTTATAAACATACAAACATTAAAAGAGCGTCGTGAATATGCAATGGTTTCATTTGTAAATGATATCGTTTCGCAGCGAATTGACTCAACAGAACTTTTATCAAAATTAAATTTCCATTCACCCACTCGGCAACTCCGAAATCGAAATTTATTTGCCATAAAACATCATCGCACAAATTATGCAAAATATGGGCCATTAAACCGCATGATGGCCTCTTACAATAAACACTGCGAAACCATTGACTAAACAATGTCTCGGCATAAACTAAAGCAATATTTTTATTCCATAAGAAATAACAACTCATAAAAGAAAAGACAAGAAAGCTGACACTACTTTTTTATATAAATATATATTTAAGAAAACAAAACTGTATTAGTTGTACTAGTCTACGTTGGTTGACGAAATAAATAAATAAATAAATAGTAATGGATGTGCGTATGTAGATCAATATTTCTGTACCCAGTTAGTTATGATAAAAAACAAATCAGTTTTCGGAGCAGTTATGGAGTAACCACCATGACCCAGGGCTGATCACAGGCCAAGAACAAATCCCTTAATACAGCGCATCTTCTCAATAATATTAGAAATGTCCTCTTTCCGGCACTAAAAAAAATGCGAAAAGGTGCATAGGCACACAGAACTGTTCGCATTATTTATTCTGCATGGCAGGCAATGCATGTGCAAGGTGAATAATCTAACACGATGTGACCTGACCCTACGTCTGTTTTTCATAACTGCAATCAAACACACTCACACAAACACAACTCTTCCATCAAAACTCCCCTTTCTCATTTGATACATAGATCCAAAGCAACATCACAATTCTGCCACATGCGATGCATCCGCGGAGTGCATGCTGCAGACTGCGCCCCTTTTGCTGCACGTGGCCATCGCCGTCGTCACCGGCGTTTTATGACCGGTAGGCCAATAAAATAATTCAAAATTATTTCATTCAATTTCTACACCCCGTCGTCGTTGCGCAGGCCGGGGCCGGGGCCGGACAATGCGTGTACAAGGCAGCCATAAATGTGCTGTGGTGGCAAAAAATGGCAAACATTTTTATTTGTCCCCCACCTTCGAGCGGCAAAAGAAGCTTATTGCAAAAATCGCATTGCACTTTTGCCCGGCGGCCAACAGAAGAAAGTGCAATGCGTTTGTTTCCGTTTTTATGGCCATGATGGTCGTGTTTAACGTTGCAGCCAGGTTAGTGCAGGGCCTCCTGGGTGTGGCGACCACGCCTCGTTTCCATTTATGGCGAATTGGAATTGAAGAACTAATTAATCTTAGATTACGATGAATGGTCTAATTGGAGGTTTTAAAAGATAAATTTTACGGCACTGAGGCGGCTTGACCCAAAGGTATCATAGCTTGATTTCATTAGAATCGACTTATCGCTCGGTGTTTATCGATAAAACAATTTACGGCTCTAATTTACATTCACAGATTGTTTTCATAATGCAGTCGATTCCCACAGCAAAATATAATTTATGTATCACTGGAACGTGCTATTCCATTCCGCTTGTATTCTTCTGAACTCTGTAGTTCCAGCATACATATCTATCTACCGCTCCAAGGAATGACGCCTTTGAAACGTCCCAGAATTGATTGCTTCCTCCCAAGACAAACAACCCAAAACCCTTCACACACTTACTTCTACAGTGTTTATCTTGGTCGACATTCTTCTTATTGTATTTATCTCACAAACGGCACGGTCCCGTGAAATAAATTCACAATTGTTTCCGGCTAAGCAAAATTTTAAATTTATTCTCCTCCAACTATGAGAGAGAAGCCATGCAACCATTATCGCACAAAGCGAATCTCGGTCGCATAAACACACACATAGCGTTTAAACGCTCCATTTGGTTCCGATTTGAGCCAGATAAATCACCAAATTAGAAATGCAAAGCAAACAACTATCTTGCCCGGTCGTTCGGTTTCGGTTTCTTGGCTTCTTGGTTCGAGCAGCAGGATTCGCGAAGATCTGTTGGGAAGGTAGAAAGACGTGGATTTGGGCAGCGCAAAAAAGGGTTAAGAAAGCAAGCAGCTGGTAAACATCTCGGAATCTTTCACTGTTGGATAAATGTAAGTGCCGTAATTTGATTGTTATTCGTTGGCTGAATTTGATTTGGCTGAGCAGTTCTCTGAAAAATGGGACAGTTTTGTGGATTTCCTGCTGTTTGGGATGATGTTTTGGGTTGAGGTAAAGTGCTCAACTATGATGGGTTGACATTAGCAACAATAATAAAGTAGTTCAAGTTATCCATGTTGCTTCACTTTGTTTAGTGTTGACGTTTTCAAATCAGGTCGTGATATCCATCACAAAATTTGAGCTCATTTGGTTGCAATAAGAAATTATACATGCGATTTTATGTTTATATGGAGATATTAAGGGAAAAGTGATGCTCGTCCTAGTATTTTGCCACATTGCTCTTTTTTCTGTACTTAGGTACATGCACTCTTTCTATTTGTTGATTAAACGTCAGGTAAATTGGGCACACTTAGAATCTTTAGTTGCTATCTATGAAATGTCATTTAAGTGTTTCATATGGCGTGTGCAAGTTAATTTCCTGTATAAGCTGTGTCGCTAGATCCTGGCCATCTAGGAAGTTGAAGTCTTCGGCAAAGATGTTCTAGAGGCCAAGGCTTTCAAGTAACACTTACAACATCGTTAATAAATAATAAAATAAATTCCAGTTGTAAATAACTTATAAAATTATGTGATGACCAGACCGACCAACACCTCCCATACCAATAGACGAAAAACATCAACGCAGTGCAGATCAGCAGAAATCATCAGTCACACCACCGAGTAAAGTACAATACGAGTGGTTCCCGCATACGCATCTGCAGCTGAAGGATTTTATCCGTTGATTGGAGTTGAGGACCCCCCGGCATAACGTAATCTTTAAACGAATCAAAGAAACACGTAATACTCTTATACTTTTTACTTACTTATTATTTTGGAAAGTGATAATTTCCTAAAATTCAAATTGGCACTACAAGATAGACCGTCTTGAAAAATCTGAGTTGGCACTGCAAAATAGACCGATCAGATCGTATGGAAAATTGTTAGCCCCTACTAAACCGTTCAAACGACGTTTGAACCGTTCAACCGTTCAACGTTGTTTCTGATGCCTATGGTCAGGTTTAAGGAACGTTATGCACGTTATGAACTCTCAATAAGTTGAATAGCTCGTCTTTATTATCTTTAAGCGATCGAGCATGCCAATTCAAATATTTAATGATTTAAAATACATTACTAAATTTCAAAGTCATTACGATATTATTCGCAAATTTAACTCCAGTTTGTACAGCATCAAACATGGAGTAAGTTATTCTTACATTCCCAAAAATTGGATTTGTGGTTTTCACCACAATTATAATATTTAAACTTTTTAGGATTTTCCTTCACAGGGATTCCCCGCAGACTACCAGCGTGACATCGTCGGCAAAAGCTACAATTTTCACGCCTACCGGGAATTTTATCCTCATCAGTCCATCGTACATGACGTTCCATAACACCGGGCCCAGGATGGAGCCTTGTGGCACTCCTGCGGTGACTCTAACGCATATTTTGTCATCTTCTGTGTCGTACGTCAACACACGATTCTGGAAGTAGCTTTTCAGAATCTTATACAGCCCTCCGGGAATTTGGAGCTGGTGTAGCGAGCGGGCTATCGCCCCCCAGCACGCGCTGTTGAACGCGTTCTAAGGTTAGCACCGCGCAGTAACGAAAGCCCCTTCGTTTCCGATGGACCACCTCTGCCGTCTGGATGACGTCGCGGATGGCATCCACCGTGGATCTGCCCTTACGGAACCCATACTGGCTGCTTGACAGGCCGTCTACACCTTCGGTGTAGGCCGACAGCCTGTTGAGGATGACCCTCTCAAGCAGTTTCCCAGTGGTGTCCAGCAAACAGATGGGTCTATATGCTGACGGGTCCCCCCCCCCCAGGTTGGATAGTACAACGTCCAGCTTGGCCATTGTCTCCAGTAGGATGCATCCTCTCTGGTTGGTGTGGTGGCTGCCCCACTCCACTGCCCATGCGTTAAAGTCGCCCGCAATGACCACCGGTCTTAGGCCGACAAGTACCGCAGTGAGTCTGTCCACCATCTGCGAGAATTGCTCAATAGACCACCTGGGCGGAGCATAGCAGCTACTTAGCGTTAGCGTTGTTATGATATACTTCGTAGATTGGATACTAGCGACACTCACGTCTCTTCTGAAATTCTCAGTTAGACTACTTTCAGGAATAATGCTGAGGAGTAAACATTGGTTCCAATCTAAACAAGAGTAACAGAAGCATGACTGTCGCTATTCCCGGCCACGCCCATCTTTACCATAACTAGGGATAGGGAAGGAAATGTTGATGTAGTACTTACTTAACGAGAGGCCACCGACTTAGCGACACCCTCATAAGTGCTACGGAGTTGGAGGGTTGGGTAGGGTATTCGGTTAGGATTCACCTCAAGTTGGCGATGCAACCAAAAGTATGTATTGTTTATTTGTTGTTTATTTAATCTCTCGATAGCCGGCTATCGAAAGAACATATTAATTTTGTTTAGTGATAATGAATTTTAAGAGTCATGATGGAGAGCTTGGGATTAAACCCATGATTTTCTGCTCAGTAAACAAAAACGATCCCTCCAGGGTCATCGAGCATCTCAGAACCATAACGCTTCGCGACAATACAGGACTACGTTTTCGCTTGATATGCAAATAGTTTCCGAGGTTAATGTTCAATATCAAATATACAAATGATGGTGGCGATTTATTGTGCTGTGGAAGAGCTTGGGGTTAAATCCATGATTTTCTGCTCAGTAAGCAAAATCGATCCCTCGAGGGTCATCGAGCATCTTATAATCCACAGCGCTTTGAATAACTATTATTTACGATAATTACATGAAATAAATAAAATATAAACTACAAACAAAGCGTGACTGCTAAAATCTCAAAAAGATATTCTCACAAATATATTTCACGCCACCAGGAATCTCAAAACCATTAGACGTTATAATGATACTCTGCACATATTAGACACAAGAAGAGGCCAAAAAGCAAGCGTCCGACACACAAAACCCGTCAAATCCACTTGCAGTTACAATCAACGATTCTACGAATCGCGAGCGCTCACGAATCATAAAACCGCTGACTGCGACACTCTGAAAGCGAAATTGACAGGCTCTATGCGTCAAACACCCGCCGTCCAATCTCCACCCGCATCCAACAGCACAAATCTCCATTACAACATCTAACGAATTCAAAACTCCGAAAATCACTCATCTATAGCAAGTGAGTGGAAGCAACCCTGCATGCAACCATTCTTAATGATACACTTGTTCTGCCTATCTTTCTATTAGGCCTGTGGACATGCGTTAGCTTCGAAACTTCTAACCAAACTGGGTAAATTTTCAGATCACAAAAAAAAAACTTGAAAAAAAAACTTTCAAAGTTAATTACAAGTAAGATAAATATTGATTATTTTACGCGAAAACGAGCAAGTAATATTAAATCTCTTGTATCATATGCTAATGCAAATTGACTGTAACAAAAATAATATGATTAAATAAAAATAAATTCTAATAAAATTATATACAAAATTTACAAGAAGGTCATTACTTTATTGGTGAGAAGTTTTTAATAAGCCCTCCCAGTTCCTCTGTATACAGAACAAATCTGATACTATAATCAGAATTGCTCAGTCTGCATAATGCAGCCGATTGCATCAAGGAAGTTCTATTAACAACCAAGAATTAATCGTTTGAGGTATACTGAAGCATTAAGAAGGTGATATGTGTCACTATAGGAAATCATCATCGTTGCAAATATAAAGAAATTAAACATAACCCTTTGCTTCAGTACCGTCAACCTCCATGTCCATGGGGAGGGCATAGCAGCTACTTAAATATACTCCATTAACCCTGGCGATCACGAATCCCTCGCTCGAGTTGGACACGACTACCTCCTGAATGGGGAAGCTCCCCATCGTGCATATCGCCGCCATCCCCGACGCGTCCGTGACCCAATTCCCGTTGCAGGTTGGGACGCGGTACGTATCGGAGATGATTGCGACATCCGCTCCCTATTCCGCTGCCGATTGCCACAACAGTTGCTGGGCAGCCGAACATGGCTGAGCATTGCTCTTTGCCTTAGCAGCATTGCTCTTGGCCCCCGGGCAGCGTGGGCCACCTGCCATGTGGTTGGTAGGGGTATTCCCCTTCTCCGCGCATTTAGTGCACCTCGGCGGCTTTTGGCAACCTCGCGCCTTATGGCCCTCCGAGCCGCACCATCTGCAAAGCTTGCTCCTGTCGGTGTTCTTACAGTCACGGGCCACATGGCCCTGACCGAAGCACCTAAAGCAAGCCGTAACCGGTCGGGGAATACTAACGTGGCAAACCGACCAGCCCACTCGCACCCTCCCTGCGGCTACCGCCTTTCTGGCCTCAGCTGTCGAGAGCCTGTGGAAAACAGTCCCTTCCTCAAGGTAATCGCTGTTTGCGGTACCTCAACTTGACACTGTTCCCGGAGCGCCGTGACTATCTCGGTCGCCTCCGTCACTTTGTCCAGGTCCTTGACCTGGATGGTGATCGTCGAGCCTAGCGACTTCACCTGCTCCCCAGTACCAACGACCTCCTTTGCCAGTTTCTGGTAGGTTGGTCCCTGGTCTTTAGCACCACGCTTGAGCACCAGGAGAATCTCGCCTGTACGAGTGCGCCTGATGCTCCTCACGTTACTGCCCATCTCCGCAAGACGCTCGTCCGTTCTCATTTTCTTCAAGACTTCCGCGTATTTCGACGCTTCCGTCTTGAAGATGAGAGCTTCGCCCTTGTTCCTGTTCCGGGCAACACTGCTCTTGGGGGCAGTTTTGTCCGGGGGTTTCGGGGGGGGGGGGGGCGCCCTTCTTACTGCCCTGCTTCCCGCCCTTGGAGCCGCTACTGTTCTCAACTGTTCTATTGACTATTACAGCCCTCTTTTGACGTAGGACTACGTCTTTGATTTCTATATGGGGTTACACTTTGTGAAAACCGAAAATGAAACATGTAACAAATTAAGAAAGATTTTGAACGTTAATAACTCAGCTGCCCCTGGTCCAATTTCAATAATTTTATCACCAATCGATCAGAAATATGGCTACGCATCGATAATAATGCTTCCGAGTGTTGATTTTCAACAAGAAACAATTGAAAAACTGGTAAATGTCCAGCATTGTTCAAAAGCGTCGAATTAACTAACAAATCCACCAATTACCTACATGCATATGCTGCTTCCCCAGCACAGTCGTCAGAGAGTAGTAAGTAGACGAAACAAGTCGAAGTGGCATTCGCCTCCGATCCTCGGGCGCGTGCGAATTGGCTTTGTCGAGAGCTATGTAACTCTTTACTCCTATGGAGAAATCTCAAATGTAACTGTCAGTCTATGTGTGAAACATGGCGGATTTTTTCTTACTCTCTCACTCCAACGCAAAACCCCATAAGGAACTGTCAAAATGTGTGTGAAGAAACGTCACTTCGGGACTGGTGTCAAGGTGAATAGGGAGGATGGAATTGCGTAATATTTTGCACACTCATCGCCATACTCAGAACCACACGCTCCCAACGACCACACCACTGTGTGGTGATGTTCGGTCGTCGAAATTAGTAGCAGCAGTAGCAGTGCTTTCGGCATGTGGCGTTGAAAATTGTTCTCCAGTAACAACCAAAGGCTACCTGCAAGCAGCGAGCTGCAGAGCCCACATAAGGAACCATCAAAGGAGGAAGAAGCTGCACCGCTATTCTATGGATCGGAATCAGTAGCTCTTCGTGAGTCGCTGCGGGTCGGTCATCTATGCCAAGCGTGTCACCCTCGCTCCAAACGACATACAGCTCGACAGCCTCATCCGTGTTGAACACCCAGCTCAGAATTACTCAACCATCACTACAAAACGGTCCATTTCAGGGCCACCAAAAATTTGTTAACGAGTATTATTTGGAAATTGGTCAAGGTCATCAGTTCCCGCAAGCAGCTAGCTATCAAGGCTCAACCTGTGGATAGAAGGTGGAATTGTAGGCCTGAATATATTGGTGCAATTAGTTTTTCCTCGGCTTTCATTCCGCACGATTCGTTTCTTTCGTTTAATCAATCACCCTTGTAGTGACGTTGAAAAGATTGTTTCAATCGGCACTTACATATGAAATTTAATGTGGATTATAGAATTTTTTGTATGTTACCAAAATTTATGAATGGTTTGCCACTAAATGTTGAGATAATCGATTGATTATTGAATTATCACACTGTATACCATGAAAAAGCATCCTGTTTGTGAGTTTTTGCCTGCTTTCAAGTAAGGAGTTATCATAAAAAAAAATCGCCAGCTGGTATTTCCCATGCACTTTACAAATAAATAAAATCAAACAAAATCATCATGCAGAACTAGCTAGGATTTGTTTTGCTTCATATTTCACAAAAATGCTTTCGAGTGTTAAGACATCGTCTCCCGCAAAGTTTACATTTTTCCCTCTACCAACACATACATTAGGGCTAGATAGATCTCCACAGGATCTATAGAATCCACGCAATTTCAAAAAACCGAAATGCACAGCATTACGCAGAGAGGTCAGGTTTCGACCAATATCAGACAGATTTTAATTCTAAACAAGCCAACGATTGGAAATGTATCTACCAATCTGCTAAAATGAACACTTAGTTAATTTTCAATAGGTAACTATTGAAAAATACCAAATGTCCAACTGTTGCAATTGTGATCAAAATTATCACCGGATGTCTGAAAACAGCGCATTCCCTAACACAGACTTAAAAATCGAATTTGATGCGGTCAAGGTCATCAGCTCCCGCAAGCAGCTAGCTATCAAGGCTCAACCTGGTCTCTATAGAAGGTGTGGAATTGTAGGCCCGAATGTATTGGTGAGATTAATCATCGTCCGACCATTTTCCAGAACACGCTGGTAGGAAGTGTTTAAAATCCATATAGAGAATTTGAGAGAAGTGGGAATAATTCGCTTTGGGTGTATATTCAGTCTCCAGAAAGCCAATAAAATCAAATTTGTGAGAAAACTAGCACTCACGAGTTCAATCTCTCGAAGTCCCTCTTTTTTTACATATTCTGCACAAACGATACTTTCCGCCCCGCCCCATTCATATAATTTGGAAGGAAATCCTGTGAGGGGTGAATTGAATACTCTTTAATACCAAAATTTGATGATTGATCAATTAAAAGAACTAAATGTTCACATTTGTTTCGTCCACTAGTGGTCCTACGTCAAGCTTCCGTTCGTGCCCCTAGGCACAGACCCTTCTACTTTTTCGGTACGTCCACTGATGCAGTGGACTGATGGGCCACCGCCACGCACTCCACCTGTGCAGAGACTTTCCGTCTCTTAGGGCGTGCCGCGCCCTTTACTGGTGAGAGTGAGGGCCGATCGCGCTTCTGTCCCTGCGTAACGGCAAAGTGGAGGGCCTCGCTGGACATCGTGTTGTTGCCCGCGAAGTTGAAGACGTCCGTCTGGGTAGACTTCCGCTCCTTCTGTTCCGCCCTCTCTGCGACATCTAGTCGCTTCCTAAGCCGCTCGTGGTCGTCCTGGGCCTCGTTCACGGTTGCACGGAACTGTCGCAAGGCCTGCTTTAGGTCCTTCGCGATGTTGCTCTTCGTGCTCGTAAACTCTATGATGGCGTCGAGCTGTCCCGCGAATGCAAGCAACCTAGGGAGGGGCCCAAAGCTATTCATGGTTCTGATTAGTCCTTCGGCTGCTCCTCCGGCTGTCCACCGGTCTCTTTGTTCTTTGATTTGTTTTCCGTCGATCTTGTTTTCCGTACTGAGTACCAATGCTATCAACGCCAAGGAGACAGTTTCCATACTTGGACCCTACATATCGACCCATCAATTTTAAAGGTGAAAATATGACTTCACTTTTCGTAATCTTAAATCGTAAATTTGCCGGCGCCGGTGGTGTAGTGGTAAGCGTGACTGCTTTATCACCACAATGGGTCTGGGTTCAATCCCAGCCGAGGTCGGTGGGATTTTTCTGAGGCATAAAAATCTCTGGTCACGTCTTCCTTCGGAAAGGAAGTAAAGCCGTTGGTCCCGGCCCATGTGTGTTTGAATGGGTGCGATATCCTACGCAGGTGTGGAAGCTGCCTTCCTGCACATTCGATTGCCGTCAATGGATGGCAATCGATGTCCGTCGGTGATTGGCACTAGATTGCGGAACAGAGAATATAAAGGAAAAAAAAAAAAAAAAAAAAAAATAAATCGTAAATTTGTTATTTTTTAGGTTTAGTACTGAGAAGTTGACTACTCACGACCACCCACAACCTCAACACTGGATTCGTTATCTATGACACTTCAAATTATCAAGCTCTAAATTCAATTAGCATAAATTGCTCACCTTCAATGTGTGGTACGTACGGATGCTGTTGGTCCTTGCTCGCCAGACAGTCCAATGTGATCTTCCCAATCGGAGAGCTGCCCGATTAGTGAGAGTATGATTTCCTCCGTATCGAGATTGACTGCTCTTCGAGGTTGATTAGCTGCTGACATATTTGAAAATACTGTTCCCTCTCGCATTCAGCGAAGTATGCTACAGAATGTTGGTTCACTTAGAGGAATTCGATCAGGAAAGCGACACTGGTATTCGCGTCTTGCAACGTGCACCGATCCATTACACTGTGCATACACCCACACTATGTAAGGGGCTGTTCATAAACTACGTAGACAGTTTAGGGGGGGGGGGGGGGGTTGAGAATTATCCACGGCCCATACAAATTTTGAATTTTTTGTATGGACAATTGTCTACGCAGGGGGAGGGGGGGGGTCAAGAATCCCAAAAAACTGTCTACGTAGTTTATGAACAGACCCTAAGTGATTTCAACTGGACTAAACATTTCTCAAAAATTTCTACGCGTCTCAAACTTAAAATCACGACGTTCCTAGTTAGCAACTCAAAACGTGATGATTTTTCAAGAGGATCAACATTAACACGTAACCGATGTCGTGTTTTTCGATGTTTTCATGAACATTAATAAGCTAATGAATAAAAATAGGGACACAAGAAAACAAATCAGGAATAAGAATGAATATGTCTTGGATTTGAAAAACAAATTATAACAACAACTGAAACAATGTTTCCCACCGGTTGCCGTAGAATTTATCGGAAATTTTTTCAACACACTTTTCCTACAGATCATGTGTGCTTTGATTATCTTCGTCGTCGTCTTCTTCTTCTTCTTCTTCTTCTTCTTCTTCTTCTTCTTCTTCTTCTTCTTCTTCTTCTTCTTCTAAAGTTCCATGCAAACTCTTTTTTAACTAGTTCGTTTATTTACTAGGCTCAGTCGTGTGTGACACTTTGCGGAGCGACACGCAAACCCTTCGTAGGATCATATTGGATTTCAAATTGTTCTGGATTCCCTTTGAATCTTTCGCAGTACTAGCTTCAAACACAAATCAGTTTTTTTTTAATAACTAAAGGTTTCTAGTCATAGCTTAACTAGAATTTCACCTAAGTTTATTAAAGACCGCCCTCTAAATTGTGTTGAAATTATCATTATTATTTACAATAAATGTTACTTAGTTATAATTTATTCTTCTTCTTCTTATAGGCATTTTACGCTTCTGTAGCAAGGGTTTTGGCGGCTCGCAACTAAGTGGCTCCTAGATGCACTTCTACAGTAATTAATTGAAAGCATTATGTGCAAACGAATGCATGAACTTGTACTATTACACAAAATGCACAAAGATACTCTATGCCCAGGGAAATGGAACATGTTGCCTATTGCTTTGGTAGTATCGTGCCTGTACTGACAAGGCTATCGGAGGTTTTTGATATTTTATAGAATTCGTTGTTTTGACGTAGGACTACGTCTTTGATTTCTATATGGGGGTACACTTTTTGAAAACCGAAAATGGAACATGTAACAAATTAAGAAAGATTTTGAACGTTAATAACTCAGCTGCCCCTGGTTCAATTTCAATAATTTTATCACGAATCGATCAGAAATATGGCTACGCATCGATAACATTGCTTCCGAATGTTGATTTTCAACAAGAAACTATTGAAAAACTGGTAAATGTCCAGCATTGTCCAAAAGCGTCAAATTAACTAACAAATCCACCAATTACCTACATGCATATGCTGCTTCCCCAGCACAGTCGTCAGAGAGTAGTAAGTAGACGAAACAAGTCAAAGTGGCATTCGCCTCCGATCTTCGGGCGCGTGCGAATAGGGAGGATGGAATTGCATAATATTTTTCATACTCATCGCCATATTCAGAACCAAACGCAAATTCTTCGAGATAACCACCATACGTCAACTGGCTCGCCGTGGCGGTGTCTGACGTATCTCCGGTCTGATTTACGAGGTGTGCTGAAGGTGTTCCTGAAAAATGAGATCCGTGATGCTGTCACCTCCACTAAACACACCAAGCGTAAGCTACCATGGAAGTCATCTACGTTTTGAAGTGACAGAGACGCACACTGTTTGGTTTCGGAGGTTAAATCATCACCAACTTTGGCAACAAAACGGCTCTTTTCAGGGCCACCAAGCTTATTACAGTAAAGAGTAGGAATAGAATTCATCTGCCTGTTTGTCCATATTCAGAACCAACGATCACACAACATGCTCATGTAATCAAACTGGAAGCAGGGGTACAAATTATTTTGATCATCCTTGATCAACTTTGATTCGCCACGGCTGGATATTTTCGATGGAAGAAGCAACAATCTAGCATCTAATTCGACGAAGACGGCAGAAAACATTTGTAAAGCCGAGTTATTTACGAAAGAGAGTGTCGATGAAGAGAATCGATCAATGTAGATAGGACCTATTGAAAAGTGAAGCAAGATTTGTTTTCCGTACTGAGCTCCAATGCTACTGACGCCAGGGAGGCAGCTCCCAAACCAGGACCCTACCAATCGACCCATCAACTCAACCGGGGACCAACGGCTTTACTTCCCGAAGGAAGGCGTGATCAGAGATGTTATGCCTTAAAACATGCCGGTGGCGCTGACTGAGATTGGACCCAGGCCTGCTGGGGTGAGAGGTTATCACGCTAACCACCGGTGCCGATATCTTTCAAGGTATCATGGCAAAAGTGAACAAAACTCAAATTTAAAAAACTCAAAGTAGAGCCAGTGTCGCTACTTGATAGCAAACTACTCATAATGGGAGGAGTCTTTGTAGCTTTTATACCACTTGGTTGCACATCATTCTGCTTTAACCTGAAAAGATATAAAAGAGCGCTGTTGTATGGCATTACGACGGCGTGGTGAACAGCAATAGCAGCAGTAGGAAGGTGGTGGCTAGTCCACTCCTTCACACCTAACAAGCAACAATTGACTGTGACTGGTCGTGGCAAAGGAGGAAAAGGTCTGTTAAAGGTGGCTCGCCGTGGTGGTGTCAAACGTATCTCCGGTCTGATCTACGAGGTGTGCTGAAGGTGTTCCTGGAAAATGAGGTCCGTGATGCTGTCACCTACACTAAACACGCCATGTCCTCTTCAATAAAACGGCGCTTTTCAGGGCCATCAAGCTTACATCAGTAAAGAGTTGGAATAGAATTTATCTGTGCTTGTTTGTCCATATTCAGAACCACAAGCCCCCAACGGCCACACAAAATGCTCTCCAGAGTTGTAATGTTGTAACCAAACTTGGAAGCAGGGATGCAAGTGATTTTGATTGATTATCTTAATGAACTTTCTCTTTGAAAAAAATTACTACAAATTTGGTACGCCTACAAATCAAAAACGGAAAGAGTTTAGATAATAGATAATTAATCAATTAAAAGAACTAAATGCTCTTCACATTTATTCCGTCCACTAGCGGTCCTACGTCAAGCTTCCGTTCGTGCCCCTAGGCACAGATCCTTCAACTTTTTTAGTTCTTAAATCAATTTCTATGTTCTGCCTTCCGCTTTTCATTAGGGCCGACTAATGAAAAGCGGGAGTCAGAACATAGAAATTGATTTATCTATTGATCGCGTTTGTCATAGTGGTCTTCGATTTTTTTATTTATGATTCCGTACAAAAAAAAACCGGGACTTTGACGGATTACTAAATCTCAGCATAATTAACTAGTGTATGTACTACTGAATTATGAAAGGGAATGGGTGGAACAACCTACCCCCCCCCCCCCCAATTTTAGCCTCTTCACCAACCATACAGCAGCATGCAGAAGTACCTGGGCTGCATACTCTTCCATTTAAATAGCACCGCAGCTGAGTTACGAGTGCTTTGAAATAAAAAGGATATCGACTTATAACCACTACCAACTTCTCTCCCTGCCGCTCTCAGGATTCAACGATTCACTGTCTTGTGTTGTGTGTTTTTCTAAAACTATGTGATATTTTCTTTTGGCGCAGATTCGGTAATCGAAAGTTAAGAATCTATCACAACTTTTACAATAATATTCTAGCCAATTTCCGTGCACGTATTGGACTGCAACAGTCGAACGTACGAACGAATAGGGTGCCCATAGCACTTTTTAAGAAAACATCGCAAGTTTTCATGGGTGTTTTAAATCAATAATTACGAAAAAAAAAACCTTAAAACATACAAGATTACTACCAAAGGCACAGATCTAGGGAACTAAATAGAAAATCTTTTGTAGAACAAATAGATTAACAGTGTATGATAATTAACTATAATCGAGTTGTTCTCAAAGGAGCTTTGATAGGTAATTGAAGTCTTTCGTTTGGTAGGTATGTGTCAATCACTAGCGTGCACAGGAATCTTGTTAAGGAGGGGCAATTTTTTTTTCTATGGTGCATTTAATCTGGGGATGGGGAGTACTCCAAAGTACGTGGTGGATGGTGCTGTCCTCCTCCCACTTTTTCCCTACTGTTCAATTTAGCTAATTTTATTTATTTTTGGCCCGGTGGTGGTTCATCTTCTTCAATGCAAACTGCTTTCAGACAGCCAATGGAAATTGGCAATTTAATCCCATCGAAGATGTCGATGATGATTGGTTCGATAGTAGGGCTTTATCCGAAATGATACATTTGCTGCAATGTTGTTTCCTTGGTGGTTGGATTCAGCTGAAGTCACGTCAGATGGTGGTGATAGCACCGACAAACCGACATGAATGACCAATAAGAATCGCATTCTCCTTTCGCATGCACACTGCGTCGACAAGTACAAGGTTCAAACAGTGCGCATAGCAGTGAACAAACAGTATATTGCTCTTGATCAATCCAATCTTGATCAGTGGTATTGAGTACTTGGCACTGATGAAGTTGTGACTATGGCATGACCCGGGTAACTAACTCAGTAGCATGAGACCAGGCTTCCGGAAATCTCACGCGTACACAAATGCGACAGCGAGCTGTGAGACGGAGCGTCGCATGACTCTCAAATCCATGGTGTGCTACATTATTGTACAAAAGAGAGACCAGAACGATGCGCGCGACAAGCTACACGCTCTCAACAAATTCGAGCGTTTCAATTTGTGTTTGTCTCATCGCATTGCTCTCTCAATGCGACGCATGTATTCAATCACATGCGACTGTTTCATTGAAACATCTCAATGCGCTCTCTCAGGGCGCCATCGTCGTGCGCTGTTTCGCATGCTTTGACTCTCGCGGTCCCATCATAAGTGATTTTGTCGGGTGAGAGATAAGGGACTGCAAGGGTTTGTTCACAGAAGACTTCTGTGCCCTTTTCGTATGTATCTTTTGAAATGGGGTGAAGTTTTTAGATGGTTCCAGAAATATCTTCTAGTATAGATTCAAGCAGACTCAATACATGGTTCCAGAGATATACTGGAATCACCGTAAGATCATCACTCATGATCCTAGGAAGACGCAATGGCTTGTCGAAAGGATGCTAAAGGCAGGTAAAGGAAGGCTACGTGAGCGGTGGATGGCAGCCTTACGGTAGTTGGGATACCGTTAATATGTTAGCACCCAAATAATACCGGAATATCTGTGGAACTATGTGTCCTTCAACAAGTCCTTATGCGGAAATCTTCTAAAATACATTTTTTGGAAGCCTCTGAAGCTTTCAGCCCATTTGGTGGAAAAATAAACAAGTTATTGCGCATTTGCACCAAATTAAACTCAGAATCCCTCAGAATACTTTTACTCAGACCAGTAAAAATATAAATGGACGATTTTGAATGTAAAACAGCACTATACTATACAAGATCATATCAGGCATAACATTTGATAACGGCACAAAAGCATTTGTAAACAAACTTTCTAAGGCCCTTTACCAAAGTACGTCCACGCAAACCAACAACATCGTCGAATAGGGGCAACTATCACCTTTCCGAAAGTGGCATTGGTTTGCGTGGGCGTACTTTGGATCGCGTGTGAAGGACCTTAGAAAGTTTGTTTACAAATGCTTTTGTGCCGTTATCATATGTTATGCCTGATATGGTCGGCCTTAAGTCAGAAGGGACTAAGTAGCAAAATAAAAACAAAAAATGAGTCAATGATATCATAAGATCAAGAATTCCCTCAGCTACATTTCAATTTTTCAGCCTGATTTGAAAAAATTAGAGTAGCACGAGAAAACGGTCATATGATTTTTCCATTACATAAGACACAATATTGAACAGCCAACTTTAAACTCGTTTTTCTCAAAATCAAATAAAAAATTCACATTTCGGTCTGACTTGACCGATCATATCAACACGCTAGTAATGATAGAACTCTGAAGATTAATATTTTTATTTGTCTGGCTTGAGTGAACACTATTTTAAGGGATTATTTTCAACGCAGAAGTGTACTTTGCTGCAAAAACGTTGGTGGTGACTTCTCATTGCATACACACAAGTCTGCGCTTAAAAATTAACCAAGTTTAACATGTTGTAAATGTGTTCTGTCAGATCAATTGAGTTGAAATTTTTGACACAAAACTTGCTTTTCCATTGACCTTTGTCCGATCAGCTATGCACAAATTTTATTTTTATTGTCACCTTCCAGCAGGTGCTTCAAAAAATTTGGTATTTCTTACACGTGAAATTCAACATATTTGTAGTTTTGCGTCAAAATTTCAGCCCAATTGATCATAACAGAACACATTTATAACATGTTAAACTTGGCTAGTTTGTATGAAAACGACCTTTGTCCGATCAACTTTGCACCACAGTGTACGTAGGTACGAAATGCTGGATTAAGGTTAAAGTAATAAATTTAGGAACAATTTGTGTCATATCTGTATTACGGATTGTTGCTAAGCTTCTTGCTTCAGGAATTGCATTTATTTATTTATTATTTATTATTATTATAGTCCATCTGACTTGATAGTCTCAATGAAACACTTAAATCTAAATGTAGTCACTCATTAAAAATTAAAAATTGGCCAACAGCAAACGATGACGAAACATCGAGGCATTGATGTCAAAGTCAAATAGGTCAGAGGCTTCGTTGAATTGATGAATCATGGCGACAAAGGAACTGTTTGCAGCATAGTTGGTTGCATGTACTACTTCATGTAGCAAGGTTCTCGGACGGAGTGTTCGGGCAGGAGCATACAGATTAATTTTGGCCAGTAACTCAGGAACATCATATTCTGCGGGTAAAAGTATTGAATACCTGTCAATCAACAAAACTTATTACGGCAGCAACTGAATTCTTCAGGTGTGTTAGCGCTCACAGGATAGTTCATATCAGCCACCATGATGCTGAATTGAAACAATCAATTTGCGACGACAGATTTCTAAATAGTCCTAGTGTTAGTACCGTGGACTCTCGGTGAAATTAAAAAAAGCATATTAACGAGCAAATAAACCACAACTTGATTGTACATTTCGCTTACCAAAGCCACATCTCTAACTTCGTTCGTTATGAATGGGCTATTTTTCAAGTTAATCCTTTAATCAACGAAAATTGCCCCTAGGAAAACTTTGTTGGTCATAACCATCCGACACCTCTTCTCCATGTTCGATAAGAGTGTAGTAGCTAGGTCGCTTTCCATCGTTTCCAAAACAAAACAACACTTTCCCCGCATCAAGAACACGAGTTGGTCTTCCAGTTGAGTTTGTTATTTCGATGTCGCATTGAAACGTCGCTTAGCGACGTCTCATTGCGAAAAGCGCATGAGCTTCGGCTCACGCGACGTCGCATGATACTCGTTCTCATGAAACGCATACATCCGGAAATGTGCTGTGCTTACAAAACAGTGCGACACACAGACATTAGGGCCTGTTCATAAACTACGTAGACAGTTTTTTGGGATTCTTGACCCCCCCCTCCCCCTGCGTAGACAATCGCCCATACAAAAATTTTAAAATTTGTATGGGCCGTGGATAATTGTCAACCCCCCCCCCCTCCTAAACTGTCTACGTAGTTTATGGACAGCCCCTTATGAGAATGTGAGATGCGACAAAACTGAAGAGAGAGAAACAGAGTGCTACAAATCTCTTGCGCATGAGACTGCTATGATTATGAGACTTTTCGTATTGCGTCTCGCATACGGTAGCGCGCGCACTGGAAGCCTGCATGAGACCCCTGAACTGTGTCGCAGGGCCGGCATGTTACTGGGTATTCGGAGGGGCTACGCGGAAAAAGTATGAAAAAACAGGAATATTCACATTTTCTAAAACATTTATTGCCCTATTCTGTGGCGTGTGGGTGTGGGTTTTCACATGTATGTGGCGTGTATGCTAGGGTTTAAAATTTGCACTATACTCACTGCTGCAGCGGGATATCCTACGGCGTCGCGTCGCTGGCGTTGGCCCACACGGCTGCTCCTGCACTACCGTGTGGCCGGAAACTTGCGGCGCGGGCTGCAGACAGTGTTGCAGCTTTGGGAGAATGGCGGATCTGGTGGCGTTCATCAGCCACGTACGGCTCAGCAGGCGTTGCTGGCTCGTTTGGCTGGTAGGCGTCTTCCGGCGTTGACGGCATCGGCTGACCGTAGCATAGCCACCTTGTTGGAGACGGGACCCTCCTTGGCAATTAAGGCTACCGGTCTGAGGGAATCGTCCCTGACGGACGATCGAGGATCATTTACTATTAGGCTCGGAAGCCATCTTGACTTCCGAGCCGAGCCGTGTAAAACCGTTTAATTTTCCGGTACGAGGTCCTGAACGCAGGCAGGCTTTCCAGCAAAAACCTCACAGGGGGGGGGGGGTGGGTTGTATTATATATGCACTGCACTTCACACTCAACTGGTCTACACGAACGCCTGGTTACTTCCGCCTAACCTTCCAAATCTAAGATGGCTAGCTATTCATCATCCAATTTGCGCACCCATTGTTATTTTAAAGCCAAGATTTTCCTACCTTCAGTAAAGTTACGTTGTTGTTATTTGCATCGGCACAAGCCCTCTCGCTCTTGTGTGTGTCTACTGTTTTAAGTTTAACAAAACGTGAATTTTCCCAACCAACAATAATTCATACAGAAGAAAATCCACGGATTGTAACCAACTGGTTACAAATTCTGCAAGTACTAAATACGCGTATCTGTCAAAAAATAAGCAATTATAACGGAATTAAAAGGAAACCCAAGTAACCAAAAGTTCCGCATTTAACGATTAAAATCACTTCCAAGTTCCGTAAAGTTCAAATAAAGTTCAAATAAAGTTCCGACGGAACCTTCAAGTTCCATAAAGTTCAAATAAAGTTCCGACAGAACTTTCAAGTTCCATAAAGTTCGAATAAATTTCCGACAGAACTTTCAAGTTCCATATAGTTCAAATAAAGTTCCGACAGAACTTTCAAGTTCCATAACGTTCAAATAAAGTTCCGACAGAACTTTCAAGTTCCATAAAGTTCAAATAAAGTTCTGACATAACTTTCAAGCCACATGAAGCAATTCGCACAAGGCTTTATTAATAACAAAATTTAATGTACGTAATTATGAAATGATCAGTGGCCCGAATAAATCATAATTCTTATATTTATGCAGTGCATCAACATTCTATCCAAACATAAAAAATAAAAGGTTATTTCCTGGATTCGAACCCGTGTTTTCGGCATGCGATCTACGAACGCTAACCACTGCGCCACAAATGCATTGAAATCCCAAGCGGGCAAACACCAATTTAAAATTCATCAAGGTGTTGTGCTTCGAATTCAAGTCAGTCAGCTGGACTGAAAACTCCAACAGTAGGCGGGACAATAGCTCACTTTATTATATCTCAGATGACGCAGTGGTTCGTGCTGGAACTCTCACGCAGAAGGACTGGGTTTTAATTCTTCAAACAGCTCCAATTATCTAATGCTGATAAATAATCAATACTTATTAATACCTGCCTTTAGAAATAACTTTCATAAAAGTGCGAACTAAATATAGAAATGGTGTAAAGGACAAAAACCTTTTTTTAATATTTTCTAAAAGTTCCGTTCAAGTTCCGCCAGAAGCTGCTTAGAATGCTCTTCAACACCAACCAAGCTGCTTAAGCCACTAATAGCCTTTTATCAGAACTTTTGGTTACTTGGGAATAAACCAACACACTCAAAGCTGTTCATTGAAGTTTTCAGAGAAGATTCTTAGACGATTTTTTAGTAAGACAACAATCGACCAAGGTTCAATGGCAAACTAATACCCACTTTTCAATTAGGGAATCCAAAAGTTTTTTTTTTATAGAACTCTATGAGCTCTTTTGAAATTCTTCTGAGAAGTCCTCTGGAATTATTTTTAGAACTCTCGTTGACTTTTACTCAGAACACCTAGGAACTGAAATTCCTTTAGAGTTTCAGAAATTTTTCCCGGAATGAACTAGAAACTATTCTTGAAATTCACTTGAAATTTTGTTTAAAATCCCTTTGGAATTTCACTCAAAATTTGATTTTCTCGTTATTCTTTTCGAAATTATCTTGGAACTATCTGCAGGATGTACTAGAAATTATCCGCAGAATTTTTTTTTGAATTCTTTCCAGAAATATTTTGAAACTTTCCTAAGAATTCAATATCCTTGAGGTTCTTCTCGGGATATTTTTGTAACTTTTTTTTTTCTCAGAACACCTTGGAACTGAAATTCCCCTAAAGTTTCAGAAGAATTTGCTCTGTATTCTCCAGAAATTCTTCCAAAAATGAGCTTGAAATTTTCCCCAACATCCCTTTGGGATTTTATTCAAAATTTGATTCTCTCGGTATTCTTTTCGAAATTATCTTGGAACTATCTGCAGGATGCACTAGAAATTATTCGTAGAATTTTCATGGAATCATCCCCAGAAATCTTTTCTTTTGGAACATGTCTTCAGAATTCAATACCCTTGAGGTTCTTCTCGGAATTTAAGTTGTCCGTCCATTCACCAAAACGTTGTACTTTTCTACTAGAAATGTTCAATAAAGCTTGCCCCTTTATTCACCAGAACTGATCAATTTTTACATCAGGAATTTTCAATTCAGCTAGCTCCATCATGCAGCAGATTGTTGCAAATCTTACACCAGAAATTTTCAATACAAACTTGTCCCCAGAAAATTTTACATCAGAAAATTTTATTTGACCAGAACGATGCAAATGTTCCACCGTTGTTCTCCAATCTTCTGATTGGTGCAGGTTTCCTTTTTTTCATTTTCCACCAGACATTTTCAATATAGCTTGCTTCTCCTATCATCAGAATAGAATGTTGCAGGTTTTCCACCAAATAAAGCTTGCCCCTATTTTCAGATTTTTTATCATAAATTTTCAGTAAAGCAGCTTCCCTCCAACCATCAGAATGGTGCAAATTTAAATAAAGCTTGTGCCTTCAATTACCAGACCAGTGCAAGTTTTCCACCAGAAATTTTCTGTTCATTTCATTTATCAGAGCGATACAAATTTTGCACCAGAAATTTTCAATAAAGCATGCTCCTCCATTCACCAGAACGGTGCACCAAAAATTGTCAGTGAAGTTTGTTTCACCATGAACCTTTGTGGTGCAATTTCCAGGCTTTGCCTCTTCATGCAGCAGAATGATGCAAATTTTCTACCATAAATTTTCAATGAAGCTTGCATTCATCAAAACGATGCAAATTATGCACCAGAAAAATTAATAAACCTTGATTCTAAATTCACCACAGTGTTGCAAACGTTCCACCAGAAATTTTCAGCTAAATGTGCACCTCCAAATTTTTAGCGTGATTTAATTTTTCCACCAGAGTGATTCATTTTGATTAGTCCCTCCATGCACCATCTTGATGATATTTTTACACCAGAATTATACAATAAAAAGCTTTTTCTTCGATTTACAACCACGAAGGTGAATTTTTTCAACCTTAAATTTACCCTCTTATTTTAACCCTTCATCAACCCCCTTGAAAAAAAAAATAAGACCAGAAAATTATTGTATGCACCACTGTGGTGCAATTTTTTAACCAACACATTTCTTTGAAGTTTGTCCCTTGATGCACTTTTGCGGTGCAATTTTCAGGCACCATCTCAAAGGAATTGACGAAATAAAAGGTTTTCAGTGCCCTTATAGTATGACATGACGTTATTTTACCTTCAAATCAAGTTATCAAGAAATCATGTTATTTTATATCATAATTTGGAAATGTGAAAATAAACATCTTATTTATAAAAGGAGGAGCAATTGCCCCACCCTGTGCACGCCAGTGGTGTCAATCAGAAAAAAAACACATTAAGATTGTAAAAAAATATAGTTAACCAATGTTGGCTATGAGAAAAAACTTAGAACCTATCTACCCTAAAAATATATAAAACCTGGAACCAAACACCCTGTATAAATTCCCCTTGAAATAAAAAAAAATGTTTCTTATGTCGCAAAGAAAAATGTACGTTGAACGCGTTCAGGGACATCTGGGAGCATCCTGTCCAAAAATCAGCTCATTTGACCATGTTTTCTTCAATGTAGGATGGTCTAAAAGGCACCTGTGTGTTAAAATGGCCCACGCTGTTTTTAATAACTTTCCGATGTCAATTCATAAATTTAGCAGCAGCATATCTAGTTCAGTACTTCAAATTGAATAAAATTCCAGAATTAGGAATGAGAAAGGAATGAAAAACAGCGTGAGCCATTTTGCCAAAGGGTTGCATTATGTACTGTTCTTCCTACCTCCTTATTTATTATTATAAAAGTTCAGTTCCGTTCATACGGGATACCCAGAATCATATCTGGAGTGCCCCTGGGGAAGTGACCACTTTCTGATATGAAACCAAAGCCATCGACAAATTAAATTACATGAGGATTCAATAATAAGATCATTAGAGTTCCCCGGTACACATTATTCTATAGGTCTGGAAGAGGTTTAAAATAATAATAATAAAAAATACCTTAATCCATACTTGTAACACAACCGAAGCAAACCTATTCCAATCAATTATGCATTCGCTTTCACTGCCAACAAATAAAATTTTCAAAATCAACAGTTCAGATAAAAACGGACCGAAAGATCTCTGATTACCACTTACACGCAAATTGAGCATGATCGCATAATGTTGATCCGAATGCATGTTCCAATCTCGAACCACGTTGGCTAGATGGCTCGTGTAAATGAACCATATCCAATCGAGTATGCAAAAACTCCAAGAAGCGCCACCACCACCTCCGCACCATCCCCTTTGATGGTAAGCAACTTGTGTCTTACTTTGCTTTTTAGATCCTCGCACCACCGCAGTCGGTAGTTTGTACACAACGAGCATCGACCGCACCGGGAGGGATGATGATTCTTATGCCGGTAGGGAAGAAGGTCCCAAGGCAAGATTCCTTCGCCGCAACATCTCTCTAGGGAACACAGCACCGTCCTTTGTTGATGCTTCTGTGCTTCGCTTTATTCCGTTTGATAGATGCTGGTGATAAGATATATTTGTTTTCCCGTCGCTTCTTACCCCCAATAGGGGAGATGCGGGTGAAATGCCCATGCTAAGGAAGATCTCCGTTTAAGGTGAAAGTGGATCGGTTTAGAATGACTCACCACTTCATCGATTTTTTACAAAATAACGAAGCGCAAACTCTTCCGTGCAAAATTAAAGAACTAAAATTGCTATCTCTAACAATTTTTACAAGATTGATTTATTGTTTAAATTTTCTGTAACCCATTTTCTAAGTTCAATTTTAGGACCACACTCATAGTGGTCGCTAACTTTACTTATCAATTACATAAATATTTCGTATGAAAGGTCATATTTCACGCCCGTAGATCGTTTTAAAATACTGTTAGAAACATTTCCTCCGAAGACAACATACCTATAAAATGCATTATTTCAATGCAAACCATTTTTTTGTAACGCAATTCCAAGCATTCCCTAATAAAAATGTTATGGTTAATTTGCTTAACGACGTGTTCGGGGTATCCAAACCATTTGTGGAATTGTTCAATCTTTGTGGATATCGTTCGTTTGTGGTATTTTTTTATTAGGGTTAGATTTCGTTTTCCTAAGCAATCAACTGGCTTTTGCATGCATCTGTGCGTAAGCGTGCTCCAGGTTGAAGAATAATGTGATTTGGAACCCTCGCACAAAACAGAGAAGCGATAAAAAAGCCACAAGCCATTATTGAATTAGCAAGAAAAACCATCAGCACCGTCAGCAGGATCAAGCTCGCGCGTGACGTTTTCCATTCGCAATAATTGATGCATATTGTAAAGTGAACCCTACACGATTGCTTCTATTGACAATAATCGTATTGTCAATACATTCTATATTGACGTCAATACATCGATATTGACAATATTTCAAACTTCACATCATCAATATAATTGTCAATAATTCCCCTTCACGCCAATATATTGATACGTGTGGGGTTCGCTTAAGATATCTTTTGGTATTTCAATTCGAAATATTTTGCGAAAATTATCGATAATAGAGAACGGATGCTATTCGGCAATGTCATCCATGCGTTATCGCAAGAACTTCATATTGAAAGTGCTTGAAAATAAATAGTAAAAATATTGCTATATTGAGAGTATTTCTAAGTCGTGTTGGAAACGCGTGTATTTGTGAAATAATAAAAACAATTCAAGTGTGTGTATGTGTAAGCTAATTGAAGGATACTATGTGAATGTTTCAGCCTATTTGATGGATGTTTTCTGATATACCTGGATATGTTTAAAGATAAATGGAACTATTTTAGAAATCACCCACCTTTGCCATTGCTAAATGAAATATTTTTCAAATCGAAAGGTTCCTCAATTTTCACATGTTGTTTCACAATTATTTGAGGATATTCTGCAAAAATTTCAGCCTATTTGATGAAGGTATTCTGTTATATATTGGCATTTTTAAAGATAATTAGATAAATTGAACTATATCTTCAAATATTGTAGAAATCATCCCCCTTTGCCATTGATCAATAAAATATTTTTTAAACCAATTTGATCTTCAAATTTACCAAGTTGTATCACCAGTATTTGAGTATATTTTGTAAAATTTTCAGCCGTTTTGATGAAGGTGTTCTGATATATCTTGGTATTTTTAAAGATAATTAGATAATTCCACGAGCTTCGGCAGAACATCTCTGAACTTCGGCAGGACTTCCCTGAACTTTAGAAGGACTTCCCTGAACTTCGGTAGAACTTCTCTGAACTTCGGCAGGAGTTCTCTGAACATTGGTAGGACCTCTCTTTAGTTCGGAAAAACTTTCCTGAACATCGGCAGAACTTCCCAGAACTTCTCTGAATTTCATCACGACTTCGCTGAAGTTCGGAAGGCCTTCCCTGAACTACGGCAAGACTTCCCTGAGCATTAGTAGGACTACCCTGAACTTGGAATCTTGGAATTGAAGTTGTCATTTCAGTAGTAGAATTACTATAACCATGGTGGGTATATAAATGGTGATTAGACTGATGCAAATTTTGACTTTTTCGCTCCACAGTGCTTAAATGGTTTCAAATCGGGTCCTGATTAGCCTCCAAAAGTAACAACTCATTTGGTTAGAAACAGACTTCGCACTATGGGAAATCTCAACTTTTTGTTCATTGCCTTCTAGTCTTTTTCCATATTGAGCTGCGAAACAGTTCGATAGCAATTCTTACAGAAAATTTTCTCAGCTACAACTTTGCTGAAAATCGTATCTATGTAAAACGAGACAGAAAAAAGTTATTAATTATTTAAGAGATTGGTAAACTTATGACATGATCAAGCAGCTGCTATGTAGGCAACACTGTATTTTGCAGTGTGACATAGTAGCCATGATTTTTGTGTCCTATTCAACGCCCCAGAAACACCAATGTTGCCTGCTGATCAGTTGATTGAGCATGATCATAAGACATCAGCGCATTGAACAATTGATAACTTTCGATCCTTGCATTCAAAAAATGATCTTCAGCAAAGTTGTAGCTGGGAAAATTTCCTACAAGTACAGTTGAAAGTCTTTGAAGCAAACCGATATGGTGAATTATTAGATAGACATGAACAAAAATCTTGGTTTTACCATAGTAATTCCCATACAAACTTCAAATGGTTTGTGCCATCTCAGTTTCTCACCAAATGGGTTCAAATTTTGAGAGGTTAGTCAGGATCAGATTTGGAATCGTTTAAGTATTGTGGAGCGAAAATTTCAAATTTTGCATCACTCTAATGGTGATACAGCTTTGTCACTATATAGGCGAGGAGGTCGCGGGGGGGAAAAGTGCGGTTTTAGTGCAAATTGTAAACAAACTCGGTCGCTGTCCCATACAAAAATCCAACATGGCTGAATCATGAATTTGACACATTAGAACACCTATATGTAGTCACCTTGACTATAACTATACAATAATATTGTGTTTACGAATATGGTTAAAATTTCAATACTTCCAATTTTTTTTTCTAATTTGCAATGCTTGTTGGTATTGCTGCATTTCAAATTTGGGTGTGGTTTGAACGGGTTTGGATTCAGTATCAACGGAAAAGTATTAACTTTCACCGTAATCCACCAAGTGAATTGTGTTTAGGTGCAATACCATCTATTATTTAAGTATTTAAGCGCAATACCATCTATTTGTTGGATTAGGCTATTGACTAGATATTACAATTGATATGCTTGACGAACATTGATTATTTTTTTTTTTTTTTAGTTGGTGAAAGTGAAAAGGCCTACAAAAACCTGTTTTCAAAACAATTGGGGGGAAAATGCGCATACTGATTCATTCCTTGGAAGCATACATTTAGGCTTTACCTTTGAATATCAAACGTTCACGTACGATTGTTATGCTTTCCGCGCTACGATTCGGGGAGCGCATTATACCACACTAGAAGTAACAAAATGTAACATTGTTAAGAAATTACTATTTTTCGAGTAAACATACCATACGACCTATTCAGCCGAATGATGAAAGATGTATCTAACAACTTGCATCAATAAAATCTTGAATTTAGGCAATTTTCAGAGATACTAAGTGTTTCAAGAAATTACTACTTTTGCGTGGTTTTGTGCCAAAATTGTTTTTCTATGTTATTAATTTCGAAGAACTTTCTTCTAAAAGTTTTTGTTTCTATTTATATAGTACGTTTAAAGTTAAATGTTTGACAGCAATTTTTCGCCATCATATTACTAGCAGTAGAGACAGAAGGGGGCCGCATTTTTCCTGCTACAGGCATTTTACACCCATTTTCCCTACACGCAGGAAGAACTTCAACACAAGGCAAGGTCCAATTCGACCTCTTGGGTGTCTGGTCTTGTACAATCACCCAACAGCATCATCATCATCATCTTCTTCTTCTTCATATTCGGTTCTGATTCTCTGCTATTGCGCCGCAAATTGCCGCTTGAGATGCGATTGTAGACAGTGAGTGCAACCAACAACAATAGGGTGGAGGTGCCACTTGCTGGATAATGTCCGTACTGCTTCGTAATTATCTGCTTTACCCTAATTGGAACCAACAACACAAATCGATTATGTTTTGCGATCGTGTGTGTGTGTGGTTTTCCCCGTTGTAATCTTCCTTTTGGTGGTTTTGTACAATGGTTGGATCATAGACTTTTGTTTGGCGTTTACACCGCAAGAGCAAGAGGTAACATGGAACATGGAAGGCGTATGATGGTGACATACATTTGTTTTTGAGCAGTAGCGGTTTTTCTCCTTTGTTGCGCACTCACTTTGAAGAAGGCAACTTTCAGTGGATGTTAAATATGGTTCATGTTCAACATGAGGATGTCATTACATGCTACTGGGAGTTGTAGGGCAATGAGAACGATAGTGGCATTCTTTGTTGGAAATTACAGCACTGCAAGAACAATGCAATGTCATTGCCTAACATGACGTTTTACTAACACCAGAATTCATCAGTATCTAAATGACGATTGGCGTAGCTTTGCTTTACAATGCATACCGAACGATTTGAAGTCAAAAGAAGTAGGATAAATGTCGGCTTCGGCACCCATTGACTGATTTTGGCAACCAAAATTTAAACAGTAATTTTAATGCATCTTCTCACCAAAACACTTCACTGTATGTACTTAAATGATTCCTTAGTCTTTCAGCTTCAATTGCTTTTGTTACTTGTAAGAATTGATTTATTGATTACATTTATTTATGAGATTTTCATCCGTAGACTGGTTCGTTCCGAGAATTAACATAAGAACAAAAAAAAAAAGGCATAGCAGAAACCACTTGAACAAAAAAAAAACCTAGAAGGGTATGTGCCAATGGGCACGAATGGGAGCTTGACGTAGGACCGCTAGGGCACGGAACAAATGTGAACAAAATGTAGTTCTTTTAATTGATCGATCATATATTTTCTTAATTCTTTCCGTTTTTGATTTGTAGGCGTACCAAATTTGTATTTTTTTTTTGTTTTCAAAAGAAAGTTGATGAAGAGAATCGGTCAAAATCACCTCTGCTTCCGAGTTTGGTTACAAGATTACTACTCTGGAGAGCATTTTGTGTGGTCGTTGGGGGTATGTGGTTCTGAATATGGACCAACTGGCAGATAAATTCTATTCAAACTTTTTACTGTAATAAGCTTGTTGGCCCAGAACAGGGCCGTTTTGTTGCCAAAGTTGGTGATGATTTAACCTCCGAAACTGAACAGAGTTCGTCTGTCGCTTCAAAACGTATACGACATCGATGACCGCTTACGCTTGGCGTGTTGAGTATAGGTTACAGCATCACGGATCACATTTTCCAAGAACACCTTCAGCACACTTCGTGTTTTCTCGTAGATCAGGCCGGAGACACGTTTGACACCACCACGGCGAGCCAGACGACTGCTTTTGCTGCTTATGCTGCCAGCTCACCACGGCGTCCGAAGCGAAAAAAGAGTTGAGACTAGACAGCGGCGTTCTTTTCAGGTCTTTCATATCTTTTCAGCTTAAAACAGAATGATGTGCAACCAAGTGGTACTTGATTATGACGACTGCGTTTGGGAACAACGTTTATTTCATGAAAACAGTGAACAAATTATCACTTTTTATTTGTACTTTGGATAATGCTTGACATTACCACTTTTTCAATAAATTCTTGTTGGAAATCATCAGTTAGAAGCATTGCGTAGACATATTTCTGATCGATTGGAGATAAAATTATTGAAATTGATCCAGGGGCAGCTGAGCTATTAATGTTCAAAATCTTTCATAATTTTGTTTCATGTTCGATTTTCAGTTTTCACAAAGAAAAAGAGTCGAGTTTCGAACGCCTTTGGATACGGTTGTGTCTAAATTTGCTCTCTGTTTTATGCGTGCATTCTCTTTCATAGTTTTCGGCTACATTTGCCGGATTAGCGCTGGCACTCTGCCTCCCGGTCGGTGATACGTGTGGGAGTGGTGGTTTTCTCGCTTTCCGAGAAGTTTTAGAATCAAGAAAGAAAACATGATTCATCATGTTTGCAAAATTGCAAGCATCAGAAGATTTGGCGCTGCGTGGTTTGATTGTTTCTCCCGGACCAAAAATTTGTGGCATCGCGAGAGAAAAATTTTAATTTCTGTTTATTTACGCGGTGATGAGCACGGCACTGATCTATTGTTAGGGTTTTGCGATGAGCATTGCTTTTGTGCACGGAGTGTCTTGAAAAAGAAAAGTGATATTTGGTTGTTGTGTGGTTGGAGTGGAGAGAAAAATATGCGTGGAAGCATCGGGAATGCGCTCCCGGGTGAAGTGATTTGGTGAGTACGTTCCACTTGAAGATTGTTGACAAGTGTATTTGTGGTGATGCAAATTATGGTTTAAATGACGCATGGCTTCAAACATTTTGTGTATCCAAATAAAACATATTTCATACTGAATACGCACAGGGCATCGTCTGCTGACCATTGCCGCGGGTATATCGTGGGAGTCCCAGGTACCCGGTTCAAGCTTTAGTTGGCGGCGGTGGCTCTTCTTGACCTTCTATCCCCTGAGTAGTTAGTGTGAATAAGGGCGTCTATGTGATGTTTTGCTGTACCTGTTGTGGACATCTAGTGCATCCTGTTCCCTTAACTTATTGAGGACACCCTGTCTTGCCTAAAAAGTTACCCTTTTTGAAGTACGGAGCATGAGATTTGATCAAATTATTCGCAGTTCTACTTGTCCAACGCCCCCGGCTGGGTGAGGGATAGAGGATGACACACACACACACACATGTTCCATTTTCAGTTTTCACAAAGTGTACCCCAGTATAGATATTAAAGACGAAGTCCTACGTCAAAACGTTTTTGATATTTTTCGTCCAAAACGACTAAGAGTTAAATGAACCATAGAAACAATGCCCAGATTGATCCATATTTTGTATGAAAAAGTGTCCCTGAAAAAAAAAATATTAGGAAACGGTCCCTCTTTTCAATGATAAAGGTTTTGGGAATGAAGATTTTGTGTTCTAATATTTATGTATTAATATTTTGTTTTCATGTTACAATAAAATTATTATATATAAATAAAAATAAGAAGAAACATAATGGATCAAGTACACCCAGCAGATAAACTAGCTTTCGGTGCGCTTATTTTAATAACTAAGGTAACAAGAACAAGGATTGTTATGTGCGTTTAAACTGTTATTGATACTAAACAAAGTTCTTTACTATCTACTAGCCCAACTGTTCCGATCTAGTATTAAAAAGTACAAGGTCTAGTATTAAAAAGTACAAGGTACAAGGTCGAAACAATGATGCACAAAAACTGCTAAATAGCAACATTGGTAGGACCGCCAAGGATCGTGCTTCAAACGAAGAGCCAACCGGACAGCTGCGAAAAGATCTACGAAATGTACCATTCCATGTGTTCGGGAAACATGATACTTGTCATGATTATTTGTGCACAGCTGATAGAAAAAAAATCAGATCCTGCGTTCATCATTATAAATAACGATAAATTATTTCACCAGGTTCGTTGTGAAACCTGGTTCACGGCAACACTAGTAAATAATTATAAACTTTTTCTCAGTTGCTGTGAAGATCATTGCTGGGAAGCGTATAAATTTCAGCATGAGATGATAATACTGAGGCAGGGTTAGGTTTTCGGTTTTATTGTGCAATGAAGGATATACATATCTACCACCACACGTTTTTTAGAGATTTTGTCGGTCGATACCCTGGACAAATTTTGAAATGTTACATGGAATCACGATAGAAAGAAAAAATGAGAACATCTGCTAACATAAAAGTTAGAAAGATAGAAAGTATGTCACAACCCACTTTATTATCTAGCTGAAGCTGAACAAAAAAACAGTGTATCAGACGATGATGTGAACGAAGTCAAATATTACATGTTACTAGGGCTCTAAATAGATAATGTAATAATTTCCATCGATTCTAGTTTATGACAATTATAAATAAATAGGAACTATAATACAACCTTAAGAAATATCAGATAGAACTTTTATTCTCGTGTTGAATAATATGTATGTCAAAACATTTTCAGCTATCTTCGAATACAATAACATTGCTAGAAAATGTACTAAATAATGCTGAGCTGGAAGCTCATGCAAAAGGCAGGTTGATTTCACAAGATGCATTTGACATCATTCACAGCCGAGGAACTGAATCGCTACATAAAAAGATAAATAAGTTATTATCAAGAGCGAGATATGCGATAATCATCACAAATGTCCAAACAATAGCGGACTTAGTAACTGATCACATTGGTCATGAGTTCATCAGAAATCGAATGTACAGTATGTAAGAATGTAATGTATTATTTTACAGGTACGTCCGTTGATGGCAGTCACATTTATTTGCTTAGACAACATTACAAGGTAGATCATATTGACCAAAAAAATGTCGACGAAATTCAATTCTCCCTAAATACATAGAGGAAAGTGGTCTACACAGTCCTGATAGTGGATGTGAATGATCCATCTTTAGTTAAAATAACTAACATCAATCGTAACGATAAGTACTAGGAAGGCAAATGTTTGTCAAGAGTGGAGATCGACGAGGACGTTCTTTAAATACACGTAACATTAAAAAGTTATAAGCCAAAGAACACGTAATAAATGGAAAGCTCGTAAAACATACCTCTGGTCCGAATTCCTACCATCGAAACATATGATCCTAAGCAACCAAAAAGTTGGAAGGGTTGTATATTATTATTATTTAACTTTATTAAAGAGGCTTTCAGCCTTGGGCTGGTTCGCCTCCAGAAGGGTTGTATACTAGATACGACTGCAGGGTTGGCGTTGGATAACGTCTGTTATGTGTTGTACTTAATTGTGTATATTATATTTTAGGAATATTCCTTAATAACTCTTTTGTGAAAGTTTGGTGGCCGTGAAAAGGGCCGTTTTGTTGGGCTGATGTTGTTGACAATGATGGAACCTTGTTGGACGCTTATATAGTAGAACAGAAAATATCAGAGGTGTCAGATACTCGCATACGTACATTAAACTCTTTCTTGATAATGTTGTGGCCCTGAAAAGGGCCATTTTTCCAACGCGCTCGGCGTAGTTGCCCTTGCGGAGCAGACGGTGAATACGACCGACTGAGAACTGCAGCAGCTGGGCATTCCATGACGGCGGCCCAGCCCAGTATACCGGAGCACTGGCACCAACGCACTCGGCGTAGTTGCCCTTTCGCCCCCAGGCTCTGCTGCCGCTGCTCTGCTGCCGCTGCTCTGCTGCCGCTGCTCTGCTGCCGTTGCTCTGGTACTGCTGCTCTGCTTCCGCTGCTCTGCTTCCGCTGCTCTGGTACTGCTACTCTGCTGCTCTGCTGCTGGGTCGACGATCGGATAGACAATGATGGAACGGGCGACCTTGTTGGACGCTTATATAGTAGAACAGAAAATATCAGAGGTGTCAGATACTCGCATCTGATGTCTCGGTTGGAGAAAGTATAAGAATATAAAAAAAAAAATCAATCGATTTTCACCATCTTTAGACAATGGTTTACTTTTAACCATTTTTCAATAGTTTACAGAATGAAATCAATAGTTTTGAAACATTCAGCAAATTGCTAGAAATATTTACAATCGATTGATGCCATTATCTCGTAAATCTATCGAGAGACGGTTGAGTTATTATCGTTCAAAATCTTTTAATTTTTCGTAACGCATCCAAAATGAATGTTTTCAATTTTGTACCCCCGTATGTTGCCGAAAGACGTTATCCAACGTCAAAACATGCACATAGTTCTCTAGAGCATAATTTCGCTGAAGAACTAGCTATGCGAAAACCGCGAACGAAATGAGAATAAAAGTTCTCGAACTAGATGTGCGAAACAGTTCAGCAAATGATTCCGAAAGAGAACTTCGATTTCGCTCTCTCAACCTTTTTCATAAAAAAAAATCGAGAAGCTAGCAAGCTGAGTGTCATGTCATGTTTCGTCGCGGAGTAGAATGAAATTATATCGCGTAATTTCTGCCACCCTGCTGATATTTTCTTTTCCTAGATTAGGATATTAGATTATAGCGGCGCCAGTGGTGTAGTGGTAAGCGTGATTGCCTCTCACCCAAACAGGCCTGGGTTCAATCCCAGTCGGCGCCGCCGGGATGTTCTGATGCATAACATCTCTGATCACGCCTTCCTTCGGATGGGAAGTAAAGCCGTTGGTCCCCGGTTCATGAGTTTGATGGGTCGATAGGTAGGGTCCAGGTGTGGGAGCTGCCTTCCTGGCACGTCGGTAGCATTGGTGCTCAGCACGGAAAACAAGATCGACGGAAAAAACAAACGAAAGGAAAAAAAATAGAAGGTGTGGAATTGTAGGCCTGATTGTATTGGTGAGATTAATCATATCGTGCGGCAGGAAGTGATAAAAATCCCATCATGAGTAGTTTGCTATCAATTAGCGACACTGGCTCCTCTCCTTTTGTACTCACTGTAATCTGTAGTTATTTACGGTTCGGACGTTTTCGAAGATGTCGCGCAGCAGGAAAATGCATACGATGAGAATTTCTCAGTTGATGAAAGTGAAACGAAAAAAAATTTAATGCACCGATAAGACATATGAACATAATTTATTTCCCGAACAAATTATTTGATTTTTGAATCATTTTGATGTATTTAGTGACAATTGGGTTCTTAAATTTTGAAAAAATTATCGGTTTTTATGTATCATCTGAAAAAGCTCCGTTTTCTGAGCACAGCGATATTTGTTCGAACCCCCACACTTTCATCTCGATTTTTAAATCAAGGTCTGCTATTCTTGTGTCGAATGGACGATCTAGGATCATCCTCAACACTCTATTCTGTGCAACCTGGATTTTGTTCCTGTGGGTCTGAGCGCACGATTCCCACACCGGAGCGGCATAGAAGATCGCGGGGGCTATGATCTGTTTGTAAACAGCCAGTTTGTTTTGCCTTGAGAGGCGGGATCTGCGGCAAATGAGCGGATACAAACACCTAACCAAGGCGGAGCACTTAACTAGGGTTTTCTCTATGTGCGAGCGGAACAGGAGCTTCTCATCGAACAACATCCCGAGATAAGTAACATCAGTGGACCACTCGACCCTTGTACCATCCATTATTACGGTACAGGAGGGAGACGGTTTAAGTTTTAATGATTGTCTGTGAAGGAACATGATCGCTTGGGTTTTCGAGGCGTTGATTTTGATTTTCCACGTGGTGGCATAATCAGTAAAGGTGTCAAGGCATCGTTGGAGCTTGTTCGTAATTTCACGAGGCATCCTACCCTTGACGGCTATCGCGGTGTCATCTGCAAACAGAAAGAACACGCAACCGTCTCCTAGAGGAGGGATGTCCGACGTGTAGATGCTGTAAAGCAGTGGTCCCAGCAGACTCCCTTGCGGAACACCTGCTGGGATCGGAAATTGTCCCGAAAGGGAACTATTCAACGACACCCTGAACGACCTTTGCTGGAGATAGTTACGGGTGATTTTCACAAGGTATGGTGGAAAGTTGGAGTTACAAAGCTTGTATATAAGTCCGTCGTGCCAGACATTGTCAAACGCATTTTCGACGTCTAACAAGGCCATGGCTGTGGACTTGGATACAGCTTTGTTACTTCGGATGTTATTCATCACCCGCACTAGCTGATGATTGGTGGAGTGCCCCTTGCGGAACCCGAACTGTTCCGGAAGAAGAATGTCATGTTCCTCCACAAACTTGTTTAGTCGGCTGAGGATCAATTTTTCGAACAGCTTGCTCAGCGCTGAGAGCAGGCTAATCGGTCTGTAGCTTGACGGTAGTGAAGGGTCTTTCCCAGGTTTGCGGATCGGGATGATTTTTGCCACCTTCCAGATGCTTGGAAAGTAGTGCAGCTCCAAGCATCTGTTGAGGATGGCAGCCAGCAGCGAGTGCACCCTCGCGCTGAGATTTTTCAACTCTAGGTTGAATATTCCGTCAAACCCGGGAGCCTTCATGTTCGTACTGTGTTTCAGCGCTGAGCAAATTTGTTCCTCTGTAATCCGTTCTTCTGGAGGGACGGCACAAGGGGAGGCATCTAACGTCTGGACGCACTGCACAACCTGGTTCTCGAGTGGACTTGGGATTATAGAGCCAAGCAAATGCGACTGGGCAATGTGCTCCCCAATTGCATTGGCCTTCTCTTCGTTGGTGATAAGCCGTTCGTCATTGACTCTCAGTGGTGGAATGGGCTTGGGGTGAGACTTCAGCACCTTGGCAACCTTCCAGAATGGTCTGGAACGGTCGTCCAGGTTCTGAACGAGCCGCCCGAAACTCTCGTTCCGGATTGAGACCATTCTGGAAGCGATCTGCCGATTCAGATCGACCATTTCGTATTTACGCTGCAGATCCCCAGTCCGCTGAAACTGGCGTCTACGAACATTTCTGAGCCGAATCAAGAGTTTGGTGTGGGAATCAATTGCTTGAAACTTACCCCTCACAGGAACTCGTCGAACGCACTCTTCGTCAGCCACGGATATGGCTTGATGGAGACCCTCCAGGGCCCGGTCGATGTCCTCCATTGTGTCGAGCGGTGGGTTGTCGTCGATGTGGCGGTCGACCACGCGTCGAAACTGGACCCAGTTGACTCGATGGTAGTCCTTCCGCTGGCACGGTGCAGGGGCCACGTTGTAGCCCAGCTCGGTCAGCACCGGTTGGTGGTCCGAACTCAGGTCGTTGACGGCAACCGGCTTGGCTAATCTGGTGTTTGCCAAGAACAGGTCCAGCGTCGATGGGTTGCCCGTCGGTGATGTGAAGGTTGGTTCGTCCGGAAACCAGACGGAATAGAGACCATGCTGGGAATGGTCGAATAGCAGGCGGCCGTTCTGGTTCTGCTGGTAGTTCCGCCAGGCCTCGTGCCGGGCGTTCAGGTCCCCTCCGATTACAAAGCGGGCATTGGTGTGGGTTATGATGGCAAGGTCGTTCTTGAACTGCTGTGCTGTACCATTGCTAACGGTACATTGCCGGGGGCAGTAGACGGCGATGAACCGGACGTTTCCGGTCGATGTTTCCACCTCAACGCCGACGGCCTCGATGATGGAAGTGCGGTAGTGGGGTAGGGTGCAGTACTTGATGCCTTTCTTGATGATGACCGCGACACCGCCCCCCCTGGAGCTGGTGCGATCAAGCCGGACAATGCTGTGGTCGGGCAGCCAGAAGCTGTCACCGGTCTTGAGGTGGGTCTCGGTGAGAAGGCCCACGTCGATGTCGTGCTTGCGGAGGAAGTCTGCAAGCTCAATGTTTTTCGCCCCTACGGAGCGAGCGTTCCAGTTGGCGATCTTTATGGGTTCACGGTCCATAATTAGCGACAAAGGAGATGATAGCTTGGAGCTGTTGTGTTCTTGTTGCGCAGGTGCGCTTGATGATGATGGCCTGGGCCAACAGTGTGACGATCTCATCCGTTGACAGCGGAGAATCGTCTGTAGCTTCACCGGTTGTACCGGCCAATCCCGGAGCAGGGGGATCCGTCGATGGCCCGGAGGCTTGACCGGGTACTGCAGCGGCAGCCAACTGTTGGTTGAGCGGGAGCGGCGGCAACACTGGAATTGGCCGTGATTGGACCGGTGATAACGGAGGAAAGTTCTGTATTCTGAACACGCCAAGCACAAAACCATCACGGCCATGGATGTCGTCTACGCTCTGAAGCGACAGGGACGTTTTCTGTACGGTCCTTTTCAGGGCTACCAAGTACATTTCAGAAAAGAGTTAAAGTTTTCTGTACGGTTTCGGAGGAGAAAACTTATCACCAATGCAACAAAACGGCCCTTTTCAGGGCCACCAAGTACATTTCAGAAAAGAGAATAGAATTTATATAGACTATCCCCTGCTTCCATGTTTGGTTACAAGATGACAACTCTGAGAGCAGCGGCGCCCGTTGGGTAGTGGCAAGCGTCCCAGCAGGCATGGGTTCAATCCTAGTCAACGCTGCCGGGAAGTTCTGAGGCATAACATCTCTGATCACGCCTTCCTCGATAGGTAGGGTCCAGGTGTGGGCATGCACAGTTGAACACACCCAACTGCTCATTTGGTAATAACTTTTCACTCAAATGTTGAAATTTATTTTTCTTTAAAATAATTGATAGATTAAGCTCATAGTTTACTATAGATATGCAAAGATTAAACATTAAAGCCAATCAACACTAATCAATTTAACACTTAAATTCCGAGATGTGTAGTGAGCATTTCTCACCTAATTTTTACAACGCAAAAACAAATACAGTTTACTACTAGCATTAAAATCTACTTTATTTTACATATCTTTAACAAGCTTACACTCTATTCTATCTACTGCTTAAAAAAGAACTATGTTCCGTCAACTGTGTGCAAAGTTATTAGCAAATGAGCAGTTCGTGACCAAAACTGTGTATGCCAAGCATGGGTGTGGGTAGCATTGGTGCTCAGCACGGAAAACAAATCCTAGGAAAAAACAGCATTTTGTGTGGTCGTTGCGGGCGTGTGGTTCTGAATTGGCAACAAAATGTTCCGCAATTGTATCCTCCCTATTCGTACACACCCGAAGATCGGAGGCGAATGTCAATTCGACTTGTTTCATCTAGGAACCATTCTCTGATGACTGTGTTGGGAAAGCAGCACATGCCTGTACGTAAATGGTGGATTTGTTAGTTATTTCAACGCTTTTGGACAATGTTTGACATATACCACTTTTTCAATAGTTTCAATTTGAAAATCATCAGTCAAGAGCATTGTTATCGATGCGTAGAAATGTTTCTGATCGATTGGTGATAAAATAATTGAAATTGGTCCAGGGGCAGCTAAGTTATTAACGTTCAAAATCTTTCATAATTTCATTTTTCGCTTTTCATATATTGTACCTCCATCTTCCCGAAAGACGTAGTCCTACGTCAAAAAACAATATCCAAAACATACTCATTAACAAATTTGTGGTGGTCCTGAAAAGGACTGTTTAGTCGTGATGCTGAGCTATTAGGGTGAGGCTGACGAGCTGTTATAGCTCGCATAGATGACCCACAGCTACTCACGAGGAAACTGATTTCGATCCAGCGGCTTCTTCTTCCTTCTATGGGTGCTCATGTGGGCTCTGCAGCTCACTGCTTGCAGGCTGCCTTTCGTGGTGTACTGGAGAACAATGTTAACGCCACACACTGAAAGCAATGCTGCTGCTGATGCTGCTGCTGCTGACGTTGACGACCGGACACCACCACACACGGTGATTGAATGAGCACCGTTTAGTGAGACAGGATCGAATTCGATTTTTAAATCTGTGTTAGGGAATGCGCTGTTTGCAGGTAATCGGTGATAATTCAAAAGTGTTCAATTTAGCAGATTGGTAGATAAATTCCCAATTCTTTGGCTTGTTTAGAATTAAAATTCATCTGCTATTGGCAGATTGCCGTAAAAGCTCGACGCAGATGTCGCCACTGCATGATGATGATAATGTTGACAGACTGCATATAAAATTCGTGAAAATTAGCATTCAATTATAATTTTCATCAATCCTGCGTAAAATCCTTCAAATATAACATTCGAATTGAAGAAGAAAATGTTTTCACGATCAGACTGATGTGCATCTTTGACTTTTCCAGATGAACTTTCATAAGATATATTCATTTCATTTCACAGCTCCATCCATGCTGCATCGTACATATGATGTAAACAGAAGTAAATTGCTCAATTACTCAAAATAAAGATGATTTGTCATCTTGTTATCACTTTATAAACCATCGAGCACCATTGTATAGTATGGTGCGTGTTGAGTTAATCAAGTTCCGTTGCGTTTTCCGTCGAAAATTGTGAGTATCAATATATTTACCTAAAAAAGGCCAAAATGAACATTTATTGAATATTGGCGTCCTATACAACCATTTCTCCATTATCACCAACATGATACAATTTTTCCTAGGTAAATTCACTTAATTTCCACTTTCATCCTAGTGGAAATCGCACATATTCACCATTTTCCGAAAAATGCAGCTGCGCAGGAGGTAACCTCTACCTGTGGGTGCAAACTTGTTATGCATAATTTTCCATGAAAACATCTCCGATCCATACCGAAATAATAACAGTTAGTTTGCAAACATGTTTTCTTACACGATTCAAGCAAAAGTTTCCACCGGAAATTATTAGTTTTTCTTTATGTACCAATTTGCCCCAAAAAGCATCTGTTTTACTTGGAGAATTTGGAAACTATCCTCCTTCTAGTAGTTCTCACTTCGAAATGTAGGTGGCGAAAGCTTGGAAAAGTTTCACTGCAAGACTCCAATTGACAGAGGTATATGTGGTCAAAACCTGACCTATTTCCGTCCTGCGGTCGATTTTAATTTTTTTGAAATTGCACCCCCAATATGTTGCTCAAAGACGTAATCCTACGTCAAAAACAAGATCGACGGAGAACAAATCAAGCAATTAAATATTAGATTGCATACATGTAGGAGCTACCCTTAATTTTATTAATGGAAGTAAACATTTAGGATGCATTTCATTCACATCTACACTCCCGGAAATAAATATAAAGACACATAAAAAAGCATGGCGCCTACCAAATATAAGAATCAGAGGAATTCTAAACCATGTATTTTTGGAAGCCACATTATCATGCTACAATATCACCCATAGAAATAACCAATTGCATCATGTTCGCAGGGGAAATAAATGGAAATGTGATTTTCTCCTTCGGAAATAAATATAAAGACACATAAAAAAATGTATGGGAAATTGGTCATTTTCGAAACATTACTAAGCATGTCAACAATTCTTGTAGCACCAAAATAACCAAAGAGTTAGTTAAAATAATAATTAAACTTAATTTCTGAAACATTCTAAGCAGATCCAATCGCTAGAAGTTCTCGAAAATCACAAAAATCATTGGTTGATCAGCGATGATCAATTAGGAGCTACATACATTTAGGCGTTTTCCGAGTTAGAATGTGTCTTGAGATGTTCAAACAAATTAATAGGAAGATGACCTGTGTTTATTTAGTTACACTAAAACTGATATCTAGTAAAAGTGAAGGGGTGACGGGCCTACGCGCTCTTCCCATCTTCCTATTAATTTGTTTGAACATTTCAAGACAATTTCTAACTCGGAAAACGCCTAAATGTATGTAGCTCCTAATTGATCATCGCTGATCAACCAATGATTTTTTAGATTTTCGAGAACTTCTAGCGATTGGATCTGCTTAGAATGTTTCAGAAATTAAGTTTAATTATTATTTTAACTAACTCTTTGGTTATTTTGGTGCTACAAGAATTGTTGACATGCTTAGTAATGTTTCGAAAATGACCAATTTCCCATATATTTTTTTATGTGTCTTTATATATATTTCCGAAGGAGAAAATCACATTTCCATTTATTTCCCCTGCGTACATGATGCAATTGGTTATTTCTATGGGTGATATTGTAGCATGATAATGTGGCTTCCAAAAATATATGGTTTAGAATTCCTCTGATTCTTATATTTGGTAGGCGCCATGCATTTTTATGTGTCTTTATATTTATTTCCGGGAGTGTATAAGGTTTTCACCTTCTGTAACTCTTGTTTTACGTTACTCATTACAGCAATTATAACTTCAATGGCTGCTCATGAGTTACCAATAAATAGTTCACGAGTCATAGTTTGCAATCTATTTCATCACATATCGGGAGCGAAAAGTTTTGCAAGGAAGCTAGAGCAAAAATTAATCTTTTAACATACGCTCTCTTTTGCTGGTGAGTCAAAATGTGAGTTATATTAGTTCCTTTCAATATCAAACAAGAAAGTTCGCTCCAGAAATAGCGCTTTGCGAAATTCCAATAATTTTCTTAGTGCTAACATCTCGCTTGCAATAGTGAACTTATGGCGGTATTTCCAACACTGCCCGCAAGTTAAAAATAGTTATTTGAAATAAACTGCAAGGTTCTGAACCGAAACCGAAACTGAAATTTCAAAATACTCTCAGACCAGAGCTGGTAAATATCATGGCCGTCATGTGACGATGAGAAAACAGGTCCTCTCACTATCACGAGAGGAAACTACCTATCATTAGCTTTCTTGTCATTTTTCAATGATCAAGCACTCATGAGAATAGCTCTTATGCTCTTTTGACATCAACAGTTCTAAATGATTTAGATGAAACAGCCGTATGTAATCGGTAGAGTGAATATATTATTATGATTTCCTTGGTACAAGTAACTTTAATAGCATTAAATGAGCTATTAATTACGATGATTACAACACTGTCGCGTTCTATCTGACAAAAAATTCGATGAGATTTTGAAGAAAATCTGTAGCATCGTTTTCTCATCCAATGATAGTGACAGAAGTATCTCTGTAAATATCGCGTGAGATCTTTCATTGAAAATGACATTTGCCAGCCCTGGCTCAGACTAAAGTCACAAAAATTCCTATTTCTCTCCAGTAGGTTCGAGAAACCTGGAAAATATTTCCGGATCTCACGAATGGAGGAACCATTCTGCAAGGTTTATTGGGAGGGGGCAGTTCATCATAAAGTTGTTGGAAACCGAAAATTTCAATGTTGTCTCGGGATAAAGTCACAGATATTCCATTTTTATATTTTTGTAGCTGGTCCATTGAATTTTCCAGATGTCTTTCAAAAATCTTCAATGGCCATAGGAACTAACTTGCCAGGTTCTATACTGGCAAGAGTCTGTTCTTCATAAATCTGGAAATCGCAATTTTAAAATTTATTTTTGGGCAGAAATCACTGATATTTCAATTCTTATATCTTTGCAGTTAATGAAACCTGGGAAAATAATACTGGAACTTAGGAATAAACAGCAATTATACAATAGTCTCAAGATGAAATCACAGATATATTCAATTCTTTATCGCTGCAGTGTTGCAGATGGATTGTTCAGTAATCAGAGGAAATAGTTTCGAACCTCAGAAATGGCAATAGGAACCATTCTGCCACATAATGTATTTGGAAGGATCGGTTCTCCATTCCTTGAAACTTGCTTACAGATTTGCTAGGTTCTGTACGGGGATCAGTAAATTTTCCCTAAAACTGCTGGAAACCAAAATCTCAAAATTGTCTCGAGCTAAAATCACAGATATCAACTTGATAGATTCAGTACCGAGACGAATCAATTTGTCGCAAAACTGCTGAAAAACGCAAACGTCAACTTAAACACCTTAAACATCAATTGAGTGAAGGGAGCTTGGGACGATGGCTACATTCAATTATCCCTAAGGTGTCGAAGTTTGCATGGTTCAAAGGGTTGGGCTTAGATCGAGACTTCATACGCGTGATGTTTCGTCTCATGTCCAATCACTATTGTCTAAACGCTCACTTGTTCCGTGTATGGTTGGGAGAAAGCAATCTCTGTGAATGTGGACAAGGTTACCAGGACGCTGATCACATCCTTTGGTCTTGTGCGGAGTATCGTGGAGTCAGAACACATTTGTATGATTCCCTTCGGGCTCGAGGTACACAAACCAAAGTTCCGGTTCGAGATATCTTGGCTTTGCGCGATTTGGAATATATGAAACTCACATATGAATTTTTTAAATTCATTAATCTTAGGTTGTAGATAGTTTGTTTTCTTAATTTGGTATATTTGTCAAGATGAATGTGTTTGCGAGAAAGTGTGTGTGTGTATATACATCCCTTCTGTAGTATTCATGTTCATCTCATGTTGAAATGATCACTCTTTAGATTTAAGTAAGTGTTTTAGAAATAGTTACCACATTAATACAAATAAAATTCGTAATCCTCTCAACCTTTCCCATCCTTAAATTGTAAAACTCCCTAACCTCGAGACGACCGCGAGTAATCGGTTAAACCCCCTTAACTCTAGTTTTAAGATTCTTATTGTTGAAGAAAAAGAATATCTCGGCTCTGTAAAGTTTATTCGACTGAGCCTGTACAAATAAATGAATTACAAAAAAAAAACTTAAACACCTTGGGCTTAAATCACAGATACTCAGTGTTGGATAGTTCATTTAAAAAAAAAGTTCTTTCGTAGTTCATCAGAGAATCAGTTCGCTGAAGAACAAGTAGGTAATGCGAAAATCGCGAACGAAATGAGAATAAAAGTTCCCGAACGAGATGTGAGAAACAGTTCAGCAAACGATTCCGAAAGGGAATTCCGATTTCGCTCTCTCAACATTGTCTCCTATGTTATATTTCGTCGCGGAGTGGAATGAAATTATCTCGCCTAATTTCTGCCACTCTGCTGATGATTTCATTTTCTAGATTGTGTTATGTTTTAGGCATGTTGATATTTCGGTTGCGTACATGTAGGAGATATCGTGCATTTAATGTTTGAAGTATACATTTTGGATGCATTTTATACACATTTATAATGTTTTTACTTTCTGTAACTCTTGTTTCACGATTATCATAAGGGGCGATCCATTTTTATGTCACACTAATATAGGAAAAATTAACCCCCCATTTTGTTCCATTTTTCCTATACCTAATGCATTGCTTGTCACCAGCTCATAAACCCCCTCCCCCTTAGAGCGTGACATAATATGTTCATCACCCCTAACAGCAATTCAAACTTCAATGGCTGCTCACGAGTTACCAATAAAAAAGTTTACGAGGCGAGCTATTTCATCACAAATCGGGAATAAAAAGTTGTGCAGGGAAGTTAGAGCAAAAAATATCTTTGAATATACGCTCTCTCTTGCAGGTGATTAAAAGTGGGAGTTCCTCTCAATCTCAAACAAGAAAGTTCGCTCGGGATTATTGCTTTGCGAAATTCCCATCGAAAATTTAATAATTGGCTTCCCGGCCTCTAGGAGACACCGTGTACTTTGGACCGCAGATATCCGTGTGCACTGTATGCAGGACCTTCACAGACTGCGGATTGACCTTTTCGAGTGATTTTACAGTTACTTTTATTTAGTGATCCTGAAAATGTCAAGTTATCACATGCACACACATTAATTATGTCCACCCACCGCTATTTTATCGGCTGCCTTGCAACCAATTGAGCTAGTTTCCTGTAGATGACTTGTGTATGGTTGACGCTAATCACATTTAAAAAAAATCAGCTCAATTACTGCCAAGAAATAGTGGTGGCTGGACTGCACCACCCACCGAGCCATTCGGGGGATTCCTGTATTACTAAAATGAACTTGCGCAGCACGTGCGCCAACTTCAACGGTACTTCAAAACAAAACTCCACCACTAAACGTCGAATAATAACCGAAAGTTTTACCTCCTACATCTTCCACCCTCAATGCCCACATGCCCACACTGCAGAACAACGAAACAGACACGTTGGGCCCAAACAACAAAGCTGTTCCAAAATTGCTCAATTGTGATACGCTTGTGCGTGCGTCAATTGGCTTCAACAGCACTATTTACGATGATGAACGCATCAAATGATCTACCGCGAACCACACCTGTGAGAAGAAGCTATCGAGCGAGTGGATAGAAGTGCAGGTACAAAAAATCATTAATTTAATTATGCCATTTATAGGAAGAGAGCTGCCGATCCATCACATTGCTAGACGGCTAATTTGACGAGGAAATTGGTAAACACTATATTTTACGCTTCTGGAACTGAGCTAGGGGAACTGAGCAGAGCTCAAATTTAAAGGTTTGAGCTTGATTCTTAAACCAGTGATTAACACTCCTAGTAAAGATTCCAGACAGTATCTCTCTCTCTGGATCTCGGGAAACGCACATAGCACTGTTTTAGCATTTTAATGGCGAAAATATGATAATTGCCCTGTGAAAAATCAATAATCTCCGTACTGGGTTTACTGTGCAGTTTACTTGTTCGCATCCAGCCTGCCACCGTCCGCCAGCCAGCAGTGCCTCTAAGTGCTTCAAAAAGTCAACGACATTCGCCAGAGGCTATGCTGTCGGGGAGTGAAGTATTTATGATAATGAGCATCGATCTGTTGCAGTGACACTTTCCGAAGGAAATCTCCGGATTCCTTACCATACTTTTGACAGTGGACCGTGTCGTCCGGCGTAATGATGACCATATCTCGGTTTGATTCCTATCGGATCGATCAGTGCTCCTCGATCGCAAAACCAGTGAAAAATTCTTCACCAGCTGATTTAAATATGGCTCCTTTTTGATCGAACTGCAGGCGAGGCAAAATTTAATTAGCCTACCAGCTGTTGAGTCGGATCAGGGAGCGGGCGAAGGAATTCCGTCCATCGACCATCGAGACTCAAATCTGGCAAAGGGGGAATTCTTTGCGATTTAATTATGTTCCACATTCCGATGGTGGCTTGTGAGCTGTCAGTCTGCCCGGGACAGCCGGAAAATTGATCTGTTGGAAGTGATAGTGCGTGCAGATGGCATCATTGCCGTCGGTCACTGACGACGTGATGGGAATAGAGTTGTTGCGAAACGGAACGGGCGTAGCCATTATTTCGTGATGAGATTTGACATATTACCATAATTCAGTTTTGTTACAATAATGTAATAATGTAATAATGTTGTTACCATACAATGATGTAGTATTTTCCTGATTAAAAAACAGGTAAAACAATAACACGTTGTTACACGACTAAAAAACTTTCAAGTTGTTCAGCTGTATATAGCCAAAGAGGCGAAATAACGAGCCTATGGTTACTTGGGGATGGAGTATTTTCAGATATAATATTTTATATATTCTTTAATACCTAGTTTTTGGTCAGTATTCTTACTACCAAAGATCAGGCAGCTAGGAATTTGGAAAAAGGCATACCGGCTATAACCTTTTCCAAAACCTCTGCTTCCCGATAGCAGAGCCACTCTGGTATAAATGGATTACTGTGTTATTATCAAAATCTCGGTAGGAAGAACACACAGCAAAACATTTATTTTAATATTACATCAAAGTGGATGCACTTCAATCGTGTCGAAAATATGGTGTAATATTACTTGCCAAAAAGGACAAAATTGCCATTAATACAGTGCATGAGCTAACATTACGCTGCTTTTACTGCATTTGTTTATTGTTGTGGCCATAAAAATTACGACATCCTCTTGGATGTAATATTAAAATTTATTTTTTACTGTGCACTACTCATGCTGAATATTCGCTTGCGAGCTCGGATGAGGTTGAGGATATGTATGCTTTAACGAAAACCTGGCTTCATTAAAACACACTTTCCACTAAGATTTTTGGACGTGTATATACTGTGTTTCGTCCTGACCGCACAAACCTGACAAGTACTAAAAATCTGGTGGAGGTGAGGCTGTTCGTTTCAACTACAAATATCGGTTAGTGCAACCAACCATCTTGGGTGATTTCAACATGCCTTCTGTGAACTGGATTCAAAGTTCATTGGATTGCCTGTATCCCACGATGCTCACTCATCGATGAACCTAGGTCAAAATCAACTCCTGGATGATACAGTGCTGCGGAAATCATGCAGCTCAACTCTGTCTCCAACTCTCATCATCGCTTACTTGATCTCTGTTTTGTAAGCCAAGATTTCAATCATTGAAGCTCTAAACCCACATGTTAAGGAGTGAAGCCATCATCCGCCTCTTCAGTTGTTCATAAAGGAATGTGTTTCTTATAAATTCATTCTTGTCACCTACTCGTTATACATTCTGGAAAATGGACTTCTCGAAAATTAACCTGTTTTTATCCTCTATCGACTGGGAGAACATGTTGCAGGATTTGAGCGTCGAAACAACAGTTGAAGTTTTTGCGTTCATCGTAACTTACGCCATAGATTAATTCACCCCCAAAATAGTGTGTAAAAATCCTGTATACCCACCCTGGTCCAACAACATCAGGCGCTTAGCCTGAATCGGTTAAAATATCGACTTATAAAAAACTATCAAAGAATCGTAATTCCTACATACGGTCGTATTACCTCGCCTGCCTGCAACAGTAGATACAAACGGCTAAACAAGAAACAGTTTCATAATTATTTACGTCGAATTCAACGTAATTTAATTATCGACGAGCTGCGGAAGGAAATAGGACTACCTTCAACCATGAAGCTCGGCGATAAAGAAGATTCTTCTCATCCGGCCTTAACTGATTTCTTCAAAAAACAATTCTCAGCAGTATTTGCCGACGAAACACTTGACCCACATCCAAGGTTGCAAATGCTCATTTCAGCTAAAATAATGTTTTTCAAAATAATAAAACCAAAAGATGGTATGATGACATGTTTTACTTGTAACCTACAAGAAGAGGTTACAAAATATGCGTTTGAAATATAAAACCTGTAAATTTGGCTTTCTATGAGTCAGCGATTTGCTGATCGCTGAGTGAGTGAGTGGACTCATGAAGTGAAATAAACAGGTTTAATATGTCAAACACATTCTTTGCAACCTCTTCTTGTATCGTATCAATTCAAAATATGATCATAGCATCTAATTATTTCATAATTAAAAAAATAAACACTGTTTTAGCTGAAATGAGTATTTGCAACCTTGCCCACATCTAGTTACTGATGCTAATGTACCTCCACGCTGTGTAATTGGTCCTCATCCATGGATATCACATAATACTGTTGAATCAATCCTGTCTTAGTGGAGCGACTAGTCGAGTATTAGTACAAGACACTGAAGAAGTCTGCACATTGTAGACGAAATACGCGTATCTGTCCAGGGTAAGCAAATAAGGTATTGGAATAAAATGAAAATTACTAATCCTTCTCTCTCTCTCTCTTTATACTGTTGAATCAGCTTGCGCTCGGTTGAAATGTTCATCACACTCTGGGCCGGACGGTATATCATCTTGAAGACGTGTAGTTCTGCTATCTCACTACTATTTTCAACCGCTCGCTCTCGTGGAAGATATCATTCTTTTTTCCCGTGTACAAACTAACTACCTACGTCTAATCTTTTTGAGCTGATTTTCCTCGCCTTCCTCAAGTATCGTTGTCTCAACTACTTTTCCACGACTCAACATGGGTTCATGCTAAAGAGATCCACCTGCACCAATCTTATTCCATACACGTCCTTTAACATCAAGACTATAGAAGCTCACAAGCAGGTCTATGCAATCTATACTGATTTTTAGCTGCTTTCGATCAAATCAACCATGAAATCTTGATAGCAAAGCTTAAACGTCTTGGTTTCTCTGGTTCATTGCTAGATCGGCTTAAATCTTATAGTTCAATGTCGGTCAAAATTGGAAATTCTATATCAGAACCATTCCATGTAACATGGTAGTGATATTGGACCTGTCTTATTCTTGCTGTACCTGAATGACGTCAATCTAGTACTCAAATGTCTTAAGCTCTCGTATGCCGATGACTTAAAACTCTATGATGGTATATTTAATCTGTCAAGAAGATGCACATTTCCTTCAGAATGAACTTAACCAAAAAGAAAAGAAATCAAAATGCTGCTCAACTAATCGTATGAGTTTGAATACCAACAAATGCGCAGGAACTACTTTGGACGTAAATGCTCTATCATTTCATTTTATTACACCATTGCCGGAGCATCTCTAAAGAGATAATCTTTTATTAAGGATTTAGATGTAGTCTTAGATTCGAATGTTACCTTTAAAGACCATGTAGAATATATAACCTCCAAAGCTTCTAAATGCTTGGGCGTGCTCCAAAAAAACTCTCGGATATTCACTGTTTGAAGACCCTGTATTGTTCCTTAGTGCGCTCTACATTGTAGTATGCAGTTGTGGTCTGGGCTGCTTACTATTAGAACAGCATACAGCAAGTAGAAGCTACCCAACATACGTTTATTCACTTTGCTTTCCGAAGGTCGCCTTGGAATGATCCATATAATCTCCCTAGATTAACGTTGTTAACTAATTTCCTTGACCTTCTGGAGGCTCGTCACTAAGGGTTCTTTCATATCGGATGTTGTTCAATCTAACATATATTGTTGTTACGTGTTACGTGAGTTGAATTTTTTTCTTCTTTTTCGCCAATTTATTCGTATATCAACATTTCGTACTACTTATGGCTAAATGAACCTTTTAGTAGTATGAGTCGGTGTTCAATCATTGTTTTATGTCTTCAACTTTCATCAGTCACGTTCAATTAATAGAAATAGGTTTCGTGAAGTGCTCAGATAGTCAATTATAGGTAGTAGTAAAAGATAGAATAAGGGGATATTTTGTTTAGTCTTAAGATAATACTGAATCATTTGAAATGTACTGTTCTGTTGATGCGAAAAGATGAGAAGATTTATGTCCATTTGTGAAAAACTACAAGGGACAGCCCTATGGGTCCCTTGTTCTGATCGAATGGTGATAAAATTATTGAAATTGGTCCAGGGGCAGCTGAGTTATTAACGATCAAAATCTTTCATAATTTTGTTACATGTTCAATTTTCGGTTTTCACAAAGTGTAGCCCAATAAAGAAATCACAGACGTAGTCCTACGTCAAAAAAAAAAATGCTCTTAAGGTGATTCCTTATAGAGTCCACAAATGACCACCACGTAGGCTATACATACATGCACTTCTATTCGAATTTTCAATTACACACATCTCGTAAATTATCGCCCCATTTCACCTGAAATTGCTACTTCATTTTTGCTGCAGTACAGCACGCGTGGAGTAACAGTTTAATTGTGGTACGTATCGTAGAAGCTGATATTTGTACACTTAAAGTTTTAAAGTGGTTACGAGAATTAGGATCTCAACACGAAACACCTTAAGTAAGCTCCATTCAAATGGGCCCGGCCCCAATTAATAAAAAAGAAAGAAATACTTCGACATATATTTTACGACGAAATATTAAATATATGCATATCGAGAGCTTCATGAGGCCGAAGCAGTACAATTTCGAAATTATCGAGAGATTACAAGATCTTCTGTAGGCGGTATTCCAAATATTCGCAACATAGGGGAGGTTCTCATTCAAATGCCCAAAAGGACGCAGTTTTGAAATTCAAAATGCTTAGAACTTCGTCTTTATTTCCAAATTTTTACAAAACGAAAAAACAAAATGGCGCCCTTGGTCAAGTTTTGAGTAAGGTACACACTTAGAAAAATTCATGTAAATTTAGGTGCTCTGAGAGTGTCAATTTTGACATAAATTTTAGTCATAACAGACGTGAAAAAAATAGCTTAATCAAACGTAATTTTCGTCGAGCAATGAACTTTTCAGTCTCGGAGCACTTAAAATTACATGACATGTTTGTTTACGTCTCATCTTTTATGTCAAAGATGGATTCCGTCACGTGTAAATTAGTTATTTCTAAGTGTGTAGTGTACGCATGGAATTGTCAAACTGTGCACAGCCTGGTACCTCAGGATTGATCTGAAACACAACACGATTAATGAGCATGAGCATGATTGACCGCCCACGGTTGCTACTCTGTTATTGCCAGATCAGCTGTAATTACACAGAGAACCAATAGACGATGCTTGGGACTAGCAATCATCTTCAATGTGTAAAACCTGGTGATCTCAAACTAGGCAATACCAGCGCCGGCGCGCCCGAACGAAAGTCAAGAAATGAATGGGTAGGAATGTGTTGACGTGACACTCGCTTTGATGGAAGCCGAGACATCCTCTGCACTTCCACGAGGAATCACTGGGATGTTGGATAAGAGGATAAGGTTTGCAGCAGGGTTCGTTTTGGTAAACGATAAGCTGAAGAGATGTCCTAACGATAGGGAGGGGCTACTGTATAAATAAATAAAAAAATATGATCGCACCCAAATAAACATTTGGAGCTGCACCAACAACAACCGGCCTCCTCGTAGACTTTCTTCGACCCATAGCAGATATCTCCTTCAAACACAGACTTCAAAATTACGGATCCATCTCGTCGATATATAATTAATAAAATATAACAAATTCAAATAACCTCGATTTAAGCCCCTCAATTTCTTTAAACTCAAGCTAAATATGAATATTTTAATTGCATGGTATGATTGAATTCAACTTTGCCTATTGAATGAATCCACAATTTAAGTAAAGAATCAATTTGCTAAATAATCGAGGTTATTTGAGCATACAAGAGTTATAAACAAGTATCCATGAATAATTTTTGAAATAACAAAACTCTGCAAAGGTAAAACAATTTAAGAACATTGACCTAATGTATGATGATATCCAATTAATTCTCTGGGTAATCCAAATTCTGAAAACCATAGATCATTTTATATTATAATAAAATACCAATGATATGCTATTTGATACACCTTCTGGTCTTTCAGGATTTGCAGGACAACATTTTTCTTTAAATAACAATTTTAGTCATAATGAAATAATGATATGATAATATAATTTACAAGTCATGCAATATATAAAATATAAATAATGTAAAATAAACAAGTATCACAAAAAAAAGAGCTTGATTTTAGTTAACCTCAACACATTTAAATGATTTCAAATTTTGATATTTTATTGGAATTGAAACAAACACTTTATAATGCACCATGGAATGGCTTAACTCAATATGGAATGCTTTTAAAAATATTGGTAAACTTTAATGATGACTCAATAGTCACAAAATCGAGGTTACTTGGACAGTTAACAGTGTTCATGCAATTGTAATCATTAATTTTTGTTTTGTATTTTCCTGAACGAAGGATGATAAAAGTGAATCATTATAATATTAATTTAAAAATGTCCCATCATCAAAGAGCTGAAAATAAACTTAAAGATTTAAATCAATAAATCCAGCCTAAACGGAGGACTCACGAACACAATAAGCTCCCTCATAACTCATATTCCGAATCTGATTGAATAAGTATTTACAAGTATATAAATAAATATATCAGCAAGTAATGTATTTTTCTCTCCTGGAAAGGAAAAATAAAATGGTTAATTGCACTGTCATATAAACGTTAAACATACATTAGAGAAAATCAAATGATGTTATGTTGCTTCTTCCAGATGTGTTTTGACCTTGTTTTAAATATTTATCATTGAATATATAGTAATAATATAATATGACCTGGGATTTATTCAAACTCAAACTCCACGGTGGTGCCCTTTACACAAGGATAAGCCTCTACTACCGATGATCTTTTAAACCTGGATCTCTATTGCGTTTTAAAGCGACTGTTTTTTTCCTTCATAATTCGTCGTCACCACCAAACCCCACAATCAAACACGACCCGCCGTGACTACCGTCAGTCTTCAACCGCTCCCGCAAACAATGCATTCGATCCCCAATCTGGCGCAACCAACATCCCGCCCACGCATGTCAAAACCACCATCAGACAGGGGAAATTTTCCCCAACCTTATAGTGGCGCAGCACGCGCGGCGAGCCACTATCCACACCAAACCGACCATCAAACACACTGCCCACAAAAGCAGACACGTCCCCTCGAAAATGCAATCGAGAAATATCCTGAAACACAACACGATTAATGAGGCTTTAAAGTGAACTAAATGTATTGGGGGAATGACCTAAGAACGGGTAAAAAACTTCAAATTTAACAAATTGGTGCGATCTCAAACTTTTTGGTCGGTTTTTCACCCTTTTTTACTCTTTAAGGCTTCAGAAAAAAAAATAGTGAATACAAATAATTTGTAGATTTTATAAGTCAGTCCTTCAATAAAAATGGTTTTTTTTTCGAATGGTCAAAGGTAGAAAGATTTAAATTGAACCGTTTCAAATAAGATTGTACGCAGTTTTGAAAAATGATGTTTCGAGATATCCGCGCGTCTCGAGTCGAGAGCATCCCTTAGCGGCAGGAACGTCGCTTCGAACAATGACCTGTAGAAACGATTTTTTGAAAATTTTGAATGAGAACCTACTCTTAATAAGGAAGAATAATAATGATGATGATGATGGTCTCACCAGCAAACAAATACGAACTGGTTACAATTACAGATATAAATTCCTTCTGGAGTTTACAGTTACTTCACAGGGATATAAATGTGAAAAAACTTAGGCTTCCACCTCTTAGATTTTTTGTCCATCTAAAATATTCATAAGTATTACAAGCGATCAAGAGTTAATGAACAATCAACAAAGCATCTTACACACTAGCAACCCCGCAATCTGATGCTATAATAATTTTCAGCAACGTCAGGAATGCTCCCGAGCCCCCGACTTTCAGCTAGACAACGTATTACTAAGGTATCTTCCAAATAAGCTCCAAAGTTGCATTTTTTTTTTATTAAATGCTAAATTCAGTCCTCTACATATATCCGTTAAACGCGCGCTAGGCTCAAGCCTTTGTAGACTATATAATTTCTTTTATTAACTACTTCTATTAAATAAAATATCAAAATCCGTCATCACCATTGTAGCGAACAAAATAGTTTTCGCAGTGCTACAATAATTATTGAAAAGTCGTTATGCCAGCTATCCATACTGAATAGATAGATTTATAATTAGTCAATTCATAAAAGAATCACTGGATAACTGTTCAAAACACAGTTTCAACGTGTGAAATGCAATGTCTCTTAAATTCGAATAAATCTTTTCAATTCCTTTAAAATACAGTGAATTCTGTGAAGCACAAGTAAAGAAATGTTTTATTCTTATTTCATCCGCGTCAACTGATGATGATGACATCAAAATCGAGCCGGCGCTGGTGGTGTAGTGGTAAGCGTGACTGCTTTCTAACACCCCGATGGGTCTGGGTTCAATCCCAGCCGAGGTCGGTGGGATTTTTCAGGCATAAAGGCATAAATAGAGGCATAAAAATCTCTGGTCACGTCTTCCTTCGGAAGGGAAGTAAAGCCGTTGGTCCCGGCCCATGTGTGTTGAATGGGTGCGATATCCTACGCAGGTCTGGAAGCTGCCTTCCTGCACATTCGGTTGCCGTCAATGGATGGCAATCGATGTCCGTCGGTGATTGGCACTAGATTGCGGAACAGAGACCGACGTTAAATAAAGGAAAAGAAGAAGACATCAAAATCGTTTAACTGTCTAAAGAATAACATAATTTCTGTTTCCCTATGGGTTTTTACAGCTTGTGCAAACTCTTGTTTGCGGTTCTTTAACTTATATTTATAATTTTGCATGTCAGGATTTTGTTTTTGCTATTTTCATTGCTATTCTTAATTTATCAAACGCCTTTCTTCTTGCTGGTGTACTTGCGGTTTTTGATTCTCGTATTGTGTTTTAGGCTTTCAATTTCAACTTCTTGGTTGGGTTTACATAGCTTTGTTCTATCGACTTCTTATTTGTATTTTTCATTTTAATTGATTTCAGGCTTTCCTGAAATTTATTTTTAATACCTGGATTCTTTAACATTTCTATACACTTTCTAGTTTGTTCTTTAGTTTTTATTAAATTAACTTTTTCCTCCTTGAATACGACGTCTACTTGTTTAAGTTTATGATTAGTTCCAATCTGTGTTCATTGTCCTTTAATAAATTTGATCCAAATACTACTGTACTGAGGATCAATTTGGCTTTGTTTATCTCTACATTTCCAAGTAACTTGTACATCTTTACCAATTTTAGGAAATCTCCATTATCATTACAATAATCATGCCCTAACTTATTTCCTATGTATTGCTTGTCTTCTTTGCAGATGGCTATTAACCCTAATTGAGCATTAAAATCTCCTAGTATCAACAAGTTTCTCCTGTATTTATGATCTGATTCTAAATCTCTCAGAGTACCAGTGTAAGGCGTCCAGCATCAAAGTTGAGGAAGTGAATCTATTACATCTCAAAATCAAACGCATTTTTTTATTCTGCAAGCGCTATAATCCCGATATTAGTGTTTCATTGGCCAGAAATAAAATGGAAGGGCAAGTATATCGTAGTGCAATAAGTGCAGCCAGTAGTCGCATGCAGCAAATCTCCTACTATTTTTACCGCATCGTTATTTCTATCATTTTCTCGAAAGACAAACTAGTGCCAAAAGCGCGGATGAAGATAACTCGAACAAAAGAAACGTAGGCATACAAACCTACATACGGTCATCGGCTGCGATCAATCGATCTACGGTCGAACCGTCATCAAAACACCTCATCCGCTGGAGAGTTCGTGTGAGTGTGAAGTAATTCGTATGTAAGCTTCATTCGGTGGTCCTCTCCTGTCCGTAACCTGCAAACATGCGCATCCACATAGGTGCCAAGTCATCTTCACGCGGGTTCTTTGTCGGGTGACGACGACGACGATGACGACAGGGAGACAAGTGAAGCACGTCAAATCAATTCCTTTGTTGTCGAGAGCCGACCTGCGGTAGTCATCAATGGAACTGACCTGCGTGCTAAATTCGACCTGGTTTTAAATAGCCTCTAACCGACTCTGATGACGGTCGATTGGCGAGCGGTTTCCTTTTCTGAAATGAACGGTAGCAATCGCCACTACTGGCACTGCGCTGACGAGGAAGGTGTTCTGTTTTCGGGGGAGAGAAAATAATTTAAACCCATCTTTTATTGTACAGCGGACACCAATTATTGCCTTTAAATTGAGCCGGGAGCAGGTTCGTTGGACAATAGAGCAACTTTATAACATAGATGAGATGGTTGCCGGGGGGCTCGCTCAATGAGCGCAATGCATTTTCGAAGTTCTGGCAACACTTCTCGACCAGTTCACGCCTATTCTTGGTTCATTCATCCGAAGGTGTAAAACTTCTCCGAGCAGTTCCTTTAGTTGATTGCTTTGAAGCGGAGCGAGTACGGGAGGGCAATTTCATTCATTATTTAATCAATCTCGCCGATGAGATTGAATGGACGCCCGGTCTGACCAGTCGGTCGCGGTCATTCAACAAAAGGAAACTGTATTGCAGCAGGCCTCCGTGCATCATCTCCGCCGCACGTATACCGACGGAGAGTGGGCAAAAGCAAACACCAAACACCAAGAAGAGGGCCAACATTACGCTTGATTAATTCCGATAATAGCAAAACGGTAGCCCAGTACAATAAAAACAATAATCCAATCGATCAAGTGTAGCAAATTTCTTTCCTCCGGTCTTGTGGGCATATGAATACACTGAAAATAAAATTTTGTTTATACAACGAAAGCGTTGGTTTGTTCCACGAATGTTTTCAGCAACGAAATAGCTTCGTACTTTAAAAGAAACCAGTTTCGTTTAAATTTACAAAATCGGTTGCCTCGTAACATTCTTGTATTTTACGAAATGGTGTCTACGAATGTTTCAAAAAATATATACGAATTATTCGTGTGAAAATTTCAAGGATTGAAAATAGAAGGAAACATTCGTTTACCCACAAAACAAATTGCTTGCATTGTACGAAAAAGGCCACACACTTATAAAAAAACGAGTTTTTATCTGCTGAACGTAGTATGTTCAGGTTCAAATAAAATTAACCGAGCTGTCGTGAGTTATTTTTTTACCAACAATCTATCATAGTTACCAAAAATCTCGGTTGACGAACAATAAATTTAAGAGTTGGTTGGAAATGCTAACATGAAGCTTTAGTGTGATAATTTATTAGGTAGAGAATGATCTTTAGAAGAGAGTAGGTGGATAGTTCCGTTAGAGTACGGCAGTATGAAAAAATGTGCGTCTAACTTTAAAAACTGTCGCATTAATGGCCCTTCGCTCATTTTCAAATTCTATTCAATTTTCATACTGCCATTAAAAATGGTTCCGTTGCTACCATGGAAAGGAGAGGCTCAATCGAGGAAAAGTAAAAACTTCTCGCATGTAGTAATCATGCTTCCTACACCATAGACTGTTCCGATAACAAAGGAATGGAACCGCTAGCCTTATTGCGGTGGTTCTAAACCGAATGAAGTAAACGAACCTAACCAAACCTCTAATGCAGATGCAACGTCAAGTTAGACATTTACCAATATTGATCCCAAACAGACGGCAAAGTCTGCTGAGTCCTCCATGAACACTCTTTGGCAAATCAATACCGGGACGTTGGTATCAGTGGGAAAATCATCTTCTGACTTAAAATCAAAATTAATGGTACTTGTATAATACGATAACCTATCCAATAAACAATAATCTAATAATCTTACATTTGCACACGCGAGAAAAATCAGTGCTAACTTTTGAAAACGGCACAAAAGCCATTTGTAAACAAATGGTTTGTGGGCCCTTTACTCACTACTTGAAGTACACCCACGCGACACAACAGCAACATCGGGTAGGGGAAATTTTCCCCTTCCTGACGATGCTGTTGGTTTGCGTGGGCGTTCTTCGGGTAGCGAGTAAAGGGCCCACAAACCATTTGTTTACAAATGGCTTTTGCGCCGGTTTCAAATGTTAGCACTGAAATGACTGACTAGTTTTAGACTCAGCTTAGAGAACCGAGTTTTTTGGTTAAAATTTCCGTTGGGAAGTTGAGCACAAGTGGCATGTTTGACATTTAAGCGTTTGACGTTTAACACATTTTAGCGAATATCCAGTTCAGTTACCTCGGTGTTCGTAATTTTCGTAAATGTCGATACTTTACCGTACTTTTTGGTTCAGCCTTCATTTCTATCTGTCAAATTTGTACTATGTTACCAAAATTCGGGTCTGATTCAATAAATACGCTGAAAAAAATATTTTTAAACCGTTTATTCGGTTTCTCGTTGGTGTACAAAGAGATTCGTTAAAAAGTAAATGGTTACTTTTTGGACATCAAAATAAAAACTTCATGAAGAAAGTTGTGAAAATTATTGAAATTGTGTTTTCATTGACGAATAAAAGCGCATATCGTGGAGCTAGGTTGTATTGTTGAGAAGAAGAGTAATCGGTGTGAAACATGAAATGTAAACGGTAAAAGCATTATGAAAGATGTCGCACACGTACGTGGAACGAGACAGTGTGAGTGAGTATGCATAGCTGAAAATTCTCAACGTCTAGAGAGAAGATTGAGATAGCGCAAACCGAAGGAGTATTCCCGCTTTTACATAGATGTTGCCAGATTTAATGTGCGGATTAAAAGATAAGTAAATTGTTTTTGTTTGATCGGAATAATTATGTTAAAATATGAAGCTTTATTTATAAAAATGATTAATGAATTTGAATTTAGCAAACTAATCCATGTCCAGCAAGAAGTGGCACTGCAACAAGCATCATCGTCTCTGTTTTTATTTCAATATACAGCATTTTCAGAGCAGGTATTTCAGCAACGAGGATGTCGAAACACCAGCTTTTTAGGGACCGGCCATAAATGACGTAGCATAGTTATTACCATCTTTAGACACCCTCCCTCCTCGTAGCGTATTTTGCTATGCCTAATACGTGACCGGTCACAACTTCTGAAACTAAAAAAAAAAAAAAAATCCGTTCCCCTTCAAATGCTACGTGATTTATGGATGTTCCCGTACAGCGTTTCGAAATCAGTAACGAAATAAGTACTGTATGTGTGAGAGAGTATTCTCCGCAGATTGATTTCGCGCGGCACTTTTCAATGGATCCTGTCTGCATTGATCGGTTCTCTTCATCGACTTTCTCTTTGAATTGCCATGGCCATGTTAAGATATTCCCGGAGATTTTCGACACACAGTTCCATAGAAGAAACAACAATCTAGCATTTCATAAAACAAATACGACAGGGAACATTTTTGTATCCGAGTTATTTGCAAAAGAGACGGTAGATGAAGATAATCGTTAAATGTGGACTGGTCTATTGAGGGGAGATTTGATCTCCGAATGGTGTTTATTCTTAAGTGTATATGTGTTGGATGGCACAACCGGGAGCGGCGCACCGCTCAATGAAGCTTTCAAGTATGACTTTTATGCGTGTGTGAGAGTACTCCAATGGAATAGAATAAGCGTGAATGCAAACTGCGCTGTAAAGTCAGATATGCATATGCCGTGTTCCCAGTTCGACAGATGATATCGATTACTAGTATATTAAAAGGTACTTCCGTCTTTACGATTAGCTCAGATAAAAGGCCATATAATTTGAAGCTGCTTATATTTCTACATTTCCATGAAGTACAACGAGCAAAGCATCTTGGGTGATGCACCACCGAGCTTAGTAACTGGCAAATACCATTTGAATTTTGAGGATTTCACCGCAAGGCACACTTAATTCAATAAATGTAGGCAGATACATCATATGTTGTTTGGCATTATTTCACTATCTTTCTGCGTTTCTAGATTTCATAATCAAAATTGACAATGATTTTTTTCGTATCTAATTTGCAGTTAATAATAAGAAATTATTATCTATTTTATATTTAGCATGATGAAAATATACGAAACACATGAGCGTCAATCGAAGAACATCCATGCAACTTTTAACATAAATTGTATAACCCCATTTTTTAAATTGTTTTAGTAGCATAGAACCTGTTTTAAAAGCCAACTCATAAAAGTATCGACATTGGTATAATGCGAAAACGAATACATTACATGAAATTATATTTATTTTGTTCAAAATAATTAATTAATTGTTCAAATATTTACAAACAGGATATAAATACGTCTGGAAGTAAACAGCATAGCATCATTGGAGATAATTTCAAATTGCCTTAATATAACCTTACATTACAGTGTAATAACCAAATAATTTTACTCTTACAGGCTTTTCACTATATACAACCATTGTTGATTTATTCATTAGTATCCTTGCAAAAGTATTGTTTCATGACCAAATAACCTAGATTTTTCGGTCTATTGATTCATTGTTAAAAATAGTATCGATATTTTCAAAATATAAAAAAAAGTGCAATTGTAAAAATTTGAAATCTACGTTATTTGAAAATTTTCATGCTTATTTTCTCTTATACTTTGCAATTCACTATATATTTAATAAACTTCAAATAATGCATGTTATATATTTAAAATTATATTGTATACTCATAAAATGCAGGGACGGGAGGGAGCATCAGAGTATCATTGAAGTTGTAACTGGACAATGGAGTGGAGTGCCAGCCGGAGTCTAGGAGGAAATGTTCTATCATTTTAGATAGTTGCATTTTACTCCAACAGTTTCAATGAATTTGACGCGCTCTTCTCAAACAAACCATCCCGTGGAAAGCTTATCATGTATTGCGAATTTCGTGGTTCGTTTTGTTGGATCATATTGCTGGAAGGAGATTCTTTTATTCCCGCGAGTGTCGCGTAAGTGTATCTGCTTACGGGCCCGCCCAATCCTTTTTGGCCCTTCATACAGCAATATGTTGAATTCAGAATGATTACGAAATTTGATCTTGCTGTTAAGTGGAGCCGCATGCAGGGCAAGACCCAAGCTAGGATGGTGGCTTCTTACATACATATGTACATACATCAAAATAAAAACTTTATTAAACATTTCTGACACATTAACGCTCATTAGGGGAATATTCCCATGCATATTCAAAGCCCATAATCCAGCGGCAACATACCACTTATGATGTTCCACTTAGTAAGAGCTCTGCTTCTTAATATAGTCAGCCAAGAGCCTTTCTGGCCGGGGTACATTCCATAATCTCGGTAACCTAGGTAATGTTTCGATAGCAATCAGGATGCAGTCCAGGTTTCGGTCTAGATAGAACTTGTCCTTCATCAAGTGTGGCAGTGAAATATCCACGTCAAAATACCTTAGTGAAATCGTCCGCCTTTTCGTCTGGGAAACGATCGTCAGTCTGTGTATGAGAAAGAAAGAGAAGATTAGTTCAAACATGAATAGCAACACGTCGGTTAATTACTCACCCCATCCAGGACCATGATCTGCTCGTTTCGGCGATAGTTCTTGCACACATCAACGAGGGGATCACCCCAGGAAGTGAATCGTAGTCAGCACTGAGTGATGGCTAAATTATACGACGGATACACAGCTTGGCGCTACTGCTTACTAATGTCGTTTTCGTTTTTGCGGTGTAGCACTGGTGTAGTGTAAGCAGGAATAAGCGCGAGTCTTTGACAGCTCAACATCATTTGTTTGTAAACAAAGGTGCATCCTATATCTACACCCTAAAATATTTCGGTGTACGGCAGTGTACCACCGGTGTAGCTACACCGCAAAAACGAAAACTACATAAGTAAGAAGGCTTCTCCATGGTACGAATTCTGTTGCTTTTTATTCTCCTTTAGCAGCTACCGGGATCGGAACTATCAAGTCCCACACAACACCGTCACAGTCCGACACAATGGTGTCCACGCTTACTTAAAAGTACCCATTAATGAGTAAAATTTTACTCATTTTTAATAAAAGTGGCTTAACTCATGAACTGAGTAAAACTGGATTTACTCATTAATGAGTATTTGACGAATACTTCAGAAAATGGTTATTTTGTACCCTTCATGTTTTTCTATGTATGAGTAAAAAGTACCCATTTTATTGAAAATTTTGCCCCGTGGATCCCTTACCATCAAAGACGTAGAGACGTTTTGCCTCGTTTATTGTACTTAAAATTAAGAACTTATTATCTTCTCCTGTAACATTCGCAGAAATGCAGCGCTGGACATTTGACGGCCTCAACCAATCGATTGTGGTTTCTATGCGCAGCCATCTCAGATGACCAGCAACAAGTAAATGCTGTGATCTCGTATGCAGACAGCAATCTCCTGTACTTCCATGTCGCACAGAGCAACCGAGTGACATATCTTTGCAGCTGTTTAAGACTCGATTCAACCTCGTCATGAGTAAAGCTCCGCCACTCATCGTATAGGTTCTGATTCGTGCACATGTTAACAGTTTCATCTCCGAAGATATCCGCTAACCTGAAACGAGATACATTTTTAAAATAAGGTAACCTCAAATTAAACCTCGGTTTGCTCGTGAATTCCTTACCTCTACTCGGATGGAAATAATGGATCTTCCCTCCACTGCACTATTTCACAGTGTTCACTGGCTTGGTAATACAATCAGGTGTGTAGAGCAGTTTTTTTTATCGTAAACTTGAATGATACTTTATTTCATTTCTTATGCACTTAATCAGTCAAACTAATTCAATGTATGTGACACATCGCGAAAACCCATTTTTTTCATGCAAGAAGATGTTTTCAAAAGTGAATAAAAAGTACCCATTTTTATTTTTCTGAAAATACCAATTTTTTGACAGCTTGGAACAAATTCAAAAAATGAGTACAATATACTCATTGAATGCGTAGTCTTTCTTACTAACATTTTTATTATTCTTGCTATCGTAGTACATAAACAACAACCTTACAAAGAATGTTTCATAATTTTTCCGAATAGCGCGCATACGATAGCTAGTATGCACGAGTGATTTAAGTATGTGCGCAGCTAAAAAATAATTATGATATCACATCAAAGTGGATGCACTTCAATCGTGTCAAAAATATAGAGTAATATTACCTACCAAAAAGTACAAAATCATCATTAATATATGAACTGACATTACGCTGCTTTTACTGCATTTCTTTATTTTTGTGCCCAAACAAATTACATTAGATTTTCGACATGATTGAAGTGCATCATTTTGGATGTAATATTAAAATTTATGTTTTGCTGTGTGAATGAACGGTTTCGTACTGTTTACGAATAAACGAATGTGTAATGTTGGTACTGCACCTGACGATATGCAATATGAATGTTTCGCGGTTATACTACAAACAGAGAGTAGCAATTTCAAATTTATATGTTTTGTGGAAACTGACATTTGTGCCTTTGAAGTTTCACGCTAAGGCTTCCTTAGAGAATCACCTTAACAAAACAATTGTTTAATCTACGAAATTCTGTTTTACGAAATGAGCGTGAGAAAATTAACGAAAATAAATTTTCAGTGTAGAAGGCACCTACCCAAAGTAACGTAGAGTTCAATGGATACATCTACGACGCTCGCTGCGTGGTTTTTGTCCCGGCAAACCAGCGCGGCGTCACCGATTGGATACGGGCTGTGATGGCACGGATGATGGGCGGATGTTCGTTGGATAGGCTAAAGGGCAGTGGATTTCGGGACTTTGGGTGTTTGGTAATTGAGGTGAATTCGGCAGCTTTCATGATGGAGATGTAAACTAGAAGACATAGAAAATTGTTCGCTTTCTTCAACTCAATTATTGTGGCTTGAGCGCTGGCTAGATATAACATATTATATTGAAATTCGGTTCAGTTTTGAATGAATGTTAAAGTTTACCAGTATGATTATGGAAGCATAGATCTTCATGCTCTGTATAGAGTTTTTTTTTACTTTAAATTATATTTATTTCTTGTAGGGTAGGGAACTGCCACAGTGGTTCCCCTTAGAACAAAAGTTGGCCAAAACCTCAAAATTGCTGCAAAATTGTCAAAACCAATGCACAATGGTCCCAAAGCCGTATTTAGGAAGACAAAAATGTTTGAGCCCAAACCGTCAGTTTTAGGTATATGGTTTCTTTAGGAAAGTTGCTTCATATTTTTTGTTCAATCTTTTTATGTTCGTAAAATTAGGATGGTCCATAAAATTGGTGAATTAAGTATACAATCTTTTGTATTATTTGAGATAGACCAAAGCAGTGTTCTAAACAGTTGTAGAACAATCAATTCAAAGCAACTTTGTTGAAGACACATTGTTTTTATCTCTTATGATTCATGAGTTATGATTTTTTTAAACAAACAGGTTAGGGTAACTACTAAAATCGGTTTTCTTTGAATATCTTTTCATGCGTTAATTCTCGTTTTGATTAGAAAGTTAAAGGCTATTTTCTTCGAAAAAATGGCTTTTTTCAATTGGCAATATCTCAAAATGGAATTTTAATCATTTAATTTAATTGGAAACATCTCTTTGTTTTCTTTATTATAGAGATTTTTAGCCATATGGCTAGTTCATCTCTTCATTGGAAACATCGAGTTTTCTTCATTTTTGGTAAAAATAAACTGCAAGAGGTTTTTCTGTTTAAAGAATTTAATATAATTTAAAGAAGGTATATTTTTCAGCAAAAACTAGCCATAACTTTTCAAATAAAACAGATATCAACTGAACAAAATTATTCGTCATAAAAAGTTCTTGAAGTGTCTAGCATAAAAGTTTCACGAGAAATGAACGTATAAAAATATATATAAAGAATGGCGATTGTCTAGGGGCCACCCTAACCAGCTTGTTAAAAAAAACATAACTCATGAACCATAAGAGATAGATATATGGTGCGTGTGTGTATGTGTGTGCATGTTGATGTGCTTAGAAAAAGGCATTGTGAAGCTTGCTACAGTATACACCGCAGATTATGTAACTTAGAAACGGATATTTTCCAAAGAACACATTACTTGTTGTTCCTAATTTCAACACTTTTCGCAAAAAATCGCAAAACACATCAAAGCCTATCTGAAAGCTAACTTTTTTAGCTATCTTTTGGTTACTAAAAGATAGTGGGCGGATGTGCCCTTCATATGTTTTGTTTAGTCTAAATGTGAAAAAAAGTGTATTTTTGCAATATTTTTTATTAGAAACTGTTACTTAAAACAGTGCAGACACTCCTTTTTACCATCCATTTGACGTGAAATAAGCCGAAGAACATTTCTTCTCAAGCAACCAAGTTGATAAACACATTATTTTTTGCTATATTTGAGCAAAACAGTAACAAGTAACATTACGAATTTTTTTCAAAAATTTGTGATATCGCTACACTATAACAACCATAAAAAATGTAACCAACAGGACTGCACAAATCATTCAATTTAAGATACTCTTAACATGTAAAAATGATAAAAAAAATATTGAAATAAAAAAATATCAACTTTAATTTTTGAGGTTTTGGCCAGCCAGGAATCACTGTGAACTGGTATCAAGCACTCACCAGAATCTCTAACTGAACTAGAAGCGACGAGTAATTGTAACTGCAAGACCTGTATGCTTGCTTTTATTTACACGAACTTACCTTGAAAACAGGAAATATTCCATGCAAACTTTCGAAATAAGTTCCCATTTGAAGGACACTATTTTAAACCCTCCAATTCTCTCAAAAAAGTTTGCTGCATTACCGAAACCTATATGCAATTATTTTTAGATTCTATGCGTGGCAGAGCCGTACTCACGATTTTTGTGTAGATGGCGAACTTTCATTTTTGTGCCCCTCCCCTCTTGCTCTGTTAATTTTACAATGTGTGGTGTTAATTCTCATGAAAGTTATCTCCAAAAGACTTTTAAAACTCTTTAAGGTGAATGTTTTATAGCTATATTTGTTGCCTATATCTCTTCTAATAAAAAAGATATACTCAAATATAGTAAAAAATATGAATAAATTCAAATTGATTTTATACGAGTTTAAAAAATAACATACCTCCATTTTTTTCATATTATTGAGAATAACATACGCCCTTTCAAATGCTGCAAAAAAACTTTTTTTTTTGTTTGCCCCAACCAGAGATATTAACATTTGAAAAGTGCATATTTTTAGTATAAAAACGTCAACAACTCTTGATCGGCGAAAGATATTGACAAGCTTTGTGCAGCAAAAATTTGCGCCTTCTTAAGATCTTAAAGTTATCTGAAGACACCTTTGCTGAGAAATTCGAAATAAGAAAAATAGAGCAAAAAAACTGTTTTTTTAAGAGTCACCCTAACTCAATTCAAGAAAATAGCTCTAAATCGACCAATTTAAGAGATACAAAAAAGTTGTTTGCAACAAAGTTGCTTGAAATTAGCTCAGCTATAACTTTGCTGAAAAATGTATACCTTAATTTATTCAAACAAAAAAGCTAGATTTTGGATTTTAATGATAATAGGAACCACCCTAGAATTCATTGTCATAAAAATGAGGGCCTAACTATAAGGAACAACTTTGTAGAAGAGACTTTTAGTGTAAAGTTTCAATTTCAGGCTCAAAACATATCATTCCACCTAAATCTGCATTCTGTACCACTGTGCATTGATATGAGTGAGGGGGGCGGCCCCTCTCTAACAATGTATATGTGATAGATCTATTGTTATTAGGCATAACTACTGAAAAAGGAATCATTCTTCGCTTAGTTTTGATTTGCAGCATCAGAAGAGGCTTTCCGATGGTAACAATTTCACGAGAATTACTTTCATTTAACTTCGAGCTTGCTACAGCTTCTACAAAACCATGCGGTTGCATTGAGCATAATACCACAGCCATTCTTGCAACAATTATAATGTTCCTCCCACCATTCATGCCGAGCAAAATTTCCTTCTGTATTGGTATGTGTTATCACTTCACGAATTAATTTATTCATCTCTTTCGTTCCCACACCTTCTAGGTAGGTATCAGCAGTCAGCGCAACACCATTTCACCTGCTGCTCTCCACCATAGCCCCTCACTTTGTATCTTCCTGGCATTATGGCGGTCGGCTTGCACAGTCACGTTTCAACATTGGATTCAAACTGTGTAGGCCGACAATGACGATAGCTACGCTGCTTAGTCTCAACCAACGATCAATGAAGTTGTTGTGATTCCAGTATGGAGAGTGGCACGAGCCGGCACCAGCTTCCAACCAAGCGCCAATCAAATTATAAACGGTTAACTCGTGCGACATCACGCTGCTACTACTACTACAACTACTGATCATTTCCTTTGTACACTAACAGCGAGATGGTTGAAGAGCCACTCACTACTGATTGCCATGAGCGCGCCGAAGTAAGATTCCGAATAGACGAAATGAGAAAAAAATACGACATGTTTAAAAACGAGAGGGCGGAGTACATCGAACAGGCTATGGTATGGTATGGTTCATGTTGTTGTTGTTTTCCGTTTTTATTACGATTCAACTCTTTTTGTGTCTCACTCTTCTTAAATGTTTGCTAGTTGTCTTTCTTACTCATGCCGACACGAAGCGATACACTTGCGATTCTCTTGGTTTTCTTTAGCTGGTGGGTTGTTTGGCAAAGGTCAACCACATGCTCAAGATTTAAACTTTATTCGATTTTGTTGATAAAGATTCGATTAAGCGGTGCCGGTGGTGCAGTGGTAAGCGTGATTACCTCTCACCCCAGCAGGCCTGGGTTTAATCCCAGTCGTGCCGCCGGGATGTTCTGAGGCATAATATCTCTGATCACGGGAAGTAAAGCCGTTGGTCCCCGGTTCATGAATTGATGGCTCGATTGGTAGAGTCCAGGTGTAGGAGCTGTCTCCCTGGCGTCGGTAGCATTGGTGCTCAGCACGGAAAACAAGATCAACGGAAAACAAATCAAGGAAAAAAAGAAAAGGATTCGTTTAACTGGTTTATTAGTTAGTTTAGAACCTTAGCACATGTATACAAATTATACTATTTTTTTGATCGCATATCTCAAAAAATTTACATACAAACAGAACATAAAGTAGATTGAAACACGCCATCAACTGCAACAATGTTGCACATGCACATTAAAGTGATAATAAACTTTTATACAAAATCCAACGTTTAATTTGCGTAATAGTTAAAATCACGCTATCCACAACTTTGGACTCGTCCAACATCAAAAATGTCATCAGCAAGCTGCTACCAATGCACCCGAGATAAACACTAGCTTGGAATGAAAGCATTTCACAATTCATCCGAAATCGAGCAAAAACCCGCCAGCCAGCGCACTCATCCTCCATTAGTGTGCAACTAGACAAACAATGCCAATGCCCTAATGCTGTTTGTTGAAGATTACAATTTGCCGATAAAACCGTTTGCCACCAATAAAATAAATGGCGTTTCGCAGCTAGAGCGAGACCGAACGACGACTACGACCACCTAATGGAGAGGGGGAGAATTGGAAAGTGTAGTGTTCTCCACAGTACCTCCTTCTCATTTGGTGGGCTTCGTCGGACAAAAACTGCATCCTATAGTCAGCGTTTAAACAATCAATTACATTATGTGTATTCTTAATGTAAATGTTGGTAGCCTGTTTTTGCTGATTGTTACAAAGCTTTTTCACGTCACACCAATGTAGCCGTGAAGATGCGCTTTCGTTCTGTGTGTTACAGTACACTAGTAGCCATTTGTTCAATTCGTTATGTGAACGCGGCAGCCGTTGGTAGTTTTCCCATTGTTTAGTTTAATTTTGATCTTCGATAATTGTTATTGGCCGTTATCTCTTCTCTATATTTCTTGTTTGTTTTGGGATAACAAGAAAGAATGATTCATTTCATGCATGAACATCATTATGCGATACATATAATCACAAGAAAATTTATTTATTCGCCTTGACTGCATATAGTGTCTGAATCCTATTTTTATAGACTAATTCAGTAATGTTAAAATATTAACACCAAGCGTCTAATGGAGTTTACTGGCTCAGGTTACAGTTAATGCAATGTTGCCGATTAAAATGTCGAAAATGTATAGCCTCTGAAACATTAATCTTTACTTTCTGAAGTATGCATTCCAATAAGTGCACATCGTTGTTTATATGGTGGTTGGTTGGAAGGATTATTCAAAAGTAGACCACGTAAAAGGTACCTGACAAAGCGTTTCTGAACTCGTTCAATTACGGAGCCCAATCCTTTGCGACAAATTCTAAGACACTACGGGCTAGTGTACAATATAGCGACTTCGGAGCATGAGCATTGTCGAAAAATTGTTCGTTGCATGATAAATCCTGAATTTGCTACTACTAAACCGTCATCACGAATTCTAGCGCAGCAAATGTTACGACTACTTTATATAACAGATTCACTAACAATTTTTCAACCATATGCATTTTACAGTTACCATACTGTTATTTTTGAGCGACTCAAGTGGTGTAAAGTGAGCACACTAGAACTATCTCAGTGTCAATAGAAGAAATATGCTTGTTTATTTTGCGCATGGAATTATCCTGTGCAATTGACGTGGCGGCTATATCGCGGTTATCTTCACGAGCTATACAGAGCACTATGTCTGACGTTATGTCTAACGTACAGAAAGAGAGTAAAATCAAATTTCACGTGTGGGGTCTTCCGATGTCCAACTTGACCCACAATATTATTTCGCACAAAAGGACGAGAGCCTTTTGAAATTTAAACTGATGACTCAAAGAAAACCATGTTTAAGATTAAATTTTCATTGTTCACTTGCTATCTATGTCACTGATACTGTAAGATGATACAAAGCGTGAACACGAAATTAATGCCACACACATAAACAGCTGTAACTTTTTAGCCACGATACCATTGTTAAGCGAGTTATAAACAAGAAACATATGTATATTCCGAGATTCAACGACCTTATGACCGTTTTCAATCAGGAAAACAAAAAGTTGTTCAGTTGCAAAAAAGTACATGTATCTAATTTTTAGTAATTTGGTATATTCTTTACTAGAAATTACTTTTTTAAGATTGGTTTGAATAGGTTCAGTTGCCATGTGCTTAGGGAGATTAAGATTTTTTTTTGTGTCGAAATGAGCCGAAATTTTGAAATGTTATATTTGAAGAACTGCACAATATTTAGAGATGTAATAATCGTAAAAAATTGTTAGGCCTCGTGACCAAAACCGGCAATCGACATGGTTTTCCTTGACAATGACTGGTAGCTCAAATGAGTGACCAAAGCAGAATTTTGAATATCGCCGTATATTGTCGAGATTTTGCAGCGTTGTGAGTCCTCTACAAGCAATAAGACGCCGACCCTGAGTGAGAATAGTCTAGCTCAGTCGTTTATCAAACGTTTCAGGGGTCTTTGACTAGAACTTCCTAGAGGTTTTTCTTCCCGAAGCTGCAGGGTTGACATCCTTAACGTTGCCTCGTATGCCACAAACACCAGGTATCCAGATGAAGATGGTGTTTTCGTAAGTTATTTTAGGATGTTCTTAATTCAGTGATGCTTGGCCATATCCAAAATAAGTGCTGTTACCACGTAAAAACAGTATGTTGGCATGAGTTCTTGCTGCGGCATCCTCCGCTAAAAAAGACAGTGCATTCATCCGGGAGGTGAAATAATGCTCAGCTACGAGTCAGAAATCCGGATTCCAACTCCCCCACTCTGAGGAAGCATCAGAGTATCGAGGTAGATGGTTTGTCCGTTGGAGTTCAGCCAACGCAGTCTGCGGTGCGCTGACTTTAGGACCTGAACATGGAAACTGATTTCGATTGTCAATTAAATCTGGGGTCCGGGAAGATTCGACACCAGTGGCCCCTAGAAACTGAGGGGAGCTCATCTCATCTCAACTTCCTCATCTTTGCTGGTTTTCAATTCCGTGAAACTGATACTATTTGTGCTTTAGTCATCAGAACTTCGAAAACCCAAATATTCTAACCTTTAAAAAAATGTGGGGTTTCCAATGCTATGAAAAAAAATTCCTTAGAACCTACACACTTAGAAAAATTGATGTTAATTTAGGTGCTCTGAGACTGACATATACGAGAGTCAATTTTGACATAAAATTGAGTCATAATAGACGCGAAATTCAGCTCAATAAAACGTACTTTTGAACTTTTCAGTCTCGAAGCACTTAATTTTACATGACATGTTTGTTTAAGTCTCATTCTTTATGTCAAATATGGATTCCGTCACGTGTAAGATTAGGTATTTCTAAGTGTGTACCCAAGCAACACTTGAGACATCCTATCAAGAAGACTGGCAACTTTACCAGAATCCAAGCGCAGATACAGCAGTGCAGCGCTACTATGGAGAAGCTGGAAGCAACGCCTAGAAAAATGAGCAAATACCCAAACCTTTCTTCTGAGGATGTAATCAAATTCGTTCGAAGCATTTACCTTTGAGCGGCAGATGACGCAATTGTACCTGTCTCTTAGCGGTTGCACGAGAAAATGGACGAGTTGCCTGTCTTCTTAATTTGTTGTCTTCGATAAACCCCAAATTGTTACATGGGTAATGAAGACGCCGTTTGAAATTATTGGTTTTTCTCACTACTTGCATTAGCATGCTACTGCAACATCCCGTCAGCTATAAGCAATCAACATTAACCCTTAGCGTTCAAGCATGGGCATTCTTTCCGGTCAAGTGCAGCTCCTTTCAATAACTATTTAAATTTTCACTTGCTCTCAGATCCGACGATCGGAGCAAAAAAGCTCAAGTTCCAACAAGTCACCTTCACAAGCGCCCTATCACACAGAACTCTCCATTCCGGCGCAGAAGAAATAGATACAGCGAGCCTCGCAGGCGTACAATTCCAGTGGCATAAATGAAATATTATCGTTAAATTGAGGCATCGTATCGTAATTTATCATTTTAGTCTTTCCATTGCCAGCAGGACCCGGCTAAGTGCTGGCACCTTTCGTTAATTTCTTACCCCTCCAGGTCGGCCGGTCGTCTTGCGAGGTGCGGTGGTGCAACGTTGATGCATTCTGATGCAGATGAAAAATCCTCTCGAGTTTTTCAGCGTGCAGTCGGTCGTCGCTGGTCGGCCAGTCATTCGTCATGGAAATTTAAAATTAAATGTACATATTTATTTTTTAAATTTATTTCATTAAGGAAACGGGTTGCTTTCGCTCTTGCCTTTCTTCTGTGGTGTTACTTTTTTCCCCGTTTTCGGCCAGATCTTTGCATCCCGCTTGGTATGCTTCTTTTTGCTGGATCTGCGGGAATAGTCGATTAAATAATTCTACAACTTTTCACTGCACTTCACACTCGGAAGCATAACCGCGTTGTGGCTTTTTACTGCCCCTTCTCGCTCAGCCCGGGGTTAATTTATTTATTTTGCTAATAAAGGAATAATTTTAATTTTATTGAGTGCTATTCTCGTCACTGGATGGTGAATATTTAATTTTACGCAAAGTTACTACACCCTAGAAGTTGCTCTGTCACGATTTAACTGCTTACTGTGAACGCAATGACTGTGCATCACCAGTCAACTAGGTAATTTAAATGGAATATTTTCGACGGTCATTATGGTGGCTTCTCTTCTCTAGTTTCAATTCGCTCGTTTTAACTGATTCAAACTCAACTCCTTCGTCGAATAAAAATCAATGACTTTCCAGACCAAGGCCATTCTGTTCCCATTGCCATCACATCGCATTGCATCTTTGAACGGTGAAGTAATTTGTAAAAGAAAATTAATAGGGGAGACGGCGAAGACTTGACTTTTCTAGGTATTTTTAGAAACTGAAGCGTTTTATTTCTAAAACATTTTCGAAGCATGAACGAGTTTTTTACCTGGAACTGCAGATTTTGTTTTCCATTCAGGGAGCTGCTAAAGCTTTGGTTGAACTGGATGTTCCTGGCATTCCGTAGAACCCCGTTAGTTTGAATAACTAAAAAAGCAATTAATCGGTGCGAATTTAGAATTTGTTTAACTGGTATCCCTATGCAGGTGCCCAATGGCGTTCATAATTTCAGGGCTTGTAGTTTAAAGAATAATAAACAACTTTGCATGTATTTGTTTGTGTTCGAACAGGATTCTTTCATACATTGACATGCATATATCTCAATAAACCTGACATTAATCATGATGCAGTCCTCAGTAAAGTTGTTTCTTATTGTTTAAGCTGCACGCCTCAACATTCTGAGCTAAATATTCCAAATTATTACCTATAATTATTATCCTATGATCGAAAGTGTAAAATCCAATTTAAACAAAAGCGCCAGATCGCGTTACGACCAAATGAGTTGAAACTTCCAGATATTGGTTTTCTACCTAATGACACAATTCTGGGGGTGCTCCTTAGAATATTTGATTTTTTTTTTGATTAGTCTATTCAAGATCAATATATTTTAATTGAACTGCAGGAGTTAGAGCGTTCGAGATGCTGCTGACGTTTTGAAATTTTTAAGATCCCTAGGAATTCTGAGGGTTTTTTTTGTTCGGAGGTTTAAACTACTGCGTATAATGATTAGAACCAAGTTTTAACGTAGGACTACGCCTTTAATTTCTATACTGAGGGTCCCATTAAAAAAAAATCAAAATTCAGACATGTAACGAAAAACCCTAAACACGGACTTGACAATAGAGCGCAAATCGAATGCACGACACATTGCGCATGCTCACATGAGCGAGCTCAATGCTCGGTTGACCGCTAACCAGTTCACCAATGAAAGGAAGGGAAGAGAAAGGAGGGGTAATAAAAGCTCTTGCCAAATCGTTTTCTTCATCTCATCTCGCAACCTGTGGCATTCCAGGAGCTGAGAGCTCGGACCTTTACCCGGTGGTTGCCGAAGTTGAATCCTCGGTAAACCGATTCGAAGCTTCCCGGCGCAACTACCATCGAGTCAACTGGGCGTAATATCAACACTGCGTCGACACAACCATCGACTACGATGTCCAACCGGGGACGTCCGAAGATGTTGACGGGTGTCTACAAACAATCGAGGAGGCAATTTTCCGGGCCAGGGAACAACACGTGCCAGTATCCAGACAGGTGAGTAACATTCTGAACCTTGACAGCTCTACCAAAGATCTCATTAGACTCCGTAACACCATTCGTAGGCAGTACCAGCGTTCTGGCCTGCCTAACTTGAAGGCCAATTGTAATCGATTAACAAAGATCATTCAGGCCAGGATGGTGGATCTCAGAAATAACGATTTTGCTAGTAAGATCCGCTCTCTCCCAGATTGTGCTAAGCCCTTCTGGAAACTTACAAAAATTCTTAAAAACAAGCCTAAGCCCATTCCACCACTGACGTCCCGGCGACCCAGTGGTTCATCTGATAATTCCTGAAGAGAAGGCTGCCGCGATAGGTCAACACTTCGTCAGCTTCCATAATCTCGGACAAAACATCGTCCGCCCTCATGAATCTGGGGTTGCTGAAAATGCAACCAATCTTCTTCAGATTCCTAACATTTTTCCAGAGGAATCCGAGATTACGGAGGACGAACTGTTGGCCTATATCAAATCATCTAAAAACATGAAGGCCCCAGGTTTCGACAACATCCCGAATCTGGAACTCAAACACTTGAGTTCCAGATTCTACAACGATCTGGCACTGATTTTTAATCAGTGCCTCAGACTTGGCTACTTCCCCTCGTATTGGAAGTCAGCTAAAGTCATACCCATCCGGAAACCTGGGAAGGATCCGTCCTCTCCTTCAAGTTATCGACCAATCAGCCTTCTCTCAGGGTTATCAAAACTGTTCGGAAGAGCAGTATACCACCGGCTCCTCACATCTGCCGATGAAAACAACTTGTTAGTCGAGGAACAGTTTGGTTTTCGGAAAGGTCGTTCGACCGTCCACCAGCTGACTCGAGTAACAAACATTCTCAGACGGAACAAGTCTGTTTCGAAAACATCTGCCATGGCGTTGTTGGACGTTGAAAAAGCATTCGACAATGTCTGGCATGATGGCCTGGTGTTCAAATTGCAGCAGTATGGTCTTCCAATCTTCCTAGTGAAGATCATAAACAACTATCTAGCAGACAGGACGTTCCGAGTCTCTCTGAATGGCATCTCATCGGATGCTTTCAACATCGGTGCCGGGGTTCCACAAGGAAGCATCCTTGGCCCCATCCTATTCAACCTGTTCACCTCCGATATGCCGGCTCTTCCTGATGGTGGATCGTTGTCTCTGTTCGCAGATGACACATCCATCGTCTACAAGGGTAGGGTCATCGGAGCTCTGACTGCCAAACTTCAGAGAGGCCTGGTCGTCCTGTCTGAATATTTCAACAGCTGGCAGATCTGTATCAACGCAGCAAAGACCCTGGTCATTATCTTTCCACACTCTAAATCTCCCAGACTTGTTCCGGAGGAGAATAACAAGATCTGCCTGAACGGCACAGTGGTGGAATGGTCCAAAGAGGTCGTGTACCTCGGGCTAACACTAGACAGCAAGCTTCTTTTCATGGAGCCCGTTGACAAAACAAAAACCAAGTGCAACATCTTGATAAGATCGTTGTATCCACTTATCAACAGGAAGTCAACCCTGTCCCTGAAAAATAAGCTTGCTGTCTACAAACAAATCATCCTTCCTGTAATCGAGTACGGTATGCCAATCTGGGAGAGTTGCGCAAAATGCCATCACCTTTAACTCCAAAGCATCCAGAACAAGATCCTTAGGAAGGTCCTAAACAGTCCCCCGCGGACTAGAAATTCTAAGATCCACTTCCTGGCTGGAATTCAAACATTAGAAGAACGGAGAGTTTTCATCCTGGAAAGGTTCAGAGACACCTATCTGAGATCAAGTCACCAGGTCATACGTGATCTAGCACGTTAGGTTAAGTTATGCTTGTAGTTAGGTAGGTTATCACTTTTTTCCAATTCAAACAAAACACACCCCGTCAGGGGTATGCTGTAAACTAGTTGCAAAACAAAAATATTAAATTAGGATAACAAATTAAACAAAGATGAAGAGTCGGATAGGCTAATCAATTAAAATGTAAATCATCACTTCGCATCATCCAGATTCGAACTATGTCTGAGGGTTGTTGAAATTTCATAATTTTGAGGTGAGGTTACTCGCTGTCACTAGTTTATTGTTCTTCTTCTTCTTCTTTCCTTTATTTAACGTCGGTCTCTGTTCCGCAATCTAGTGCCAATCACCGACGGACATCGATTGCCATTCATTGAAGGCAATCGAATGTGCAGGAAGGCAGCTTCCACACCTGCGTAGGATATCGCACCCATTCAACACACATGGGCCGGGACCAACGGCTTTACTTCCCTTCCGAAGGAAGACGTGGCCAGAGATTTTTATGCCTCAGAAAAATCCCACCGACCTCGGCTGGGATTGAACCCAGACCCATCGGGGTGTTAGAAAAAAGTCACGCTTACCACTACACCACCGGCGTTTATTGTTGTTTTACATGGAGCCCGAACTATGTTAATCTTATATATGTACACTATAGATCAAAAAAAAAATCATTCAAGCATGGTTATAACATAAAAAAAAACATTTATCTTATAGTCAATTGCTCTTGCCGGCGAAAAACGGAAGAAAACTTTCGATGAAGCGCATCACGGGTGAGATGAAAGTCGAAGATAGATGCAACTCTATTGAACACTCTCTGCAGCCCGCAAATCACACCGTATGCTCCATCCTCTACTTCGGATGCCAACAATGCTATCGCTATGGATTATGAAGTACTGCCAGAGATATCGAACGAAGTACTGGGCAGGGCTGCAATGAACTCATTGTTTCACATTTCGGAATACATTTTAAAGAGCTTGAACATACAATAACAGCGTCATAGTGACACTTTACCGCTACACATCAAAAAAATAATTTTTATATCGCATCAAAGTGGATGCACTTCAACCAACCGGTGGAAACTAACGATTTTAAATTGGCTCACTTCTTGAATAGCCTATTGGTCCCAAGCAAATCGATTAACGTACCCCATTCTAGTCGAAATTCTAGTACTACACAATGTTTGTTTTGATTTGCTATGAAAGTTTGACAGATAAAATGAAGGGCTTGTTTCGAGGGGTGCATCGATTTGCTTGGAACCGAAGATAGTACCAGAGCTGAGCCAAAAAGTACGTTTCTTCAGGACCTACTAGTCTTAGAGTTACCTCTATGCTTCAACCGTGTCAAAAACATGGTGTTATATCACTTGCCAAAATGGACAAAATTATCATTAATACAGTGCATGAACTGATGTCTAACAACGAACTTCTGAACAGTCCAGAATGAAAATTCGCGTGTTCCTGAAAAGTCCATAACATTTTTCGGTGTATGCCGTACTGCAATCCCTAATAATCGGGTAGCATACACTAACATAGATGGTACGACCATACCACATAAAGTTAGGATGTTATCCCGAATTGGTGGTTAGGCGCTTCTTATGGTTATTGTTTATGCGGGATGTCTTTTGTCTTTTGTCTCAATACAAACCGGAGGCAGTCATTCAACACATATAGAGCTCTGTAAAAATATTTGCTAATAGTGTTTTGTGACACTCCATATTCAAATGCCAAGGTCGTAAATTGAGTGCTTAGTCTCATTTTGACGAGACATTTGCTTTTTATTCAAGTTTAGACAAAAAGGACTATCCAAGCTGCTCCTGAAGTATTCAAACAATCCTTGTAATGTTTTGACATATGAAACCCCTCGTTACACTTGTTGTCGTTTGCACGAGCAAATATCAATCTACGATCACATTTCGTTTGCAAAGCTTTTAAATAGCAATTCGTTGTAAGTTTAGTCCTTCAATTTGTTATTGGTGAATTTTGATTTCCTGCTTGTAGGATTGTATTTGCTGCTGGTAATTTTCAAGTAATAGGCACACATGTCATATATTAATGATACATATGTAGGCTCTCTCCATGTCTGATGAAGTTGAGTAATAAAACGACAAAAAAATTATATAGTGATTGAGAGTAAGCAAATACAGGTTAGACTCGATTATCGGTAACTGACTTTTGTTATGCGAGGAAGTGATTCTGTCAACTTGCCGTCCGGCAGTAGGCAGTAAATGGAAGTCCATTACCAATGCTTTTAAGTAGATGCAGCTTTATGGGACCCAGTGTACCATTTGATTTAGGATTGGAATTTAATTTTGGCACCAAACGTTGCTATTTGTTTAAAGTTTCTTTTATCTTCCCTTATTTATTTATTTAATAGTGTCTAATGAACTCCGAGATCGAAATAGTTGTAACATTGATTTTTCCATCGTCGGATAATTTCTGCTAGGTTAAATATCCATTCATCCAAACGTATTTAGTCTCTTGCAATAATCGATTGAGTCATTCATTCTACATAATCATTGTGGGAAAATCTCATCCAATCAAACTTTCTGCCGAAAAGGCGAGAACCGTCTCCCCATCACCAAATCTGAAAACAAACAACAAACAAATCCATTGAAGAAGCACAAAACTTTTCTTCGGAAGTCTCACTGGCAACCCACAAAAAACGGCTCTTCTGAACCCAAAATCGAACAAAAGAGATATAAAACTTTCTCTATTAGAACTTCATTCAGAAGTCGGGGCATTTCTTCTCTCCGATTTGCCAATCTGATTTGACGCCAAATTATAGGGTGCCATCACCATTAAATCCAGCCTCCCGTCCTTTTCTTCCCCAGCTAATCCTCTCGAAGTCGAAAGGGCAAATAAGAATCTTCGTTGCCAATTTCGGTGTTGTTGATCTGTATCTCTTTCGGAAGGGGGAGGTTGATTGTGTTTATTTGCTCTCGGGATAACTTTTTAAACTGTTTTATTGACTTGGGATGGAATTTTTATTGCGGCATGATCCTGCCGTCGGTTGAGCGGAATGGGACAATCAAGATCTTTAAAGGGGTTCGAATGACTTGTGGCTTTACAACGGCAATGCTGCACTGTCTTCGGAAGCGTATAATTACTGTTTAACTCGACCGGAAGTGTCATCACTTTCACCGTTTCTCCTCCGTCATCCGAGCAGACGGGAAGGCCAATTTTACGGTTGATCTCGTTTCAAAAAATGGCAAATTGTATGTGATAATGACGTCTCACTAACCAGCGCAAGTATGTGGCCAATTGACCGTGCGGTGCGTCCTGTCATAAGTGCTAAAACAATAAAAACCGCGCATCGATTGATGAGGACCGCCGACCAAGTCACATTCTAGCCGACCGGGAAACCACATCAACAACAACGCAACGGTGGAGTTCCCTCGCGAAAAATGTTTCCACTCTTTGGTCCAACCAACGTGGCGAATCGACAACGGCGAGAAAAAGTCGAAATCATTTTCAATTAAATTCTAATTAAAAAATTCCTCCACCAACTGACGGTAAGTTTTTGTTCTTGATCACACGCTTTGATGTGATGACAGTGAGATCGGTAGTAGGTGACGACGCCTGCGATGACGGTGGAACAGGAGACGTTTTTATTCACGCATCGGATCATGAGCAGTTAAACGGCGCTTCTTCCGTTGTTGGTGCTTTCAGCCATTAAGCACTTACACATAGTTCGCGGCACAGAAGCAAAGCGGCAGCAGTCATGCGTGTATTGATTTCCGTTAAACCCAGTTTATATGATTCAATTCGGTGTTCAATTCACTTGAACTGCGAAATGTACGAGCAGAAAACTGGTTGATATCGGACTTGCTCTATTCGATGTTAAGTAAATTGAATGCCGACTGTTAGATTAGACGTGAGTGGATTCAACTCACTTGAACCATGTATTTGCGCATTCATTACACTGTCATCGCTTGCAGCCACATTAAAACGTAATTTCGAGTTGCGAGACTTATGGCTTTTGAGTTGAATAAAAACAGCAGTTCCATTTCAAATGACGAATTTTTTTTAAATTTTCTGATCGACCTTCTACGATTATGTTGAAACTTTGCACAGTTGTTTGTTATTGTCCAACATGCCATTCAGCGTTGCCATATATACCGATTTATCGGTATTTATACCGATTTCCGAACTAGATACCGATATACAGATAAGGTTCCTCATAACCGATTTTTGAGATTTTATACCGATTTATACCGATTTTTTTTAAACAATCAAATTATTATTGCCTCCCCGCGCTCGAATTTCGGAGACATTTTTTTTTAGAGACTTGTATCTTTTTGAGTACCTCATATTTTTTGAGCCTTTAAAATTCTAAACAATCATCTCTAGATGCCTTATGCTTGATACTCTTTCGACCAATGTTTGCATTTTCTCACCGTTTTTGGCTACCCATCAATCGAGAAATAGTCGATGGCTCTTTCCGGTAATTCCTGGGGAATCGAGAAATATGTTTTAAGCGTTATTTAACTTCCGGAAATTCTATTCATTTTACAACTTCCTGAAGTTTCATCCAACTTTCCTTGAATTTTCTTCCACTTTACCTTGGAAGCTTCTTCAGCCTTCGCTCGAATGATTCTGTCATCTTCTCCCGCCAGTTGTTTTTACTTTCCCGGAACTTCAAGGATGCTATCAGATTTTTATTGCGGATCCACACTAGCTGCAGGAACATTTAAGAAGTTCTGACACTTCAGAAAAGTCCAGACTTTTGTGTAAGTTTCGATAAATTAAAGACAGTTTCATTAACTTCTGTTAATATCCGAAAACTTAAGGAAGCATCATAAATATTTTGGAAACTTCACAAGTCCAAAGAACTTCAGGGAAATTGAATGGTCTTCAGGAACTTTAGTGAAGCTCAGAGAACATCAGGACAGATCAATTAATTTCAATGAAATTGCTGAAATTATAAAGGAATACCGAGAAACTCAGGCAATTTCCGAAAACTTCAGCAGGGGGCTCATGTAAATTTAGGAAACGTAAGGCATGTTGCATGAACATTAGAACATTTTATGGGAAGTTCTATGCTTTTTAATGGCAGTGTCGATAACTTTTAAAAATTAAAAAATTCTGGAAGATCAGAGAACTTCAATGCTGATGTTGCAATAAATTCAAGAAAATTGAGAGAACACTTAGAAGATTTCGTAATCTTCAAGAAAATCTAGAGACCTTCAAAGATGATTAGAGATATTCCGGTAGCCTTGTTATAATCAAGGAAGTTCCGAGCTCTTCGAGGATGACCAGAGAACTCCAAAACAGCCCCTAATTTCAGGAAAATAAAAAAAAAACTTTTAAGGAATTTTGAGGAATTAAGGAATTTTTCTAAGTGCATTTCAGGAATGTTCCGAAAACTTCAGGGAAATTTCGGAGTCTTCGGGGATGTTTTATGAATATCACGAAAATTTTCTGGATCATTAGAACATCCCTCAGTAATCTCTTTATCCCGGAATTATGTCCTTGTTTCATTCGACTGTTCCGCAAGCGCTCTGGCTTCCGACTTTCTTCCAGTCTACCTTAGGAAGTTTCTGTCAGCGTCTCCAGGAAGTTTCTTTCGTCTTCTCCAGGAAGTTCAATTAATTCTCCCAGAAATTTCATTCGTCTTCTTCTGGAAGTTTGACCATAAGCCATAGGTTTTTTGATGTTCGACTTATATTGGAAGGTTATTCCGAGCTTCTTCTGGCTTTCCCTGGAAATTGCTACTTCTGAAAATTTACTTCCGTTTCCGAAACTTTTCTGGCTTCCTTTGGATTTGACATCCGATTTTTTCCGATAGTTTATTTAAATTTTCGCCACAATTCTCAATTTCTCAATTCGTCTCTTGGAAGTTTCCCGGATGTTTTTCCAGTTTTTCTCGAACTTCATCCAGGAGAGCTTCTTTCGTCTTTCTCTGGATGTTTTTTTCAGCTCCATTCAGAAGCTAATTCAAACATTCCCCAGAGTTTTCTTCCGGAATTTTCCGATCGTAGTTAAAAAAAAATTCCTTTGATGAACGGCTTTCTCAGTCTTAAAACACTGCAACGACTACGATTTAATCTGCCGGACATTTCGGCCATGGCTTGTAGCTTTTTTCAAGGGAAAATATTGTTTGTCGTTGTTGTGACTGATTTTCCATGTTTTGGTTTCATTTAATGATATTTAATTGAAAAAAAAAACACTGCTTGGTCACAATTTTGATCATCACTTAAGGACAACGATAATTTTAAAAATTCAATTAAAAAACTAAAGAGTGTTTTAAGACTAAGAAATTGACGGCGACAAAGCAATTCCCCTTAAATCCCAGTCATCATTAAAATTTTCGATTTCTAAAACGGCAAAAATATAAAATTAAATAAATAGTAAATACCGATTTTTTAATACCTTTGATACCGATAAGCTTTAAAACAATCTGGCAACGCTGATGCCATTTTACATATTTGGTTCCCTAGTTTTGTACACGACTAACACTTGAGAAGGGCTTATGCAAAAATGATACGGATCAATAGAAAAACATATATCTTGCGAACGATTTGTTTGATTGAGATGGTGTCTTCGAAGAAGTTGCGGACAAGTATTGTGCCTTTCAAGAAAAAAATATGCACTGTAAAAAATTATTATTTTTTACAAAAAAAAAATCGAAATTATAAAAAAAAAGATTTAAAATTACTCAAATTGCATATTTTTTTAAAATTATTTTTTATATTTATTTTGTAGTTTAGGCAAAGTATAACCTACTGACACTGTGCATTTGCTGAGCAAATCATAAATAAAAAAGTTATGAATTATTGAAAAAAATATTTTTTTTTCTCCAAAATACTACCGATAGTTATCGAATATCTTTGAAATACACTGGAGTCGCTTTTTACGCGGTTTATTTTTACACGGTTTTTTTTTACGCGGATTTCAGAATTTACACGGTTTTTTACGCGGATTTCGGAATTAACGCGGGTTTTTTCACGCGGATTTTGGTTTTTTTACGCGGATTTCAGAATTAACGCGGTATATCGTTATACACTAGAGTCGCTTTTTACGCGGTTTTTTTTTACACGGTCTTTTTTTACGAGGTTTTTTTTTACGCGGATTTCGGAATTTACGCGTTTTTTTACGCGGATTCCGGAATTTACGCGGTTTTTTTTTTACGCGGGACGTATCACCCGCGTAAAAAGCGACTCCAGTGTAATGTTAATATTAAAACACATTAAATTACAACAAAAAAGCTAATAATGCTTAAATTGCCCAAAGTTGTTATTTTCGAGATATTCGTAGGTTAAAATTCACTTGTCGCATAATTTGAGCAGTTTTCGTTCTTTTGAGATCTTATTCGTGACCGTATGGGAAAAGTGTATTTTTCTGTTTGGCCCCATATACAGCTAGCTAGTTTAGCTAATTAATTATATCTTAATCTTAATTATACGCATCAGTATGATTAAAAAACTGTGAACAGCAAAGTTTAAGGAAATTAATTGGGCTTTTTGTTAAAAATATTTTCAAGATTGAACACTAACGAATAACATCTCAAAAGAGCGAAAATTGCTCAAATTATGCGATAAGTGAATTTTAACCTACGAGTATCTCGAAAATAACAACTTTGGGCAATTTAAGCATTATGAGCTTTTTTGTTGTAAATTGGATGTGTTCTAATATTAACACTATTTTAAAGATTTTTGATAACTGTACGTGGTATTTTGAAACATACCTATTTTTTCAATATTTAATAACTTTTTTGTTTACTATTTGCCCAGCAAATGCACAGTGTCAGTAGGTAATACATTATCTTATTTACAAAATAAATTTAAAAAAATATGCAATTTATGATTACTTACTATATTTATTATTACTTACTAGCGTGATTACTTCTTTCCCCAGCAGGCCTGGGTTCAATCCCAGTCGGCGCCGCCGGGATGTTCTGAGGTATAACATCTTTGATCACGCCTTCCTTCGGACGGGAAGTAAATCCGTTGGTCCCGGTTCATGAGTTGATGGGTCGATAGGTAGGGTCCAGGTGTGGGAGCTGCCTTCCTGGCGTCGGTAGCATTGGTGCAAAACAAAATCAAGAAAAAAAAGGTGGAAAACAAATCAAGGAAAAAAAAAATCTAGATGAGCTACAACTTTGCCGAGGAATCGATACCTTTGTTTCTTCAAATAAAAATGTTTAATTTTCGATTTCAATTATACTAAGAACCATCCTAGCTTTAATTGACACATAAAACTTTGTAGAGCTTGAGCTTGAGCTTGAGCTTGATTGACCGCCCACGGTTGCTACTCTGTTACTGCCAGATCAGCTGTAATTACACAGAGAACCAATAGACGATGCTTGGGACTAGCAATCATCCTCAATGTGTAAAAACTGGTGATCTTAAATTAGGCAATACCAGCGCCGGCCGCGCCCGAACACAGGTCAAGAAAGGAATGGGAAGGATTGTGTTGACATGACACTCGCTTTGATGGAAGCCGAGAACACCTCTGCACTTCCACGAGGAATCACTGGGATGTTGGATAAGAGGGTTGGGTTTGCAGCAGGGTTCGTTTTGGTAAACGATAAGCTGAATTGATGTCCTAACGATCATATAACGCGAAGGAGCTTGGGACTAAACCCACGGTCTTCTGCTCAGTAAGCAAAAACGTTTGCCACTAGGCAGACGAGCACCTTTTTAATCACCGAGTTGCTGTTATTACCATGTAGTCATTGACGAATTGAATGACGAATTGAATGGGGATGGGCCTGAGATTAGACTCATGATGTTCTGCTCAGTAAGCAAAAACGGTTGCTCTAAGGCCACCGAGCCCCTCATATCACATAATACCGTTGCTCAAATTTGTGTATCCATTCAAACCCGGAACCAACGACAACAACGAGTTTCGCAAAATACACGATACACAAGCGATTTTACCATAAATCTCTTTGATATGTAAGGACCTGGGACCGCGTTTTTCTGCTCAGTAAGCAGGCCACTGTAACCGACGATCTTTCAAATCCGAAAACTAAAAACTACGAAAAAGTACTTAGGCCATCATTAAGTTCCACTTTCACGCGACGTTCAATGACAGGGTCCTATCCAGGATTACATCTGAAAAATCCAAATCTGGCCAACGCCCACCCTAAGCCTAAACCTGTTCTAATCCACCTGAAATGACTAACGAATGGAAGACTTTGACTACCCAGCCATGCAATAGTCTCATTCCGTGCCTTATGGCAACTTGATGATTCTATTGCGCTCATCTTTTGGCACCACCCAGGGGAGACTTGGTCCTGTACCCAATGCTTAACTTATCTCCATTCCACGGGCGGAATATTATTATATGAGACAATTCAATGCAGACGTCTTTCCAAATTTGGCAGATCGACAGGTAATCGGTGAGTTACCACGATAGTTGCTATTCAACAACTCGACAACGTCCCATCGTCAACGCCTGCTATGAGAATTTCCCATTGCAGACGGCAACGAAATGACGTGATCGAGCTATCGATCAACTACCCTGGTTATCGCCTGGTACCTTATAGCACGATGCTAGGAGGCGAACCGGAAGAATCGATGAGCTACCTCTCCCCCTTGACACATAAAACTTTGTAGAAGACACTTATGTTTAAATTTCAGGTTCTAAAATCATCTCTCCTACTATAGAGTGTCCCAGGAAGAATAAACACAGTTTATTATTGGAATAAAACACGGTTCTGTTAATGAACTCATATTTTTATTTCACATACATGTTACCTGTAGTATTCACTTTCAATTGGATGAAAATAGTCCGCAGCTCCTTAAATCGTATGCCAAGGAAAGGAAAGGGCCCAAAAAGTTTCGATAGACCGGGTCTCTGGACAATTTGGAGGATTCATCTCTTTTGTCACGTATTGCGCATTGTTTGCTTTGTACCAAGCTACCGTGTATTTCGAGTAGTGCACTGACATCAAATCGTACCAAAATAGTATTGGGCCATCATGTTGACGGATCTTAGGCCGCAGATGCCGATTCAAACACTCCCGAACGTAAATGTCAGTGGTCATCGTCTCCTTCGTCACAAATGGCAACTTGCCATATTCACATATCGCTAGCCAAACCATGGCCACCTATCAAATTTTTCGGTAAAAATTGATTTATCAGCATCGTCAACTTCCTGACCATCACGAACTGTGTAGTATTGGTCTCCCAGAAGCATCTTGTTGTCAAATTTGACGTATGTTTAATCGTCCACGCCAATTTTGCACACAACAGGCTATCATATAGTTCGGAGCCCTCAGTTTGACGGATGCGGCTTGTTTCTGACTCCGTTTCACAGAGGCACTTTTCTTATTGACGAAAGCTTGGGTGAGCTTTTGGTCCATTTTTCAATCCACCGATTCCGGTTTACGGCTAGATTTCGGTGTGTCCTCGAAGGTAACTTTTTCACCAAACTTCCGGATGGCGGTTTGGGATGCTCCGATACTTGCTTACTCCATTTTCGCCAACTTCCTTACTGATAGGTTGGGAATAGTGCACATTTTGTGCACGATATGTTTGCACTATCTGTGCCCCGCATTTTGATGATTTTGTAAAAAAAAATGCACTTTGCGCACTCAAACTTGTTGAGCAATAAGTAAAGAACAACACACATCGATGAAAAGCTGATAAACTTCATCGGGGTAGAAATGGCGGCGAGTTGAAAGTGTGCTTATACTTGCTGGGATACCCTATAAATCCACACTCTAGACAACTGTGCAATGCTAGTCAATTGGACCAAAACCCATCATGCGACACTCCAAATCACTTGAGAATTCAAAACCTAGTTCAATGGTAGTAAAATCAAGGTTCCAGGACCACGTTGGCCACATCCAGACATGTTCCGGGTATCCCGGGGAAGTGGCCTGTTTCTGACTTGGGCCAAAACCTACCATGTGAAATCTCAAATCATATGAGAATTTGAAAACTAGTCCAATGATAGTCAAATCAAGTACGCGAAACCACATTGGCCAATTCTGGACATTTTCCAGATACCCCACGGAAGCTGCCAGTATTAAACTTGGCCTCAAATCACAGGAGTATTCAAAACCTAGTTCAATGGTAGCCAAATCAAGGTTCCAGAACCACATTGGCCACATCCAGACATGTTTCGGGTATCCCCGGGGAAGTGGCCAATACCGAAAACAAGATCATTGGTAGTCAAATCAAGTCCACGGGACCACTTTGGCCACATCTGGAAGTGGCCAGTTTCTAACTTGAACCAAAACCCATCATGTGACCATGCGAGAATTCAAAAACTAGTTCATTGATAGTCATATTAAGTTGGCCACACCTGGAAATGTGCCGGATACCTCCAGGGAAGTGCCCACATTCGATGGGCAAAAATACATCATGCGACTCCTCATATCACATGAGAATTTAAAAACTGGTTCAATAGTAGCCATGCTCAGTAACACATTGGCCACATCTGCACATGTTCTGGGTTCTCCCGGGAAGTGGGTAGTTCTTGTATTATGATCCAAAATGTATCACTTGAAAATGTGGAAACAGACTAACAGATCATTTAGAAATTAATTTTAAATCAGTTAGTGGATAAAGTCAGGTTTTTATGACGCATTCTACATGTTTAGGGTTAGTCGTTAAATTACTAAAAAGGGTAAATGTTGGCTTCGGCACCCATTGATTGTTGTTGGCAACCAAAATTTAAACGTTAATTTCACTGTTTTTTTTCCCATCAAAACATTCCGGTGAATATATTTAAACAATTTCTTAGCCTTTCAGTTCAAATCTGATTACATTTTTACGACCGTGCAATCATATTATGTCAGATTGTTCGTTAGATGAAAATACTACAAAAAGTGGCTGATTTAGAGTTTCTGAATAGCAGATACACAACAAACATTGAATGTTGAATATTTAAGAGCTTATTCAGGCAAAACAACTACGAAAATGTCATGTAAATTGAGGTTTCCTGAGACCGACCCATGTAAGCGGCCCTTTCGACATAAGAATCAATTGAAAGAAACAAGAAAATCAATTCAATGAAACGGTCTCTTCGTCGATTTGCTTTTGTTTCAGTTTGAGAACACTTAATTTGACATGAATTGTTTGTTTACGTTCCATGATTTACGTCCAATTTAGATTACGTATCGTGTAAAATTAGTTATTTCTAAGTGTGTAGAGCGCTAAACAGACACCGATGTCGTTCTCTACTTTACATGACATTTGCAATCAGAAATCCATAATATAACTTTTAGAACCACCTTGGAATATTACATTTATGCCTTTCTCGTACACCGAGGTGTTCCGAAATTTCGCAATAAAACTTTGTTCCTAACTCACTTATCTTAGAGATGGATTAATTGATTTGAGTGCAATCAGATTCATTTAGTTTTTGTCTGACACTAATAAAATCCTATTGAATTTTATCCCAATCAGCCATTTGGTTCCGAAGATATGAACAAAATCCCTCATTAATCCACCTACCGGTGTCAAGTGCCTTTCTCGCAAATTTAATAGCTTCATTACATATTCTGGTCATTATCGCAAGAGCATCTGGAACATGCGTATTGAAATAAGTGAACCTGTTATTAATAGAATTAATGAAACCAACATTCATATAACATTACTATTTGTTCTTGAACTAATTTGTCTCCAAGCTGCAAACTAATTTACATATTTACCCATTTTGTAAGCACATCCTTTAGATAACGAATTTTGAGATTCAAACCCTCTTGAATGCTCTGCATTCTCCTACGATAGTGATCAGAATACGAAATAATATTATACGAGTAATGCATTTGTTACCGCTAGGTGGATTAATCTTAGAATGGATCATAAGGTACACTGGAGGAAGTGAGGTCGTAAAAACCAACAGTTATCTTTAAATCAAGCTACACCCAAATTGTGTTTATCAAATTTAAACAATAGTATTGATCACAAACTTTCACATTCTAGGTAGGGGAAATGCTCCTATAGTTGCGGTACGTTACAAGCGTTAGGTTCCTATAGTTGTGCATAGAGACTCAATTCACAACTATAGGAAACTAACGCTTCCAGCGTAGCGCAACTATAGGAGCGTTTACCCTACATCAGATCAGGGTGCCTTTTATTCATTTTGACTAAAAAAACATTTTATGAAATTATGCAATAATAAGATATTATGATGAGATTTTGTATGTTTAAGTAATAAGAAAGAATTGTAAAGTTTGTGTTTCACACATCAAAACTGCAAATTTAGCTTTGACAGAGTCACAATGAGCGTTTTTCTGATCGCCTCTTCGCGAAGAGTGAAGAGCGAAGAGTGGGTGAGATAAATTACAAAATCGCTTATTGCGACTCTCATGTAGCAAAATTGGCAGGTATTATGTGTCAAACACAAACTTAACAATCTTTTCTTGTTGTATACATAATCAAAATATTTTCATAATATTTTATTATTCCATAATTTCATAAAACATTTTTTTAAGTCAAAATGAATGGAAGGCACCCTGCATCAGATAAAGTTTATAAGATTTCTGTCACACAAGATAATGTTTCCACTTATTCCCAAGCTGCTAATTTATAATCCAGTTGAATTAAAGTAGAACAGATAATAAAATTTGGCACCTATCGTTAATGTGATATGAGCTTGTGACCTTAAATTTTAGAAGTATTCCATAATACAACTCTTTTTGAAACGACTTTCTTTTCTAGAACCTTTAAACTCTTAAAATCGACGTAAACATATTTCAACAAATGCAGAAAACTAAGCTACCCAAAACTTCATCCCTGCCCGAGCTCAAATCCATCACTCTGTGTCAAATGACAGAAAACAACCGTGCCGCGTGCACAACCGGGCCCAAAAATGTCAAGGTTACCCCTACAAAAGGTGCTCCCGATTAGAAGCGATTCGACGACAGCCTTCGCACAAGAGCTAGAAACTATTTTCAAACGCATAAGAATGCGAGTCGCTCGATTTTTGATGATGATTTCCCAGCGAATTTATTTGATCGGTTTCGCTTCCTCTCGCAGCCTCCCCAAGCGCTAAGTTCGAAAGCCTTAGTAGGTATAGCTTCAAATTTGGACCGCGGTCCGGAACAGAAGCCAATACGTGCCGACAATCGTAGCTAATTCGTTTGATCTTCTGCCGACACCCTGCTGCTGTTGCTGCCTGATACTACGCTACTGTTGTGAGTTGAAAGCCGCCAGAAAGGCTCCCGAATCGTGCACTTTAGTGGTCACCGTGGTCGGCCGTTCTTGATGAAGCTCATCATCATCATCTGAAGGTCCGCTGCTGCTGATTTTCCTTTTGACTTCTGAGTGATGAAATTGAACAAGTTATAAATAATTATAAGCAGAGGTTACGATTGCACCCAAAGACTCCCAGGAGGAGACTCCCAGACAGCCACCAGCAGTGTGAGAAGGTCCTTGCACAGTCAGTGACACAACATTGTCAACCCATTAGCCGGTAAAGGGACTCGCGCAGTGTAGATCACCATCATCATCAACCAGCCGCCGCCGAACCATGTGTAAGCACCGGTAATCACAAATCCACATTCACCTGGTGGGGACGACAACGACGACGTTCGGTCAGCAGTGCGCTTTCAGATCACATCTCCAAATACGGTTTCCCGGCGACGGCGACGACGACGAACATGAGGGGACGAGGGAGCGGGAGAAAAACCGGGCAAAATGACTTTATAATGACTCCAAATGACGACCCGTACCGTATAATTATCGGGATGGAAGAGTCTCCAGGCGAAGATGATCTCCGTCCGATTCGATGGGCGGCGGCGGCCGATGGGCAGTCTAAGTAACTCCGGTAGCACTTCCACCGAAAATGCAATAATTTAATCATCGGCTAGAATGGATCAATGATTCGTATGATGGCTTACAAAAAGATCAATTTGTTCGTCGTCAATTTGCGAATTATTTTTTATTTGTTGTCAGGAGAATGGTTTCCAGATCGTTTAAAATTGGAATTGATTTCAAATTAGATAGGGTGGAGGACGGCAGTGATCGATCGCTCTTTCTGGACTTTTTCATCACTTTTTAATATAGAATGGTTACGTTAAATCCAATTGTATTTTCAGTTAACCTATCTTAAAATAGATAGTTTAGTCTATTAATCCCCCTACTACACTCTGTGTTTTCACTGAAACTACACTTGAGAGCGCTCTCAAGTGTACCTTCAGTGTAAACACAAAGTGTGGCTCTACGGTGCGGATATTTCGCATTTTGATAGGTACTAAACTATCTATTTTAAGATGGTTTAACTAAAAATTCAATTAGATTTAACGTAAGCACACACTTAGAAATACCTAAATTTACACGTGACGGAATCCATCTTTGACATAAAGAATGAGACGTAAACAAACATGTCATGTAAAATTAAGTGCTTGAAAGTATGCTTGATTGAGCTGAATGACTCAATTTTATGTCAAAATTGACGCTCGTGTATGTCAGTCTCAGAGTACCTAAATTTACATAAATTTTTCTAAGTGTGCATGCTATTTTCAAAAGTAACGAAAAAGTTCCAAAAGAGCGATCCATCCCTAACCCTCTGATTTAAATATCTGAAATATCTGAAACTTCAACAGTACACACTTAAAAATAACTAATTTTACACGTGACGGAATCCGTTTTTGACATAAAAGATGAGACGTAAACAAACATGTCATGTAAAATTAGGTGCTCCGAGACTGAAAAGTTCGTTGCTCGACGAAAAGTACGTTTGATTGGACTATATTTCGCGTCTGTTATGCCTCAAATTTATGTCAAAATTGACGCTCGTATATGTCACTCTCAGAGCACCTAAATTTACATGATTTTTTCTAAGTGTGTAGGTAAACAGTAAACAGTAAACTCGAGTAATATTTGAATTTGTGGCGAGCAGGTTAATAGGTTCGTTCCGTTTCCCACACACCAAAAATTATGGTTATTAAACTAGGCGTTATTAAAACTGGACCTAATAAATATTACATGACGTACTTCGAAAATTAACACTGGCGTGGTAACCATAGTACGGTGATAGAGGAATTGCTACACCAAACCTGAGCGTTCACCATGGAGGTGCGGCTCAAAACGGCGTCTGTTCTCCATGTTAGGGGCGGCTGATCACCGTCCTAGTGCCATCGTGAGACTCTAAACAGAGCTGTGCACGATGCTCCCTTGGCGAGACAGGGGTTTCGGGCAGGCCCTACAAGCCGCCCTGGAAAAAAACATAAAGTTGCAAATACTGAATAAAGAAATATGGATCGGAAAAATCGGCACAGACCTACGCGACGAAATAAGGACTACGATTGGAAACTCGGAAAATGGAACTGCAAATCGCTCGGCTTCCTGGGCTGCGATTGGTTAATCTATGACGAACTTCAACCACGCAACTTCGAAGTCGTAACACTGCAGGAACTTTGCTGGACGGGACAAAAGTTATGGAAAAGCGGGCATCGAGCGGCTACTTTCTACCAGAGCTGTGGCACCACCAACGAGCTGGGAACCGGCTTTGTAGTGCTGGGTAAGATGCGCCAACGCGTGATTGTTTGGCAGTCAATCAACAATATATCTTAACTCATGCGTATGATTGAAAAACTATGCACAGCAAAGTTTAAGGAAATTAATTGGGCTTTTTGTTAAAAAAAAAATTCAAGATTGAACACTCACGAATAAGATCTCAAAAGAACGAAAACTGCTCAAATTATGCGACAAGTGAATTTTAACCTACGAATATCTCGAAAATAACAACTTTGGGCAATTTAAGCATTATGAGTTTTTTTGTTGTAAATTTAATGTGTTTTAATATTAACAATATTTTAAAGATATTCGATAACTGTAGATGGTATTTTTGAAAATACCTATTTTTTCAATAATTCATAACTTTTTTGTTTATGATTTGCCCAGCAAATGCACAGTGTCAGTAGGTAATACTTTATCTAAACTTCAAAATAAATATAAAAAAATAATTTTAAAAAAATATGCAATTTGAGTAATTTTAATTTTTGACGTAGGACTTTGATTTCTATATGGGGGTACACTTTGTGAAAACCGAAAATGGAACATGTAACAAATTAAGAAAGATTTTGAATGTTAATAACATAGCTGCCCCTGGACCAATTTCAATAAATTTATCACCAATCGATCAGAAATATGGCTACGCATCGATAACAATGCTTCGACTGTTGATTTTCAACAAGAAACTATTGAAAAACTGGTAAATGTCTACCCATCTACTCATGAACCGGGGAACGGCTTTACTTCCCTTCCGAAGGAAGACGTGATCAGAGATGTTATTCCTCAGAACATCCCGGTGGCGCCGACTGGGATTGAACCCAGGCCTGCTGGGGTGAGAGGCAATCACGCTTACCACTACACCACCGGCGCCGCTTAATGGTGTGGAATTGTAGGCCCGAATGTATTGGTGAGATTAATCATCGTCCGACCATTTTCCAGAACACGCTGGTAGGAAGTGTTAAACATCCATATAGAATTTGAGAGAAGTGGGAATAATTCGCTTTGTGTGTATATTCAGTCCCCAGAAAGCCAATAAAATCAAATTTGTGAGAAAATTAGCTCTCACGAGTTCAATCTCTCGAGGTCCCTCCTTTTTTACATATTCTGCACAAATGATAATTTTCGCCCCACCCCATTCATATAATTCGGAAGGAAATCCTGTTAGGGGTGAATTAAATACACTTTAATACCAAAATGCACAAAACTTAAAAGTTCATAAAAATAAAAAACGGAAAGAGTTAAGATAATTGATGATTGATGAATTAAAAGAACTATATGTTTACATTTGTTCCGTCCACTAGCGGTCCTACGTCAAACTTCCGTTCGTGCCCCTAGGCAAAGACCCTTCTTTGTTTTTTTTTTCATAATTTAGATTTTTTTGTAACAAAAATTATAATTTTTTTACGGTGTATATTTTTCTTGAAAGGCACAATACTTGTCCGCAACTTCTTCGAAGACACCAAATCAATCAATCAAATCGTTCGCAAGATATATGTTTTTCTATTGATGCGTATCATTTTTGCATAAGCCCTTCTCAAGTGTTAGTAGTGTACAAAACTAGGGAACCAAATATGTAAAATGGCATATTGAACAATAACAAACAACTGTGCAAAGTTTCAACATAATCGTAGAAGGTCGATCAAAAAATTTAAAAATATTCGTCATTTGTAATGGAATTGCTCTACGGGACGCCGAAGTTACCCAGGACTACGCGCAGCAGCTGGAAGTTGCACTACTCACGGAAGAGCAGCTTGGCGCAGCTGGGACATCCGTTCCGCCATAGGTAGTACTGCTGCAGCGGCACTAGGTACTGCAATCCCGGACCGAAGAAATGACTGGTTTGACGGCGAATGCAAACTGTTAGTAGAGAAGAAGAATGCAGCACGGGCGAGAATGCTGCAACACCGCACGAGATCGAATGTGAAGCGATACAGACAAGCGCGGAACAGACAAAACACGGTTTTCCGAAGAAAGACGCGTCAGCAGGAAGACCGAGATCGCGAGGCGATGGAAAATCTGTAACGCTTAAACGACACACGGAAGTTCTACGAGAAGCTAAATAGTTCGCGCAAAAGGCTACGTGCCGCAAGCCGATATGTGCAAGGACTTGGACGGTAACCTTCTCACGAACGAGTGTGAGGTGATGGAGAGGTGGAAGCAGTATTATGACGAGCACCTCAACGGTGAAGCAGCAGAAGACGAAGGTGGTACGGCAACAGACCTTGGAGCACGCGCAGAAGACGGCAGGCTACCGGCCCCTGATTTTCAAGAAGTTGAGGAGGAGATCTGTCGGCAGAAGGACAACAAAGCAACTGGTGTAGATCAACTACGAAGTGAGCTATTAAAATACGGTGGTGAAGCATTGGCTAGAGCGCTGCACTGGGTAATTGCCAAGATTTGGGAGGAGGAGATATTACCGGAGGAGTGGATGGAAGGCGTCATATGCCCAATCTACAAAAAGGGCGACAAGTTGGATTTCTGCAACTTCCGCGCGATCACACTGATGAGCGCCGCCTACAAGGTGCTCTCCCAAATTCTATGCCGCCACCTGTCACCATTTGCAAGAGAGTTCGTGGGGCAATACCAGGCGGGATTCATGAGTGCCCGTGCTACCACGGACCAAATTTTCACGATTCGGCAGGTTCTACAGAAATGCCGCGAATACAACGTGACCACACATCATTTGTTCATCGATTTCAAATCCGCATACGACACAATCGATCGAGATCAGCTATGGCAGATTATGCACGTACGGATTTCCGGATAAACTGACGCGATTGGTCAAGGCGACGATGGATCGAGTGATGTGCGTTGTTCGAGTATCTGGGACACTCTCGAGTCCCTTTGAATCTCGAAGGGGGTTACGGCAAGGTGATGGACTTTCGTGTCTGCTATTCAACATCGCGTTAGAAGGTGTGATCAGAAGAGCTGGGTGGTACGATCTTCAGGAAGTCCATGCAGCTTCTTGGCTTCGCCGATGACATTGACATCATGGCACGGAACTTTGAGATGATGGCGGAAACGTACATTAGACTGAAAGCTGAAGCTAGGCGGATTGGACTTGCCATCAACGCATCGAAGACAAAATACATGGAAGGAAGAGATTCTAGGGAATTCGCCGCCGCTTATGTTGACTGTCTACAAGACGCTGATTAGACCGGTGGTCCTCTACGGCCACGAGAACTGGACTATGCTCGTGGAGGACCAACGCGCCCTTGGTGTTTTCGAACGGAAGGTGTTGCGTTCTGTTACTGTCGAGTGCAGATGGATGACGGAACGTGGAGGAGGCGAATGAACCACGAATTGCACCAGCTGCTGGGAGAACCATCCATTGTCCACATTGCAAAAATTGAGCAACTACGGTGGGCTGAGGACGTCGTAAGAATGCCGCACAACGACCCAGTGAAAATGGTTCTAGAAAGCGACCCAACAGGAACAAGAAGAATAGGCGCGCAGCGGGCAAGGTGGATCGACCAAGTAGAAGGCGACCTGCGGACCCTTCGCAGACTACGAGGCTGGCGAAGCGTGGCCATGGATCGAGTAGAGTGGAGACGACTTCTTCTGACAGCAGAGGACAACAAGGCCTTAGCCTGATTGGTAAGGTAAGGTAGAACACGGCTGGCCCTGGTATTGCCTTTTAAAAGTATGGGGTCACCAGTTTTTACACATTTAGGATGATTCCCACTCGCAAGCATCATCTATTGGTTCTCTGTATAATTCAGCTGATCTGACAGTAACGGAGTAGCGGACGCGGGCGGTCATTCATGCTCATGCTCATATTTCATGCAGCTTCTACCGACACCCTGACAGGTTCGTGTTGATGTCAAGCAGACCGTCTACAATTATAATTATCACGTAAGGTGGAAGGAGATACCTACGATGGGTCGAAGAAAGTCTACGAAGAGGCCTGTTGCTGTTGGTGCAGCTCCACTTGGTTATTTGGTTGAGATCATTCCTTTTTATTTATTTATACAGTAACCTCTCCATATCGTTACACACAATTTTTATTTTTTAATATTGCATCCTCTTCAATCATGTCGAAAATCTCATGTTATTTTTATGGCCACAAAAATAAACAAATGCAGTAAAAGCAGCCTAATGTCAGTTCATGCACTGTATTAATGATAATTTTGTTCTTTTTGGCAAGTAATAGGGGAACTGGATGTAATGTGGGCCTAAATGCCCCTAATATGGGCCCATACATAAATTCAGCAATCGACCAAATTTTCAATAGCGACCAAAAATATCCATTAGTACCGTCCCAATGATGCGTGCATCTAGATAAAATTGATAAATAGCAGATTCTTAGCGATGAGCTCAATCTTAGATTCATAGGCCAACATTAGAGCCATTTCCTCTATTACACCATATTTTTGACACGATTGAAGTGCATCCACTTTGATGTGATATCAAAATTAATTGTTGTATGGATTTTTCTCCTTTAGTTTACTTAAATCTTTGGTTTTTATTAGTTAGGTCCCGATTCAACACATTTTAGTTTCATTTTTATACCTTTGATCTTGACTTTTTTTTTACATAGGAGATGAGTAATAAAGGGGATAAGATTTTGAAAAGTTCTTTAGTGGGAAAGACACTGATGAAGACTGCACATTGTAGTCGAAATACGTACCGGTGTCATAGATACCAAAATTGTTTAAGTGGAATTAAATGGAAGATAACCTTTTTTTGCTGTTTTATTTATAACTAACTTATGTTTTCCTTGTTTCAAGATCATCCTCGGTGGACAAAGCCGAGTCTTGTCACTATCATCAAGGCATAAAAAGTAACAAGGACTACGTTGTGTTCCTTGGATTACTGAAAAATCCTGTTCCCCTAGTTTGAAGTAGTCGGGACTAGGAATCGGTGGTAGATCTTACATCCCGTATCGTACCACGAAAAGATGCTCTACCCACGTTACGGGACCTGCCGCGATCTTCCTATGGACCAAAACTATTCAAAAAATATGTTTGGAGAAGTGAACATTTTTGCAAAAAAATATCGAAAGCGACCACTTGAACTTTTTCAAAAAAGGTTATAATTTATAAGAAAAATCCTAATTTTTCGGTTTTTTGCACATAAAATAAATTACCATAATTTTTTACTATCAACCATGTGTTTAAAATTCATCGTCAAATAAAAAAGTAACAACCTCTTAAAAAGTCCTGGGATCAAATTGATCCCAACACACAGACAAAAAGTTAACTGTGTTACGTAATATCGCCCTCAATAAACCCAGGCTCAATATAGTTTCCAATCTTTTAGATCTCACCAGTAGCAAACTGTACTATCTAGAAAACATGAGAACAAATGATCTGATGCATAAAACTGATGCAAATTATGCAAACAAAAACTTTCATTTCCCATGATTAGGGAGCATGCAGATAGGGATGCAAATTAGGCCTATAATCAAATCAGACTGCATTGATCTTCCATCGACTTGAGAAAACAAGAACCTGTTGTTTAAATTTAAGCTCAAGCACAGGTCACTAATTTGTAACATTATACGTTCTTCCAGCATCCTTTCTAAAATGCAACTTAACAGCCAGAAAAAGCTGATTAGAGCCTTAAATGCAAATCACCTCCCGAAAGATAACGCACGCACGCAACAATTTCGCTCCGAAACCCGCTATTCCTAATTTCCGCACACATATCAAGTTTCGGGCCCTGAGTAGAATAAAGGAAAGTTTTTTTTTAAATGAAGTCTCTCTCTAATCTGCCTCAAACAGCTTCACCGCCAGTGATAATGATCCGTTTTGCTGTTGAAACTCCTAGCGGTGAAAAGCAACGGGACTTGGCTGCAGTTTTCTTCGATCGATCCTTTGGCAACTGACTATACTAATGATTCGTCAGCCGGGACTCGATCATTAATGCTGTCTGGAAGCTGCTGCTGCAAAATGCTTCTGTCCATCATCATCGTCGGCGCAAAAAAAAGAAAAACAATAAAGAATAACCTAAATGTTGATGAGAAGTTTAGAACACACACACACACAGAAGAAACCATCACGCGCCCGGATGGCGTTTTTGCGTCTGGGCCTAAAATTGCAAGCCCGATATTTACTGTTAATGCTCTCGGTAACGTGGATGATCGGATCTCGGCAGCTGCGGGTTAAATCTGTAGGACAGGGAAAAAATCAATTTCGAATCAGAAAATGCTACTAGAATTCCAGTGCATATTTGTCCACCGCTTTTTGCCCTGTTCCCCTTCCGTGGAATGCGAACGCGATTTTGGTCACCGCCGATGGCAAAAATGAAATGAAAGGCTAAAATCTTTAAAAATTTCTTCTTTTTACCACTCTGATGGGGGCAGCGTACAAATTCTAAATCAAAAATCGCTTTTTCTTTGTGCAATTTATCTCGTTCTCTTGGTCGAAGACGGCCACGACGACGACGATGACATCGATACATCATGGCCATAACGTTTTGAGGCAAATTCATCAAAGTCAGTCAATTTCGTCAGTCGGATCTTCGCGAGCATCATTCGACACAGATTCGTTCCTATCCGTTGTAGGCAGCAGCAACACGAAGGACGATGTGGTGGCATTATTTTAGTGCGGTTGATGTCGTTGCTGTCGTGCTGCGTGAAAAACAGTAGCTGATTAATTTGGACGTTTGATTTTTTTATTGTCCAGCTCGGTCGGTGTTTGGCAACATGGATGAAGTCGGAAGAAAAGCTAGTCGTTTGAATTTAGTCTCGAAAATGTATTTTGTGAAAGATTTCGCTAGGATAAAAAAAAACGTAGCTTTTGTACTTTTGGGATATTACAGTCTTTAATTTTGGTTTGATTTGATTTGATAAATTGTAATTGCTCCAATGAAAAAAGGCAGAACCAAAAATTAATCATACACGCAGAAAAAAATATTTTAAACGTAATAATATTTGACGTCAAATCAATAAGAATTTCATTTTGTTTTGACTGCAAAAAGAAATCATTATTGTTTCAACAATCCAGTATTTTTGTTCCTCAAAACCCATGGATTGTTAAATCAACAAGAAAATCTTTTCGAATTTACAAAAGCTTTCATGGTTTTGACGTATGCTGTCAAATTTGGCAGCTGGCTCAACAACAAAAATATGTTTGTTTTTAAAAGAGATTTCTTGTTGATTCAATCAACAATCAACAAATCATCATTTTATAAAGTCTGACAATTCACACAGTAGCAATAAAAATATGTTTATTGATTCAAAAATCCAGAGTGATTTGTGATTCGGGCGTAATTGCTTTTGTAAACAAACACGTCAATTACTGATTTCTCTTGAATAAAAGCTCATGGCCTTGTTAGACGTTGAAAAGGCGTTTGACAATGTTTGGCATGACGGACTTGTGTACAACTTGTAACTTCAACTTTCCTTTACATCTTATTAAAATCACCCGTAACTACCTCCAGCAAAAGTTGTTTAAGGTATCGTTGAATGGTTGTCTTTCAGACACGTTTTCCATCCCAACAGGAGTCCCGCAAGGCAGTCTGCTGGGCCCCTTGCTTTACAGCATTTACACTTCCGAAATTCCTCCCCTCGGAGACGGTTGCGCGTTTTTCCTGTTTGCAGATGATACAGCAATAGCCGTCAAAGGAAGGATGCCTCGCGAAATAACGAACAAACTTCAACGATGCCTTAACGCCTTTGCTGATTATGCCACCACGTGGAAAATTAAAATCAATCCCTCCAAAACACAAGCGATCATGTTCCTCCATCGGCAATCGCCCATACTGAAACCGGCTCCATCTTGTACTGTAATCATGGATGGCACAAGGGTTGAGTGGTCTGCCGAAGTTACCTATCTCGGGATGTTGATCGCTGAAAAGCTCCTCTTCCTTTCGCATGTAGAGAAAACTGTAGTCAAGTGTTCTACCTTGGTTAGGTGTCTGTATCCGCTGATTTGCCGCAGATCCCGCCTCTCAAGGGTGAACAAACTGGCCGTCTACAAACAAATCATAGCACCTGCGATCCTCTACGCAGCTCCGGTGTGGGAATCATGTGCACAGACTCACAGTAACAAAATTCAGGTCGCTCAGAATAGAGTGCTGAGGATGGTTCTTGATCGTCCTTTCGACACTAGAATAACAAATTCACATGAAGAGGCAGGCATTGCCAAAATAGATTCAAGAATTAACGAAATTAAGAATAAATTTGCACAAAAATGTAATTTATCAGAACATGCTTTGATAAGCAATTTTTATGTAGTAGGTTAGGTGTACATAGTAGTTTTAGGTTAGTTGTAGATGTAAATAGTAGTTATAAGTAGTCTCTTTTTTCCAATTCAAATCAAACCAATCCCACCAAGGTGGTCTTTAAAATAGGCCTGATAGGACTAGCAACTGTAAATATTAATCAAAATCTCAAATGTACTAGAGTTGAAAAGACGCATCTGTGTCACTTGAAAATTCATACATGTAAACCACACAAATTCAAGAAACATAGATCATTTAAAGTCAAAAAGTCAGCCTCAACCAGGCATGGAAAATCATTTCATACATTCATTTACATTCATTTGCCTCTTACTTTTTTCATCAACAGCATTCCGCAAAATGATGTATTGAGCTTTTATAGGTTTAGTTATTAGGTATAACTTTTGCTCATAATTCAAATCTGTATATCTAATGCATCACGAACTAGAGCGGGCAGAACTTGTTACTGTTTTTCAGTGAATGTAAAATACATTCAATGAGAAATAGTAGTGGCTCCTGTTCGCACTTGTTCGTCATGCATAAGAGATACGGATTTGACTTGTTAACAAAAGTTATAGTTAATAACAAAACCTACAAAAGCCCTGTACATCATTTTGCGGAGTTCTGTTGAAGAAAAAAATTAGGGGCAAATGAATATAAATCAATGCACGAAATGAATGCAAATGATTTTCCATGCCTGGCCTCAACTCATTTTCGCTTCGGACGGCGTGGAGAGCAGGCAGCAGAAGCATCAGTAGCAGCAGTAGGAAGGTGGTGGCAGGTTAGGTAGTCCACGATCCTTCCACTTTAATTACTTTTACTTTACAATGCAAGCGACCCTTGCCAGTAGATTAGGTGTACATATATAGTAGTTGTAGGTTAGTTGTAGTTGTAAATAGTAGTTATAAGTAGTTTCATTTTTTAAATTTAAAACTAACCAATTCCACCAAGGTGTTCTTTCTCTAAAACAGGCCTGATAGGACTAGGAACTGTAAATAATAATTAAAATCTCTAATGTACTAAAACTGAAAAGACGCATCTGTGTCACTTGAAAATTCATACATGTAAACCACACAAATTCAAGAAACATAGATCATTTAAAGTAAACAAGTAGAAGGGTCTGTGCCTAGGGGCACGAACGGAAGCTTGACGTAGGACCGCTAGTGGACGGAACAAATGTCAACATTTAGTTCTTTTAATTGATCAATCATCAATTATCTTATTTCTTTCCGTTTTTTATTTGTAAGCGTATCCAATTTGTAGTATTTATTTCAAAGAGAAAGTTGATGAAGAGAATCCAAGGGACTGTCATTTTGAGTAATTTCGATTCATCTGCCCGACTTTAAAAGGTGTATTTTGAATTTTTTGTTATTTATGAATTTTTAAGTTTTGTGCATTTTGGTATTAAAGTGTATTCAATTCACCCCTCACAGAATTTCCTTCCGAATTATATGAATGGGGCGGGGCGGAAAGTATCGTTTGAGCAGAATATGTAAAAAAGGAGGGACTTCGAGAGATTGAACTCGTGAGAGCTAATTTTCTCACAAATTTGACTTTATTGGCTTTATGGGACTGAATATACACCCAAAGCGAATTATTCCCACTTCTCTCAAATTCTATATGGATTTTTAACATTTCCTACCAGCGTGTTCTGGAAAATGTTCGGACGATGATTACTCTCACCAATACATTCGGGCCTACAATTCCACACCTTCTATAGAGACCAGGTTGAGCCTTGATAGCTAGCTGCTTGCGGGAACTGATTACCTTGACAAATGTTCAAATAATACTCTTAACAAATTTATGGTGGTCCTGAAAAGGACCGTTTTGTAGTGATGGTTGAGTAATGCTGAGTTGAGCATGACGAGCTACTGATTACGATCCTAGCCTAGCGGTGGGACTTCTTCCTCCAGGACTTCTTCCTTGAGCTCTGCAGCTCGCTGCTTGCAGGCAGCCTTTCGATGTTTTTGTTGAAAGCACTCCTGCTGCTGCTGCTGCTGGACTGGACACCACCACTTACGGTGATTGAATGAGCACCGTTCAGTGGGACCGCATCGAATTCGATTTTTTAGTCTGTGTTAGGGAATGCGCTGTTTTCAGACATCCGGTGATAATTTTGATCACCATTGCAACAGTTGAACATTTGGTATTTTTCAATAGTGACCTATTGAAAATTAACTAAGTGTTCATTTTAGCAGATTGGTAGATAAATTTCCAATCGTTTGACTTGTTTAGAATTAAAATCTATCTGCTATTGGTCGAAATCTGAACTCTTTTCGTAATGCTGTGCATTTTGGTTTTTTGAAATTGCGTGGATTCTATAGATCCTGTGGAGATCTATCAGCCCTGATGTATGTTTTGGTAGAGGGAAAAATGTAAACTTTGCGGGAGACGATGTTTTAACACTCGAAAGCAATTTTGTGAAATATGAAGTAAAACAAAACATAGCTAGTTCTGCACGATGATTTTGTTTGATTTTATTTATTTGTAAAGTCGCCGAGAAATACCAGCGGGCGATTTGTTTTTTATGATAACTCCTTACTTGAAAACAGGCAAAAACTCGGCTGCTTTTTCATGGTATACAGTGTGATAATTCAATAATCGATAAATTATCTCAACATTTAGTGGCAAACCACTCATTAATTTTGGTAACATACAAAAGATTCTACAAGGGTGATTGATTAAACGAAAGAAACGAATCGTGCGGAATGAAAGCCGAAGAAAAACCGACACGAAGATCTACTGATTCCTATCCATAGCATAGCGGTGCAGCTTCTTCCTCCTTTGATGATTGCTTATGTGGGCTCTGCAGCTCGCTTCTTGCAGGCAGCCTTTCGTTGTTACTGAAGAACAATTTTCAACGCCACACGCCGAAAGCACTGCTACTGCTGCTACTGCTGCTACTAATTTCGACGACCGAAAACCACCACACAGTGGTGTGGTCGTTGGGAGCGTGTGGTTCTGAGTATGGCGATGAGTGTGCAAAATATTACGCAATTCCATCCTCCCTATTCGCACGCGCCCGAGGATCTGAGGCGAATGCCACTTCGACTTGTTTCGTCTACTTACTACTCTCTGACGACTGTGCTGGGGAACCAGCATATGCATGTAGGTAATTGGTGGATTTGTTAGTTAACAAGATTTTAAAAAATTCTAAAAATAACACAAAGTTATTTCAAGCTAAATTTTTTATAGAAAGAGTTTTAGAGGGTCACCCATTTTAGATCCATATTTGACGCGTTGACAGCTAAATCTTTTGTCTAACTGGCAAATTTACGTCAACGCAATGCAAACGGATCTAATGTGGGTGGCCCTTAAGAGAGTGTTGATTCGAACTATAAGTCAATTGGACGAAAGAGTTGCAAGGTTACTTCGAGAAAAAGCTCAAGATGAATTCAGAGTAGAATTTGTTGGCTGTTCTGACTAAAATTTGATTATAAGAAGACGACGATTATGTAAAGGACGTCTGGTTCATTTTAAATGAAAAGTTCTGAAAATCGTTTTTTTTTTTTTTTTTTTTTTCTTCGGTTTGTTTTTTCCGTCGATCTTGTTTTCCGTGCTGAGCACCAATGCTACCGACGTGCCAGGAAGGCAGCTCCTACACCTGGACCCTACCTATCGACCCATCAACTCATGAACCGGGGACCAACGGCTTTACTTCCCATCCGAAGGAAGGCGTGACCAGAGATGTTATGCCTCAGAACATCCCGGCGGCGCCGACTGGGATTGAACCCAGGCCTGCTGGGGTGAGAGGTAATCACGCTTACCACTACACCACCGGCGCCGTTGAAAATCGTTTTTGATCATTAAAGAAAATCCAACTGTATATAATTCCGAGGATAGTTTCAAAATATCTCTTGGGCAGATTCCTCGATAATTCTAACAATGATTTAAATTGAATTCTGAAGAGCGTTTCATGATAGTGCTGGGAAGAATACCCAGGAAATATATTCCAAGGGCATTTCGATATGAATATTGACAGCATTGAAAAGAAGTTCAATACTTTCCTAAAGTGAATTACATGAAATTATCAAGAATTTAATTTTACTAGGAGTGTATTAACAGTTCGCGATGTTTCACGACGGGCAAAGTTCGTGAGTCATAGTGAGTTTTCGCGAACTTTTCCACCACTGGTTCGGCCTAGAATTTCCTGAATTTATATGAAGAAAATTTCAAGTGAATCTCAAAGCTATTCTCAAATTTATTATAAATAAGTTTTGAAAAGAACTTTGTGGGATATGATTTTGAAGATAATGCATGAGAACATTCCATCGAAACTTTGTGAATAGTTACATGAGTTTTCAAGGTAGTTACTACATACACACATTTTGCAAGCTTTGTAATGACTCATCTAACCTACTGATCAATCGCATTTGGTTTTACGCTTGATTGAAATATGTATCGCTTAACCATAAATTTAATAATTCCGGGAAAAGACAAGAAAACCTGGCTGTCGCAACCTTGAAAAATTCTCATGCAGTTTGACAGAAGATTGAATATCAGTAAAATTACTCATTCCACCTTATCACGTTCGGCATTATAGAGTTCGGCCTTATACAAAATCATAAATAAAATTTGGCCCTCCCTATTAAGAACTCTGTAGTTAGAAAAAAGTATTGTAAAATTCTGTTTAGTATGATGCACATAAATGGAGCGTCACATATCATATAAGTTTACATTATACATCATGTAAAGTTCTGAGACATTTCATGCAATGTAGAAAATATTGTATTCAAAAGCCCATTGTTGTAAAGAACATTGTTTACAAGTTACTCGGTTGCGTGAAATGAAATACAAGTCTAAGTGAATGATTGTTTACATCACTATTAAAATTCAGAATTTTTATCTGTGTGGCTGCGCCCTTTTTCGCCAATCATGTCTAAGGCGGCAATCCGTCAAACTGCATTCGATTCCAAGATTGCTCAATATTGCTCTTTAGATGGATCCAGCAGGGGGAAATGATGTATGTAATACCCCAACGAACAATTTGGGTTGATTAACAGCTGAATAAGCCATTTTTTAGCTGAAGAAGCTTATTTTTGCCTGAATAAGCTCTTATTTAACATTCAATGTTTGTAGGGACGCTCCTGTGGGATAATACCCGCCACCACGATATTTCGCGTAATAGACACTTTGCTCAACTTTTTAACACGTTGACAGGTAGTATTTTGGTGTTCAATGCTATTCTAATCTAAAATTTACGATTTCTGCTCACAAAAAAGAATATAAAAATAAAGGTTTTTTGAGAGCTTCTCGATGGAAATTTGTTCAACCGTTTGTAAGAGTTTCCAACGGCATATCCAAACCGATGCTTGTGCTTGAACCTAATTGGACATGCTAGAACGTAGAAGAAGAATATAGCAATCAGTACTTATTGCGAAACTTTTGAACAGTGCCATGGACCGTCCACAATTGCTTACTCAGTAAGACTTCCGTGTAGTCTAAAAGATATTGTTCAAATCTTCCTTACTACAACCTAGATTCCATCGAACCGCTTATGGGCACCATGAGCGAAGTCTATGATGAACCGGACATTCTCTGCTCGGGAATCAGTGTTTGAAGTTGCAGAAGTATCCAATTATACTTTTTTGTTGGTTGATCAATGACTAGAATAATAACCACGGTCGAACAATGTTGAACTCATGTTGATCATATGGCTGGTTATTGCATTGATGATATGGCACTAGGGTGGTCTTCATAGTAACACATCATTTTCTAAAGAATTTATGCAGTCTGATCCCTCGTTGTGCCAAAGTGCGCAAAATACGTTACCCTTAAATGTGGCATTATTCACCGTTTTAAAGTCGACCTGCAATGACATAAAGTCTAAAGTCACACCTCCCCCTTCCGACAGAACGACAACCACCTCAAAAAGAAAGCAAAGAGGATTACACCAGCCAGCATCTCTCTATCTACTGCTTCGATTCCCCCATTGTTCGATACTTTTCTTTTGCAATGGATATAGAGTCTTCAAAAACAAAAAGGAGAAAGTAAACAGGCTAATATTTTTCCCCTTACTAGAAGTTAGCCATGAGACTGACTGTCTTCTTTGCACGAACACCACCCCAACCTCTCAAGCGGGCGCAGAATAAAAACACTTTTCATTGTCGTTAGCACTCTCGTAAACAATCTGTCTACAAGATTTTAAGGATTTTCTGTTATTAATACAATCGTTATGATAATGCGTCTTGTGCGTTTCTTCTTGCAAGCAGCAACTAGGGAACGACTCACTAAGTAAGTTTATTCCCCATTCCCATCGGCTGAACGCGATGCTGTGAGTTGATGAGTTATTGGGTGCTATCCCCTTTAAGATGTTGGCGATTCTGTTCGTTTGAAGGAAGTGGGAAATAGGAGCAAAGACGAACGGAAAAAAATTGGTACGTAATGAATTGATGATATTAATTCGATATGATTTGTAGGAAATGGTTCCCCTTGGGCCGAAAATCACGCGAGTCCAGCGTTGGGAGAGACGGGTATTGTTGGGTGATTCGTGGAAAATGCCAACTGTTGGCATTTAATATCCGATCGCTGCTGGCTGGGACGAGAAGTAAGCGGAAACCGGTGCAGGCGTGACGGCAATTGGATGTTTATTGATTTGAATATTCAATAAGGAATCAATTTGTACGGAACATTTAAATAAAATTAAATTGGTTATGCGCTACTTTTTTTTCTTCTTAAGAGCTGGATTCTGAGCGTTCGTTACGGCAACCAGATAGAAATATGTGGGGGTTAAAGTGAACATTAAGAGCAAAGGGTGTATTCCTTGAAGGTTTGTTTTACTTGTCCAAATACCCGGCTAGCTAACTCATTTTGAAAATTCATCTTGTCATTGTCATTCTTCAATTGTTATTAAATTTCCGGTGTTTTCTAATCTACAGAAATATTATGTTGACCTCATAAACGAGCTTTTATCATGCAGTTTTAATTTTAATTATAAGCTACGGCATGTGTTTTTCATCGATGAACCTTGATCATCACAACAATTCTTACCACCAGTAGCGATTATTCAGCACATTCCTACCAGCCCGTTTCTTCATCTAGATCATCGAATCAGAAGTATTCTGCCAATTTAATCCAATCTTCACTGATATGTAAATGTCCTCAGCACATCTTACCCCTCCTGCCCACTCAAGTCCAGGAAGAGTCCATCAAAAGCCATCAATTGGAAAATTGCATCCCAACGAAACAATTACTGAGTTTTATGCAATCGACTCATCAGAGACCAGGTCAGAAAGAAAAAAGGTAAACTTGCTCTCGGGTGGTTAGCTATGCTATAGCAGACTGGATCGAATCTGCCCGGAGCAGATGTGTCCAAGCAAAAGTTGTGAATCACCTTGCCCCGGGCAACCGGCGAGGAGTTGACATTTTCCCTACTTGCCCCCATATATCGCCCTCCGAACAGAAACTCATTGGACTGTAATTGAAAAACAGTCCACTCGTAATATAATAAAAATTCCATTGGTTTTTGCTGCGATGGTAATTGAAAATATTTTAAGTTATGATAACAAAATGCAAGAATATGCACGCCAACGAACGGGTCTCAACTCCATTGCTTCGTAGCATACCTACATATTGACCATCGTGATCATCATCATCATCATGGTGGTGCGTGTTCAGGCGAGCGTTCCTTCGCAGCAGAAGGCCGATGAAAACCAGGCGCCGTGCTACACACCAACAACAACAACCTTTGACGAGCACTTCCTCTTCCAAGTTGTTTGGCCAGGTTCCTCAATCGAATCTCGCTTGTTTGGCTCGTCACGTGTCACCTCGTACGCTTGGATATGTGTCCACCTAGGTGGGGCTAAGTGCCTCTTTTAACAGTGGCATGGTTCAGAACCAGGAGTCGTGCCTCTGCAATCTGCATCGTTGAATTTGACGGTCGTGCGTTTGTTTACATTTTGGTCCGTCACGGAACTTACAGGCAGCGATGAGAGATTATCCGCAGGGGACATGATCTGCCCGTTTATCGGGGTTGATGTATTATTTATGTATGGGGATCGTTCATGGAAATAAAGTCATCAGATGGTCTATTTTGTGGTTCAATTCGGTGGTTTGTTTTAGGCTTATTGAGTCTGGTGAATAATATACAGTTCTTGCAAACAGCGACAGCAATAATATAAGTTTTAGATTGCAGATGCATAAATGAAGTCTGGTTAACTTCAAATCCGGAAATTTTATTCATTCTATAGCAGAGCCACGTGTTTCAGTTGTGTAAATTTCGTCCCGGTAGGTGCAGTATAAAAAAGTTGTACCGTAAAACGGGGTAACATTGATAGTTTTTAAAGTATATCCTAAATATTTTTTACAGCACTGAATGTTTTTCAATTTTTTTTTAAACAAGTACTGAGGATCAAAGGTTTAATTCGTTAGTAATATGTTGAACGAAAATTAAAGCATTTGCACTATTTTTTTAGTTTTGTGACCGAACTTCAGTATTTTGATTTAGGGTTACTTTGATAATGCTCGATGAATGTAGAAAAAAATGAGTGAAACTCAAACAATTTAGTTCTTTAAATATGAAACTTTGAATGAGTATATAATCAGAAAACTTCATACGCAATAAGAATACAACATTGTATGTGTGATGGCTGTATCGGAAATACATTTCATAAGTGATGGTTTGATTGCTTTTTCAAAAAGGCGAAAAACACGAAAATGGTTTTTTAATATTTTTGTTAAATATGTAACGCATACTATATAAAACTATTTACCATATCAACGGAAATACCCTAAGCTACAATATGGAACCAATGTTTCTTATTTGGAAAAAGCACAGCGAATAAATTTATTCTTTATATTATACTAGCAAAGTTACCCGCATTATCAAAGATACCCCGTTTTACGCTACTAGATAAAAGTCTAGAAAAGAAAATTGATCCTGCACACCGTTTTGTTGGTGATGAAAAGCTTGTTTTTCGGTCCACAGCTGCAAATTCCTTGCCAGATTATCAGTTTCCGGGCGAATTTATCGGCGAAAACAAACTTGAATTTGCTGGGGACATCACCCCGTGCTGTGGCCAGATAAAACTTTTGTCCGGGAACCTGTCTAAAATCCATCTTGACATAGGTTTCGTCGTCCATGAGAAGGCATCCTCTGTATTTCGTCAGAACCCGGTCGTAAACTTCTGGGCACGTGTTCTGGCCACTAGATTCTGCTTCATCGTTCTGTTCGGTTGCTTGGAGGTACGGAATGACCGGTAATGACGACATCCCGATCCGAGAGTCCAGAGTTTCTCTTGATCGACCTCAACACCTTACAGCTCAGCTGCCGATCCAGCTTTCAGCTCTACGTTTGCTTTGAATCTTTCGGACCACACTCTTCCGATGACGGAACCGCTTGAGAACATCTTTCACGGCCATTTTCAACTTTTTTGCGTTATTTCGAATTGACCACGCCGCCCTAATAAAAAAAACTGGTGGGGTTGTGTACAAGCCACGACCGCAGGGTTGACGTAGACTACGTTAAGCTGTGTAGTGAAATTCTCGTGCATGTTTTCTAGATATTGATTTAAAATACAGTAGAAGTAACCTATGATTTCGGTCCTAAGCACATATTTTGGATTTCCTACTTAGTAAAACTTGGTTAAATTCAGGATCAAAATGCGAACACATCAAAATGCGAACACATATTCTATTACATTTGGTTCCTAAATTACAATCATATATGAGTAAGCCTTTCTTCAGGTGATTCATTGAAGCGTCCAACAATGACCGTCATGATGGCTGATATTCCCTATCACTTCAAGATTTCTAGGACACAAATCTTGGACGGTTGTGACATCACTCATGAAATTGAAACTCCTTGTCAACTGGACTGCAACAAACGTGAAGTTACAGTTTCTTTGTTATAAGTTTTGTGAGAGCTGATATCTGTACTCTTGAAATTTTTATGTGGTAATGAGATTGATGCTCAACGATTCAACTTCAAAACGATAAAAATAAATGGACACACAAAACCGGAGTGCACAATTTTGCATCAATGTTATGCAACATTTCATAGTTGATCGAGATGATATCAATTAGCAATGAAGCTCTCCAATAAGTTCTCGGTACATATTTATCTACCGATGGAACAAATAAAAAACAATACTGAGGTTGTGTTCCATTTGGAAATTTTTCACTTAGATTTGACACTTCGAACATAAATTAAGATGTTCGTAAATCCCTCTGTTGTAGATCGGCCGATATTCGAGAAAGCGTCTTTCCAATAATTGATTCCTTGTCTGTCAGAAATAAGTCTGCTGGAATAGCAGGTTTATTTGAAAATTTCCATCCGTCAAATTTAAGTAAAAATTCACCAAATGGAACACAGCCTTGATAACTTGAGCACAGAATCGCTTCTTGTTGTGTTGGACGTATTAGATGTGTGCTGAAAATACCTGGCCGTGTGGATTCAAGGAGATATTCGACGAAGGGAATCTTGTCAGTGTTACTTAGGACCTAATGCAATGTTCAGCTTGAATTGTTTCGCTTAGCTGTAGCAATGTAAACAGAAAATCGATAAAGAGAATCGAACATTACAAGTAGGCCCTTTTGAACGCTCACTCTCGAATTTCAGAACCTAGCACTGAAAAAACTCGACGGTACCTCTATTTATGCTAAGAGATAAGCATTGCAAGTCCCTCCTACTTGAAGAATTATGCAAAAAAAAAAACTGGTGTATATATAAACCTATATAAACCGTTGTTAGGGCAGGATCGTGGTTTTCCGGCGGGGTATTTCGGGATCACACACGGACACTAGTCACCAAAAAACGGAACGGCAAAATCGGCGGAGTAGGCACTCAAGATCACCAACACTTTATTTAATTGGAAAAAACGATCTTTATTTCTTGGCTGTTGGAACTTTACTAACTCCTTTTTATTCCCTTACATTGTCTATTTAAACCTACGTTGTGTTGGAACATTTTATCTAATCAACTTGCATACAATATTGGCAGTGCAGTACTAGAACTGCCAGCACTACCTGCCTTTATCGGGCAACAATCAGTTTGAGAACTGTCATCGCCGCCAATTTCACTCTTTCTAAATATGTCATAATAATTCAAAAACAAATCAATCTAAACACACAATCAAAATATTCTAAGCTTCTGCAGTAGATTCTTCGAACGGCAGTATACAAATCTTCGTAATCGGACGACGGATGATTCCCTTGCTGGTTTGCAGATCGACGACTCGGATGTGCCCATCTGGTCCGGGGATGGTGTTGACGATTCTTGCGAGTGGCCACTTCACGGGAGCGAGAAACTCATCGACGACGACGACTAATCTTCCGGGCTGGATTGCAGTGTTCGGTGTGATGTGTCGGTTTTCCTTCTGCAGCTCCTGCAAGTATTAGGTCTTCCACTGGTACCAAAATTGCTGGACTCTTTGCTGGAGACGCCGGTAGTGGTCCAAACGACTGGTGTCAATGTTGCTAACGTCGACTTCGGGGAGAGCGGTCATTGTAGTACCAATAAGGAAGTGTCCCGGAGTGAGCACAGCCAAATCATTCGGGTCCTCAGTCAGTGGAGTCAATGGCCGGGAATTCATTGCTGCCTCAATTTGTGCCAGCACGGTGGACATATCTTCGAACGAGAGCATTGCGTTGCCGAGCTGTCGATGTAAGTGCTTCTTCGCGATCTTCACTGCTGCTTCCCACAACCCACCAAAATGTGGGGCTTTCGGCGGTGCCATATGCCACTGGATTGCCTGGTTCGCACAGTGGGTGGCTATTTCACCGGTCGTCTTCTCCTTCTGCATCAGCTGGTATAATTCGCGAAGTTCATTTTGGGCACCCTGAAAGTTTTTTCCGTTATCGGAATGGATGTGTGCAGGGCAACCACGACGAGCGATGAATCTTCGCAGTGCAGTGATAAATGCGGGGGTGGATAAATCACTCACAAGCTCCAGGTGCACGACTTTGGTAACGAAGCATACAAACACACTGATGTAGGCCTTGGTTGGTGCAGCTCGTTTGTGGATTGGCCTGATGTATACTGGGCCGGCGTAGTCAACTCCGGTGACTGAAAACGGACGGCTAGGAGTGATTCTGTCTTGGGGCAACTGTCTAGTTTGTTGCTTGGTGGGTACGGGTGAAGCACGAGCGCATCGAAAGCAGTTTCTAACGATACCATTTACCAATCTACGTCCTTGAATTGGCCAGTATTCTTGCCAGATGGCTGCTAGGGTTACACGGCCGCCACCGTGTAACAGTCTCAGGTGATAATGGTTGGCAACTAACCGTGTAAATGGATGGGAACTGGGTAGGAGGATGTGATGTTTGGTTAAATAAGGCTGCTCCGAAAGTCGTAATCTACCTCCAACTCTGAGAATGCCTTCCTGGTCGACGAAGGGGCACAAAAGGCGTAAGTGCGAATGCTTCGGAACCGCTTTTCCCTTCCCCAAGTACCTAATCTCCTCCTCGAAAACATCTGCTTGGGATAGTTTAATTAATTTTATGCGGACCAGTTCCATTTCGTCCACGGTGATCATTGTTGTCTTTTCTGCAGGGTCGCTTGACGTTTGACGACGACAGGCTCTTATGAAACGAAAACAATACGCTGTCACTCGAATCAATCGATTGTAGGAGGATGACGTGCAAAATATCGGATTCTTGCTGGGTTTGTTTTGGATCGCCGCCACCATCTCTCGCCGCTCTAGGATGTCCTCCGGTGCTTTCTGCCGCTGCATTGGCACAGGCCAATCCGCTTCGGGAAGTTTTAGCCACACTGGTCCATGATGCCAAAGATCGCTCCCGAGGAAATCATCAACTTTCATCCCCCTCGAGACGAGATCAGCTGGATTCTGCTTGCCGGTGACGTGATGCCAACGTGATCCCAGAGTAGTGGTTTGGACTTCAGATACCCGATTCGCGACGAAAATATTCCAGGTGTGCGGTGGTGAACGTAGCCATTCAAGTACGACGGTGGAATCCGACCAGAAATGTGAGGCTTAAATGGGCATATCCAGGGCCAGGATGACCTTTTGATGCAATCTAACAGCGAGAACCGCTGCCGACAATTCCAGCCGGGGAACGGATAATCGCTTGAGCGGGGCTACCTTCGATTTCGATGCAATCAGCTGGACGTGAATGTGACCTTCGGGATTTGTGGATCGGGCATAAATGCAAGCGCCGTATGCTTGCTGAGATGCATCCGCGAAAGTGTGCAACTGTACAGTGGAGTTTGGCAAGAATGCGTATCGGTTGACTCGGAAAGACGAAATTTTGGGTAGTTCGGTGCAGTAGGTGTTCCATTTTACTCGTATAGTGTCACTTACTTCTTCATCCCATCCGCAGGGTTGCAGCCACAGCTCCTGTAGTAGCATTTTTGCCCGTATGATGACCGGTGCTGTGAGACCAAGCGGGTCGAAGTGCTTCGATACAGCCGACAGAATGGATCGCTTCGTGGGTGGTCCGTTTGTGAGAATCGGAGTGGAATCGAATCGTAGCTGATCTGTCCCGGGTTCCCAGCTAACTCCCAGTGCCTTGGGTTCCTCATGGCCTAATTTCAGAGCTGGTTGGGTTCCAATCTCCGAAGCATCGAGTCCTTCCAGTACGGTTTGGTTGTTTGATGCCCACTTCCTAAGCTCAAAGCCACCCTTAGCTAGCAGCTCATCTAGCTCGTTGCGTAGGCGGATAGCTTCCTCCTCCGTGTCTGCTCCCCCTATGTAGTCATCAACGTATTCTTCAACGTGGGACCACCGAGTGGGTATGAATCTCCTTCGTCCGAAGCAAGCTGCTCTAGGGTACGCGTGGCAAGAAATGACGATGGGGCCAATCCGTAGGATACCGTTAGCAGCTCGTAGATGGAAATCGGTTCGTTGCAATTAAAGCGCCAGAGAATTCGGACCAGTGGGGTATCTTCTGGGTGGAGCAAGACTTGACGATACATTTTGGCTATGTCTGCCACAAGGGCTATTAGATACTTCCGAAAACGAATGACGAGGGTAAGTAATTCGTCTTGGATGATTGGTCCAACTAGGAGGGCATCATTTAGGGAATTGCTAGTGGATGTTTTGGCGGATCCGTCGAATACTACACGGACTTTTGTGATCGTGCTGGCCTCTTTCAGAACGGCATGATGAGGTAAGTAGTGTGACTGGAGTGGCTTGATCTCGCTCGGAGGAACAAGCTTCATATGGCCTAGGGACAGATACTCCAACAGAAATGAATGGTATTCGTCTTTCATGGCGGGTTCCTTATTGAGACGATTTTCGAGGTGGTGGAAGCGACGCAGCGCGGCTGGTTTCGATTCACCTAGCAAGTGATCGAAATTTGGATGACGAGGCAAGCGAACCATGTATCTTCCTTCTGGGGTGCGGGAAACGTTGGAAATGAAATGGGATTCACACTGCTGTTCTTCCACCGAGTAATTGGACTGATTCTCTACCTCTTCGATGCGCCAAAAACGTTCAAGAGCTGTATGAAGTGGATCGGCAAGGGTAACATTGCATGCTACGGGGAGAGGTTTTTGTGGGTGCTGATTCCCACCGGTGACGATCCAACCAAAGATACTGTCGATGAGGACGGGATTTTCTGCCTTTTCGATACGGGTACCTGGGTTTACGAAAGTAAAGAAGTGCTCGGCTTCGAGCAGCATATTAATGGCACCAGTCTTGTTAAAGGTCGGGTCGGCTAAAAACAGATTCTGCGGGGCATGCCAGCCCTCAGCAGAGGTGGATACAACTGGCAAATCAATTGTGATGCGGGGCATGACGAGACAATCGAGGCTAATTTCGAAGTCGCACTTTCTTGATCCGATGGTGGTTCTGACGGAGTGCTTGACGTTGGAGGAAGATTCACCCACACCGAAAACAGGAATGTTGATTTTGTTGCGCTGCAGACGAAGAAATTGGCACAACCTTTCGCTGATAATATTGGATTGCGAGCCATTATCCAACAATGCTCGAGCGGGGTGCGACCTTCCATCAGAGTCGTAAACAAATAACACGACAGTCGACAGCAGAACATTCGCATTTGATGGTTGTGATGTATTACTTGACTGAGCAGTGACAGCATACGTGGATGTTGATGTTCGCTGGTTTGACACTGCTGTATCTCGCCTATCAGTTGGTTTCGATGTGTATGCTGCTATGCGCGATGTGGACGGTTGCTGCACAGCATCGGTTGGGTGGTAGCCAGGATGTATCAACGAGTGGTGCCGTTTTTTGCAATGACGACAGGAGAATTTCGATTGGCAGTTGCGGGCAATATGTTCTTGGCGAAAGCAGTTATGGCAAAGTCGATGATGGTTGACCAGATTCAGGCGATCGACGGGGGACATTTTATCGAACTGTGGGCATTGGAACAATGGATGATGTTGATCGCAAGAATAACATTTTCGCGGAGTAGATTCGGTTGCGGCATGTGAAAAGGTTTTATGGAACGGTGGTCGCCGAAACATGGATGGTTGCGAACTGGGTGCTGGCTGCGCTTGGTGGTTGACGGACATCGATTCCAGTACACGGAGGCGACGCTGAAGAAATTCAATCAGGCAACGGTAGTCGGGGTTTTCAGCGGTCGTAGCGTAGTCTTCCCATGCTTTTAGTGTACCGTCGTCGAGGCGAAGGCAAAGTAGGTGCTCTAGCATAGTGCTCCACGAATCGATCGGTTCTCCGAGTTGGCGAAGGGTTTTGGTGTGGCGTTCATATTCGTCGACGAGAGAATGCAATGCTGAGGCGGACTCTTTCTTCATGCAAGGACAGTCGAGGAGGGCTTGCAGGTGGCGTTTTTTTAGAAGGTAGTCATTGGCGTAGCGTGAGACGAGAGTTTGCCAGGCGATGGTGTAGTTGGCGGAGCTGATACCAATGGATTCGACCAGTTGGGCTGCTTTCTCCCTTGAGAGCAGCACGAAGGTAGTGCAATTTTTGAATATCGTGGACCTTGGGGTTGGCATGAATCAGGGCAACGAACGTATCGTGGAAGGCTAGCCACTGATTGTAGTCGCCGTCGAATTCCGGCAGAGTAATGGTCGGCAACTTGATTCCCGAGAGCTCAGAGCCAGCAGGTTGAGGGATTGAGCATGTGGAAGAAGGTACAATGGGGAGGTACGATTGAAGAGCAGCGAGTTTCATTATGGGAGCGGTAGTGGAGGTTTTGTGCCATACCTTCGTTCGTTGTTTCGATGTCCTCTAGCTGGGTTTGCACATCCTCCAGTCCCATCCACACAGTGTCCAAATTGTCGAGACGTAGTTGCACTTGTCCTCGATCTCGTTCTGCAGCGTAATTCTCGACGAACTGTTCCGTTCTGCCCAAGGAAGCGATGAGGGTTGTCCGCCGGATGATGAGTTGCTGCTTCGTGCGATCGTCCGCCATTTTGGACGCGGAGTGTCGATGAGTGCACTAGATAGGGTTACACAGAGAGAGACCCGGTAGAGCCGGACAAACGGAGTAGATATATTGGAGCGGTACTAACATTCTCAAGGCTAGTATTAGGCCTTTTGATTTTATTTAAATTCTGGAACTGGTCCACGGAACGGTGATGCGGTAAAAAACGGATGACACTGTGGAACTAGCAGCGGTTGCTTTTACTGGACCTAGTGGTGGTCACTTCCTGGACGGGTTAGCTCAACAGCTGGGCGTGTATCCGGACAGGTGGGTGGTTAATGCGGTATCACGGAATCGGAATGAAATTGGAAAAAAATCTAAAAGCACCAGCGGGAACTCCTGCACAACTTGGAATACTACGTACCGTGTGCCCAAGGGTACTAGGCCTTGTATTTAATAAATCCAAGCACGAACTTTTACGGGTTTCAAAATTCTCGATGGCGGTGAAGCACAAGTGGATCCGAGAAGAATGGCGATCACTTGAATGCCGATGGGATCACAATAGATCGGGATGATGGCGAATGTAGCGCTAGTTTCCGTAGTGCGATGGCGGGATTTCTGGGAGGAAACCTGATCCTGGTCACGGCACCAATATATTAGGGCAGGATCGTGGTTTTCCGGCGGGGTATTTCGGGATCACACACGGACACTAGTCACCAAAAAACGGAACGGCAAAATCGGCCGAGTAGGCACTCAAGATCACCAACACTTTATTTAATTGGAAAAAACGATCTTTATTTCTTGGCTGTTGGAACTTTACTAACTCCTTTTTATTCCCTTACATTGTCTATTTAAACCTACGTTGTGTTGGAACATTTTATCCACAAACGAAGTGACAGACGACTTACTGGCGAAGAAATCCATTAAAATAATGTGGTTCACTGTAATAGAATTTTTTTTGAAGCTTGTGCCATCATCCACCAGATGGGTTAGTTTTTTTGTTTTGATTTGAACAAAGTTGATTTTGAGTACAATGATTCTTTGACAGTGTGCAAAGAGTGCGTATCATTTTGTCATTTTTTTATGCATTTCAGTTTTGAGTAGAGTGAAAGAGATAGAACCAAAACATTCTAGTACATTTGGTGAAAATGCTAGTTCAATCTAGTAGTAGTGTTGCCATGTGGTACAATCCAGTAGTAGTGGTGTTTCCATGTGGTACACTAAAAAATTGCAATAGCAGGTTTTTTTTTTTTTTCCTTTGGTTTGTTTTTTCCGTCGATCTTGTTTTCCGTGCTGAGCACCAATGCTACCGACGTGCCAGGAAGGCAGCTCCCACACCTGGACCCTACCTATCGACCCATCAACTCATGAACCGGGGACCAACGGCTTTACTTCCCATCCGAAGGAAGGCGTGATCAGAGATGTTATGCCTCAGAACATCCCGGCGGCGCCGACTGGTATTGAACCCAGGCCTGCTGGGGTGAGAGGTAATCATGCTTACCACTACACCACCGGCGCCGTTTCCAATAGCAGGTTAGTCACCAAAGTTTTCGAGTCGCTCCGTCTGTCACTTCGTTTGTGATTTTATCTAATCAACTTGCATAGAATATTGGCAGTGCAGTACTAGAACTGCCAGCACTACCTGCCTTTATCGGGCAACAATCAGTTTGCGAACTGTCAACCGTTCTATAGCATAATTTTCCAAGTAGGAGGGACTTTCATAGCTAATCTAAAAGCATAAATAGAGGTACCGTCTGATAATTTCAGTGTTTGGTACAGAAAACTGTAATCTGTGTAGGAAAATCCTTTTTATCACCACAGAAACACCCCGTTCCCGTCTTCTTATGCAAAATAATGAATGTGCGGTTCACAAGAGGCACGAAATCTTAAAAAAACCATGTTAAGATTTTTTTATTTCAATCAATAGATTAAAGATTTACCGAGAATTAAATGGAGGGATTTCAAGCTAAAATGTTCTGATCGCAAAATATTGACTATCAATACCAAAATTTCGCATAAAAATCCAACCCATTTTGTGTGGTGTGTGCTGCTGTCTTTCAGTGTTGCCCAATGATTAGGCAATTTTCATAAATAACGTAGTAGTTGGGGGAGGAGAGGGGTTTCAGGAGTTGGGACCGGCCATGTATAAGGTGTATTGAAAAATACGCTCCGAGGGGGAAGGGGGGTTAATTGGTCAAAAATATACGTTATTTATGGATGGCCCTAATTTTACTTCCAAGGCTGTGTCGCAATGGACGAGTTAAATTTAACGCGTGGTTAAAAGTGACAGATGAGTTATCGAATAACCCTGCTATACGAGCGTGGTTTTTTCGGACCGACTAGAAGCTACATTTTGGTAACCGTGGCTGAGTTCTGTTTAAAAACTGATCAATTTCCGGCATTTTCGAACATTGAAAATAATTTTCGAAATGTCACGTTTAACCCACGAGTTTAATTTAACTCGGCAATTGGTACACTGCCCAAGAAGTATTTCTGGATTACTTTTTCGAAGGGACGTATCAGCTTTTGTAAACAACGCATTTGATCGTCGATTTGGCGTAACTGGTAGCTCGCCCACGCATGCTAGTAAAACCATCAGATAGGGAAAAATTCCCCCACCTGTTAGCGGTGTTAGTATGTGGGGCGAGCTATTAGTTATGCCAAACCGACGATAAAATGCGTTGTTTACAAAAGCTGATATGTCCTTCCGACAAGTAATCGAGATTTGTAGTTATCATTCAGGCAAGGAGCGGTTGCGCCATCGAGGCGACGCCGCTACCAGCAGCCAATGATCTCGACGGGAAGGACGCGCATAGTTCGAGGTGCAAAACTCGAACTCTGCGCGCTTGACAGGAACCGACTTCCTACTGCTTCTGCTATTGCTGCTGCTGCTACCTGCTTACCCGCCGTCCGTAGCGAAAATGAGTCGAGACACATTAGCAGCGCTGTTTCATAACTTTTCTGATTCAAGCAGCACGATGTGCAACCAAATTGTACTTGATTATGAGGACTGGGTTTGGGGAGAACGTTTATTTCATGAAAACAGCGATAAAATTATCACTTTTTATTTGTACATTTTTAAAACAGTTTTTATGAAAAATTGAAAAGGCGTTTATTGTAACAGCTTGCGAGAGTTATTTCCTATCGATTGGTGTATTTGGATTTTAATTTCATCTATAAATGACAAAGTTATAAGCGTTTAAGAAATTACAACTTTTCGTGACGGTCGCAATTATAGATTTTCGATTTACACCCAGTACCTTCCCGTAAGACGTAGTCTACGTCAAAATACCATAAGCGAACGATAACCCATATCATTGAACTATTCCTCAAATGGTTTGGACGATACCCCCACCACGTCGTTAAGCAAATTAACCATACATTTTTTTATAAGAGCGGGTTTTTGACGTGGGCGTACACAGTGATGGGCAACTGAACCAACCGGTGCGCACCGTGTGCTGGTTCGTGTTCAAAAAAATACTCCTGTGTTTATGTAAGCGTGTACTCTGGTTCGGTTGAGTTTTCGTGTACCAGTGTGTTCTAAATCAAAACCGACTGCCGGTTTTCGAGTTGATGTTCAGAACCGCAGCATGAAAACCGAAAACCGGTGTGCTAGAATTTTGGTTTTGGTTCACGAGATATGAACCGTGTGCATGGTTCAATTATATGTAACCAAAACCGGGTATACCGTTCTTGGTTCAGAACTTTGGCAAGAATTAAATAGCAGTGCTCCCAAAAACTACAGGATCCATTTTTTTTTACTTGTCTTCCATCTAGAAAAACTTTTTTACCTATACCTATCGAAAACGAAACTTTCACCACTGTAACACATGCACTTTCAAAACAAATTGCTGTCAAAACATAAATAAAGTGTCTGCACGGTAAGAAAAAAGTACCCAACGGCCAGCTCACTTTTACCTACTATTGGCTAGTTTGTCTCCTTTTCTCATTCTAATGTTGTCAAAAACGGAGAAGCAAAACCACCCAACAGGGGTAGTAAAGTGTGGGAACCCAACGTTGAGTATACCTACCTATACCTACTTTTGGGTACAACTAACTTACTTTTGGGTAGAAAGCGAGTGGAAAATTCCATACGAACTGCACACAAGTAAATGCAAACTACTTTGACCCGCTTTACCTACTTTTGGGTTCCTGCACTATAGTGCCGAGATGAGTGAAAAGAACTTACTTTTGGGTACTTTTTTCTTACCGTGTGGATTCTAAGTGGACCACGTAATGTGGGTAGATCACCTTTTCGTGGTACGTTACGGGATGTAAGATCTACCACCGATTCCTAGTCCTGACTACTTCAAACTAGGGGAACAGGATTTTTCAGTAATCAAAGGAACACATCTTAGTCCTTGTTACTTTTTATGCCTTGTTGATAGTGACAAGACTCGGCTTTGTCTACCGAGGATGATCTTGAAACAAGGCAAAAAAATGAGTTAGTTGTCTTCATCTATGTGATTCCTAATCTTCTCTTCGTTGTTCTCTAGTTTGAAGTGGTTAAGACTAGGGTTGTGATGCATGGTCATTATCGGTGTCATACCTTAATTTTGTTGCTAAGGAATCCAATTTTGACTGACAAAGGGGCGCGCCTTTGGTGGGTGTTTCAACACTCCGAAGGGTATAAATAGCGGGACCTTTCAATTAGAGTCGGATCCTTGCGATAAATGCAAGAGTGGCAACTTAAAAAAAATCGAATACTTCATCATTTCTCAATAGTGATGGAGTAATACGACATGCACTAAACTAAGGACACGGGATATACTACAATAGATCAATTTACTGGTCGCAGTAGTGTTAGGTCCCGGAAAAAAGTGGACCAGATTTTATTCAAGTAGGGTAGAGCACTTCTTCGGCCTAATCGCCCATTTTGGGCCTATCGAGCAGAAAACTTCAAATAAATCCATGATTTCAGAGCTAACAAGTCAATTATGCGTTTGGTAAGATACTTTAGTTAATAAGCTACCGAACGAAGTCAATTAGAACACGTGATATGAAGGTTTGCACCTATTATTCCCAAAAACAAAAGAAGCGCTCTGACCGAATAAGTTTTTATCTTCATCCGATAGGCGAAGTGAATTCCTTGGCGTTTCAATTCGTTAGGCCGAGTTTAGAATGCATAGGCCAAGTTTGGCGTCAAGAAGCAGTGTTAGACTTTTAACAATATCTTAACGATTGGTTTCTCTTTATCAAATCTTACGGTACGTACGGAAAGGTAAATAAATTTGGAAGCCATCATAAATAATAACATTTCGTTTGGTGCTAAACTGCGCAAGATTAAGAAAGACTAAGTGCGGGTTGTGCTTAATAGGCCGGAAATGGGGTAGTTAACCCTATCTTCGGAAATATATTTGGGTCATCCACACGCAAAACAAATGGCCTGTACATCAAATGTGAGAGCGGATTTCTTGCATCCTCTGCATGTTTTCTTACAGCAAATGTTATGTCAGTTCTTTCAGCATACAAGCAAGTTTTTTCTACAATGGGAGGTTGGCAACATTGCCAAGTACTGGTTGTGTCTGTGATTCGTGTCTTAATTTAATAACGTTTTTGATTGCATTTTAGTGTAATAAGTCAGGAAAATTGCATAAAGTCCTTTAGATTTGTCGAACCTCAACGGAATCCCTTTATGAAGAGCTTTGAGTGGGTTGGTTTATTTCCTTTAAATTCCGTTATAATTGCTTATCTTTTGACAGATACGCGTATTTCGTCTACTACTTGCAGACTTCATCAGTGTCAAGTACTCTACACCACTGAAGAATCCATCTTTTATCTACGAGTTATATATTAATCAACCAGGTAGATGCATGCTACGATGTGTTGTTTTAGGTAGCATGCTTAAGAGTCTCGAGTATCCGTTTCCTTGATTTCTATTAAGCAATGTTGATGGATTATGTTTAAATATTTCTAAACTTTCAGCTACGTCTAGTTTCCAAGGCGAAGATACAGTCCGCAGGATATTAATGTTTTCCTTAGTCAAATTGTGCCCCTTTGTAACGATATGTTCTGCAACCTTGGATTTATATTCATAATGAAGTCCTTTATCCATCTCTTTGTTAGCCTTTTTTACCTCTGCGATGTGTGCCTTAAACCTTGTTTCCAAAGTCCTTTTCGTCTGACCAATGTAGATTTTATTGCAATCTGGACTAGAGATTTTGTAGACTCCGGCTTTCCCTAAGACATTTATTGAATCTTTAGTGACTTCACCTGATTTGTCCTACTGCTGAATACTAAATCTAGGCCAAAACTTCTAAACTTTGAAATCAATGGTTTGGTAATGTTTTTATCGAAATTCACCGCTACCCGTTTTAAACCCTCAGTTACTGGTGTAAGAGTTTTAAACCCTCAGTTACTGGTGATTTGCCTGTATCGCTAAGAGGAAGAGTTTGCATCCTGTGAACCATGTGGTGAAAAGCGGCCATTTTGTGTAGATGGGAATGGTTTGAAGTGCTTGGTATTACTCTCTTTGTGTTTGTTGGTTTCCTATAGATTTCGAGATTGAACGAAGACGTTTCCCTGATGATGAGAAGATCTAAGAAGGGAAGTTTGCCGTCTCTCTCTTCTTCGTGAGTAAATTTGATGTCCTTGTGAACGTTGCTTATGGCCTCCAAAGTGTTTGATAAATCTACCCTTTTGACAATGCTAAAGATGTCATCCACGTACCTATACCAACATTTGGGCAACAAATTCATATCCTCCAGAGTATTTTCTAGGTTAGCCATGAACAATTCACATAAAAATGGAGAAAGCGGATTGCCCATAGGAGCACCTTTAGTTTGTTTATAGAAATTTCATCTGAAAATGAAATAATTTTCCTCCATACAAGTAACAAGTAAGCTTGAGATATGACCGAACTTTGTTTTTCCAAGTAGAATCCTCACGTTGCTTCAGAAGCCAGTCCTCTAAAAGGCTGATGGCTTCCTTTAATGGTACACTCGGCTATACTAGCTATACAGTCAGCACAACGCAGTTAACTCAATCATCATTCTTTGCTCGGCTGTTGAGCTGTTCAGTCCGTATTTTTCGCTCGAGATCGCGTTTCGATTTTGTTTCGTTTTGTGCTGTCGCGTTACGCCATGGAAGTGTCGCCACCTTCTCGCGTTCTGGCAAGTTTAATTGAACTTGCAAACACGAAACAAATGGTGCGTAAACGTGCCAATGAGCCAGCAGCGGGCCCTTCAAAGAAGGTGCTAATCAAGCCCAGCACGTCGCAGGATGACGCCGGAAAACGAGTACTGCAAGCCAACCAGTATGCAGTACTCCCGGAAGAAAATGGCGATGGTGACGCTGTTCCCATTGCAAGACGAGAGCGGATTCCCCCGCTTTTCACGCCGGTGAAGGATGTTGCCAAGCTGGGTGCCGAACTGGCAAAACACAAGCTGCTGCCTCGCTTCAAGCTTTGCAGCATCTGTACAAAAAGCATGTGATCCAGCTTGGAGGAGTACAAACAAATAGGAAGTTTCCTGAAGAACAACAACGTGGACTTCTTCACGCATGATCTGCCATCGAGCAAGCCACTGAAGGTGGTTTTGCGTGGATTACCGTCGTTCGAGGCTGCTGCGGTGAAGTCCGAGCTGGAGCGGCTTGGGCTCCAACCTGAGGCCGTGTTCCAGATGAACCGGCGTCCCAACCAAAACACCAGCTTCCGTGATCAGTTGTTCCTGGTGCATTTCACGAAGGGATTCACCAGTCTTGCGGCTCTGAGATCCAAAATCCGGGACCTATTTCAGGTCATCATCAGTTGGGAGCATTACAAACCCCAACATCGTGATGTAACGCAATGTATGAATTGCCTCTCATATGGCCATGGCACCAAAAACTGCCACATGAAGATAAACTGCGGCAAGTGTGCTGGAACTCACTCAACTGACATCGAGCCAACGTGTGTCAACTGCGGTGGAAACCACCAAGCCTCCAATCGCGGATGTCCCAAGCGAGTGGAGTTCATTAATATCCTTCGGAAGGCCACAATCAACAACCAGCTCGGTCGCCTTCGTAATCATCGTTCGCCTCCTGTACTAACGGAAGTCCAGTACCCAGCTCTCCAGCCCCGTCGACATGTTCCGAACCTAGCCCCGCTTCCGCTCAACAACCAACAAGCCAATCCCGCGAGTATCCAAATGGTTCCCAACAGTCGGACAGTTCAGCATCGTCTCACTGCTGCTGCGGCCCAGCCAATTCCAGGTTCATCCGCCGCCCCTGGTTTATCATACGCTGCTGCTGTCTCAGGTGAACCTGTCGACGATTCTCCGTTCACCTCGGAGGAACTTGTGACGCTCGTGGCCGAGGTCATTATCATCATGCGTACCTGCAAGAGTCGATCTGAACAGCTTCATGCTGCCTTGTCACTCGTCACCAAGTATGGACCGTGAAGCTATAAACATTGCAAATTGGAACGCTTACTCACTGACGAACAAGCATAGAGAGCTACTCGATTTCCTCAACACCAAGGAGGTCGACATTGCTATCATCACCGAGACGCATCTGAAGCCCGAACTGAACGTATTCCTTCCCGACTTCCGGCTCGTCAGACTTGATCGCACCTGCTCTGGAGGTGGGGAGTGGCCATCGCTGCAAGGCGGAACATCAGTTGACGGCTGCTACCAAACTTTCAGCTGAAAACAATTGAAGCCATCGGAGTGGAGGTGAGCACATCACTTGGCCCAATCACCATCATCGCGGCCTACTGCCCCAAGCAAACCAACATCAGGGACGGGTCGTCAGTGGCCCTCCGCAAAGACATCATCAAACTCACCCGGAGGAGCGGGAACTTTATCATCGCTGGCGATCTGAACGCAAAACATCAAGCTTGGGGCAACGGTCGGAGCAATAGAAACGGCATCATCCTCAATGAAGACCTGCAAGAGGGCCACTATACCATCTTGGCCCCGGACTCTCCCTCCCGGTTGAGTCGGTCTGGGGTCCATGCGACCATCGACATCTTCGTAAGCAACATGGGACACAACGTCTCGCAACCTGTGGCATTCCAGGAGCTGAGCTCGGACCACTACCCGGTGGTGGCCGAAGTTGGATCCTCGGTAAACCGATTCGAAGCTTCCCGGCGCAACTACCATCGATTCAACTGGGCGCAATATCAACACTGCGTCGACACAACCATCGACTACGATGTCCAATCGGGGACGTCGGAAGATGTTGACCGGTGTCTACAAACCATCGAGGAGGCGATTTCCCGGGCCAGGGAACAACACGTGCCAGTATCCAGACAGGTGAGTAACACTCTGAACCATGACAGCCCTACCAAAGATCTCATTAGACTCCGTAACACCATTCGTAGGCAGTACCAGCGTACTGGCCTGCCTAACTTGAAGACCAATTGTAATCGATTAACAAAGATCATTCAGGCCAGGATGGTGGATCTCAGAAATAACGATTTTGCTAGTAAGATCCGCTCTCTCCCAGATTGTGCTAAGCCCTTCTGGAAACTTACAAAAATTCTTAAAAACAAGCCTAGGCCCATTCCCCCACTGACCCCACTGGATAGTCCCGGCGACCCAGTGGTTCATCTGATAACTCCTGAAGAGAAGGCTGCCGCGATAGGTCAACACTTCGTCAGCTCCCATAATCTAGGACAAAACATCGTCAGCCCTCATGAATCTGAGGTTGCTGAAAATGCAACCAATCTTCTTCAGATTCCTAACATTTTTCCAGAGGAATCCGAGATTACGGCTGACGAACTGTTGGCCTATATCAAATCATCTAAAAACATGAAGGCCCCAGGTTTCGACAAAATCCTGAATCTGGAACTCAAACACTTGAGTTCCAGATTCTACAACCATCTGGCACTGATTGACACATCCATCGTCTACAAGGGTAGGGTCATCGGAGCTCTGACTGCCAAACTTCAGAGAGGCCTGGACGTTCTGTCTGAATATTTCAACAGCTGGAAGATCCGTATCAACGCGGCAAAGACCCAGGTCATTATCTTTCCACACTCTAAATCTCCCAGACTTGTTCCGTCGGAGAATAACAAGATCTGCCTGAACGGCACAGTGGTGGAAATGTCCAAAGAGGTCGTGTACCTCGGGCTAACACTAGACAGCAAGCTTCTTTTCATTTACTGGCGGATAGAATCTCGGGAACCAATTGAGCTGTCAAATAGCGGAACCAATCGAGCAAATCACGACCAACAACAGAAAAGAGCATACCAGCTATTCCGAACAAAACTTCGTAAACCCTTTTCTCGTAACTCAAGACTCGCCTACGCAAACTAACACCATCTTTGGATTGAGGAAAGTTTCCCCTATCCAATGATGCCGGTTATTTGTGTTTGATTGGCGAGGAAAGAATAATCAACGTTTTGTTAATAAAAGTTGATAGTACCTTTTTAATTGTTGGCCTAAAATAAATTGAATAGGTTCCGCTTTTTGATAGATCGAAATTCTATCCGCCAGACTATGAATATAGCGACTATATTCCGCAATAAGCAGCATGACAAGGCCGCCGTCATCCGGTCGGCATCGACTTGCACTGGTGTGGCCACCATTTGTAAAACAACCGGCCACCAATTCAAAAACGGATAGAGTTAAGAATTAAATGATCAACATATTTGTTCCGTCCACTAGCGGTCCTACGTCAACCTTCCGTTCGTGCCCCTAGGCACGAAATTTGCAGTTTCAAAAACGAAAATCGGATCGGTTTTGACCACTCATAACTCAGTCAATAGGGGATGGATTTTAATTCTAAACAAGCCAATCGATTGGAAAATTTTCAATAGGTCACTATTGAATATTACACAAATGTTCAACTTTTGCAATGGTGATCAAAATTATCACCGATTGCCTGTAAAAAAGCGCTTTCCCTAATACAGATTTCAAAGTCGAAATCCATCCAGTCTGGCCAAACGGTGTTTATTCAATCACCGTATGTGGTTGTGTCCGGTCGGTTGACATCAGCAGCAGCAGTGCTTTCGGCGCGTGGCGTCCCAAGTAACACTTGCAACATCTTGCATGAAAAATAAAAAAAAATCCAGTTGTAAATTAGTTATATATTAATTGCTTTTAAAACAATTATGTCTATTTGTCTGTGATTCAGCTGTATTTATCCTGAAAATATATATTTGTTAGTAGGTTTTCCTATAGTGAAAACATAAATGACTATCTAATAGTTATTATATGTCTATTTACACACGAGACATATTAACAAACTTCAAAAATCGTCACTCCAATAAAATATACATGATAGTCATATAAGATATATCTTTTAGTGAGTGACTTTGATCACGAACACAGGCATTTTTTAATGGATTTTCTTAAAGCGCAAATTTATATGATAGCACAATAGTTTCTAGATGTCCGTTTCCACCCATGACATATCAACAGTTCTTGACTATAAAATATATATCACAATATAAATATACTTCTTACCCATCGCTAACCACTTTTAATGCAAAGGAATGGCATGTACTAAGTAGGGGAAATGACGGCTTCGGCATGACAGACTATTTTTGGCAACCCAAATTGAAACACTATTTTCACTGGATTTTCTTACGAAAACACTTCGATTCTTTATGCTTTCAGCTTCAATTTGACTATATTTTTACCACTGAGAAAAAGCAATCTAGCAGGGTTTTCTTGAAATGAAACACACGCACTACAAATTGTAGCTGATTTCGAGTTGCCGATAATAGAACAGCAGATTTACATGCAGTTCAAATGGAACGGTTGCCGAAGAAAAACTGGTTGCTGACAATACTCGCTCTCACTAGAGAAGATTGGAGCTTTGTAAAAGCGTTTCAAAACAGTTTTTGACAATTCTTTCGACTGAAATTGTTAGAGCAGCTGGCAGCAAAAGATTGTAAACAAACCAATACTGCATATGTGTACGTTCCATAGAGAAAAAGGCTATAGAAAGAAGGTCGCTGCTTAGGTTGCCGAGAATACGTAAATTCCCCTATGTGAAATTATTTTAGAAATGATTCCATTCGCAGTCGTAGTTTTTACCTGATAATCCAATGGAGTCTAACAGTCATCACATAGAATGAATAAACCTTCTGACATTGATTTGTTATAAGATGGATTCAATAAACCGTATATGCCGATTTGTTTCAGTGTAGTGGAAATCATTCATACAGGAGGCACTAGCTCGTGTCTCCTAAATCAACGCGCTTCGAAATATTATACTAGAAGTCAAGCACAATCGTACTTTTCGCTCTACTATGTACATATTCATTTAAATTGTTATGTAGAGGAGCAGAAATAAAAACTTATATCAGACATGACTCAATGGTCAATTGTTTGATTTATGACTTTTAATTGTACAAATCCCAAACTTATGTCACGCTTTAGCTGTTCTGATAGCGATGGGTAAGTGTTCAAGCCAAAGCTTCTATTTACAATTTGTCAGACGAACAAGTCAGAGTATAGTCGCTATATTCATAGTCTGGCGGATAGAATTTCGGGAACCAATTGAACTGTCAAATAACGGAACCAATCGAGCATATCACGACCAACAACAGAAAAGAGCACATCAGGTTTTGTGACCTAAATTCTGGAAACACTTTTCTCGCGATTCAAAGCTTGCCTAGGCAAAACAACATCATAATTTACTTGGGGAACGTTTTCCCTATTCTATGGTGCTTTTAATTTGCGTTCAGTTTGCAAGGAATGAACTATCTTAGTTTTGATTATAAAATTTGAGCCCCTTTTCATTTGTTGGTCTTTAGTATCTTGAATTGGTTCCCTTTTTTGCTAGATGGAATTTCTCTCCGCCAGACTATGAATATAGCGACTATAGTCAAAGCTATCGATTTTTATACACGAAAAAAGATGGAACCTCTTTTTTAATTTCATTTCTGGGAGGCTCTGTCACAAGCTTAAAAATGGTAGTAAATGTTTGAAAATGTTCTTAAAAAAAATATAGTCAATAAATTAATTTCTATAACAAAGGTGTGTTCAGTATTTTTTCGTGTACAAAAAACGGTATCTCTGGCATCGTTGGTGCAGACGGAGATAGTCTTGTTGGAATTCATTAATCCGATTAGATACTAATTGACAAATCCACGTTTTAATCGGCCACCGTGGCGCTGCAATCGCAGCGGTGATGAGTCCGAAATAATGTGTCAAGCTGAATACATTTTTAAAATTGCGAGCAAAAAACTATTATTTTCTAATTATTTAAGCGAGTTTCTGCGAAAGTCATAACATGATCCGAGCAAAAAAGTATTACTCTTAATAATGGTATGTAATACTAAATTTTAAAGTGCTTTGTTTCAAAAATATCTTCCAATTAAACAAACATCATCTAAATCACCCCAATTCGTACCCAATAGTTTTTCGTCTATAGATTTAGTCGGCTGACTTTGTCTGCTGTTTAATAGGCAGAGAACTTCAAAGCTCAACATGTGTTTTGTATTTTAAAAGTCTTGAAGTAGCTTTTTATTTAGAAACAATGCATTACAAAATAGTTTTATGCATTTTGTACAAAATTCATCCATTTTAACAAGTAATTTGTATGGATTTACATTAAAATTCCACAATTTTGTAAAAAATTAACGAAATTTTCAAGGGCTGTAACCGACTTATTACCGTCGATTAGTGCCTATTCCAGCTACCAGAGGCGCACTAGTTTAAGTTGGTTTTGACAATGGGATTTGTAGAAATTCTAATAAGAGGGGCGTTCAATAAATCTAAAAAGTGGGCAAGAGGACATATCAAGAGAACATAACTAGCGTTAAGAATGAAAAGGAACTAACTGCAATCTAACCTAACTCCCAATCTTCATCGAATTTCTCTTTTGTCAATTGAGAAATCCAACTTATACTCCTGCGCAGTCTTGTAAGCGGTCACGGTAGTCGACACATTTTCTGTGATAATTGACTGCCTTTGCCTCCGACAATTGCAAAACAAGCTATCATAGTACAGTACCAAACTCAAATGTCATACGACAGGCTCTGTCATATGACACTGTCGCCGAAGACCGTCACGAATGTATGTATTTTAGTTTTTCTCATTATAAGAGCTGCCGATGTTGTGCTTGTGTGAATTCTTAAAATAGCAAGTAATGATGTGCTAGTAATAATATTTCTGATCAGAAATGGTTTGATTTACACCAAATTAAGGAATTACAACGAAATCACACATGTCATATGATAGCTATTTTGATAATTTTCTTTTAGCTCGAATGTTATTCTACCGCTCGTGTTGCGTGAGAGAGACGACGGTAGAGCATGAGTGTTCGAATACAAACAGACTGTCGCGCACGACAACGAAGCGAGTGTAGTAAAAAACGTCAACTGTTTCAACCCCTGCTCCTGCGCTCCTGGTGGCAGGAATAAGCACTAACCGACGGTGATAAGTCTGTGACAGCCCTTGACAATTTCGGTGATTGTTTGCTAAATTGATTAATTTCAATGCAATTTTATGCAAATTTCTTGATAGAATGGATGAATCTTGTAGAAAATATATAAAACTGTTTTGTAGTGCATTTATCCTAAATAAAAAGCTACTTCAAGACCTTTAAATTACACAAAAACATGTAGAGGTTTGAAGTCATCTTCCGATTAAACAATAGACAAAGTAGGCCGACTAAATCCATCGACGAAAAACTATTAAATAGGCCGATTGCTCGGTGTATCACCAGACGAAAACCGATTTAATCTGTTGATTAATACACCGACAGAAACTCGCTAGAATACATAGAAAATAATAGTTTTTTGGTCACAATTTCAAAAAATTATTCTGTTTGACACATGATTTCGGACTCATCACCGCTGTGATTGCAGCGCCACGGTGGCCGATTCAAACTTGGATTTGTTAATTGTCCGTGATCGTGTTCAAGGAATATTGAACGGTACAAATGTTTATAATATTTCACGGACAAGGAAACCAACTCAAAAGTTAGATCCATTTACACACTTTTGCAAAATGTGCAGATCACGCTAAGATCAAATCTCACAAATGTAGGTTTACCTTTACACCCAAAGTGGAGTAAATCGAAATAAACAAACGGATTTAACAAGCTATTTCAAAACTCCCCAAATTTGGGTAGAATCCACCCAGATCGGTCAAAACTGAACCTACCCAAAAATGGATAAACTATGTTGGGAGTGACAAGTTGACAAATAAACAAATTCATATCGATGTTGTCCAGTAGGTTCAGTTTTGACCAATCTGGGTGGATTCTACCCAAATTTGGGTAGTTTTGAAATAGTGTGAACCTAAAAGTGAGTACCGGTGTGTAGTGGCAAAAAGTGGATCTTCTCATTTTTTAGTAAGAATTCCCCGGATTTTGCAGGAAGAACTTCTCGAGGCTGCGTAAAATAGTCCTCCCGCATGTTCGATAACTTTTTCCAGGAAGAGCAGGATACATTCTTACTCAAATTTGCGAACCAAAAAACTCATATTTTTATGAGCAATAAACTGAGTAAACGGTACTCACTTTTGAGTTATTTTTTTGTCTGTGTGTAAATAGAGGGTAAATTTAAAAAAAAAATAAGGTACTCGCAAATTAGAGTGTAAAGTCCAACATCTCTTATTTCAAAACTTTTGATTTGTAGTTTTAATTTGTGCTTCTATTTAATTTTTAGTGCGAAATTCATTTGAGTGTGAAAGAAAACGAAACGCAGGTAAGTACATTTTTTGTGCGGAACTGATCATACTTTGTGTTTTATTCGATTAAGTTTTCGTCTCTAGAGCTACCGCTACTCGCATAGATCAGTGCACGGTCCCTAACCTCACTTTTTGCTTCCTATCATTTTGTCTGTGAGTAAAAGAGATGGCAACGAATGGGAGCCAAAACAAACCACCCAAAACTGGCAAAATTTACGGGAGAGGGAAGAGTGCGGCAAATCTTCGTGCACTGATCTATTGTGACTTTAAGGCCCAAGCGCAATGCCAGCGGCAACGGGAAACCCGATCTCAGTAAGCCTAAATACTTGTCGGATGGAAAACTAGTTAGAATTAAGTATACTTGGTGTCATTTGTGAAAACTGCCAAACTTTCCGTTTCCGTTCCGCTTCGGCCCACATTGCGTTTGGACCTTAAGTGGTTCCTCGTTTTGATGATTCACAAACAACTTTTGATAAGGGCTTAGTTTTTAATTTATCTTTAATGATAATATTTTCAAGTTTTTTTTTATGTAACACTAGCTGAGTGTGCCCGGTCTTGCTCGGGATTCAATATTAACTTGAGTTTATGCGCCGATTTAAAAAAAAAGTAGAAGGGTCTGTGCCTAGGTGCACGAGCGGAAGCTTGACGTAGGACCGCTAGTGGACGGAACAAATGTGAACATTTAGTTCTTTTAATTAATCAATCATCAATTATCTTAACTCTTTCCGTTTTTTATTTGTAAGCGTATCAAATTTGTAGTATTTAATTTCAAAGAGAAAGTTGATGAAGAGAATCCAAGGGACTGTCAACTTGAGTATTTTCGATTGATCTACCCGACTTTAAAAGGTGTATTTTGATTTTTTTGTTATTTATAAATTTTTAAGTTTTGTGCATTTTGGTATTAAAGTGAATTCAATTCCCCCTCACAGGATTTCCTTCTGAATTATATGAATGGGGCGGGGCTGAAAGTATCGTTTGTGCAGAATATGTTAAAAAGGAGGGACTTCGAGAGATTGAACTCGTGAGAGCTAATTTTCTCACAAACTTGATTTTATTGGCACCCAAAGCGAATTATTTCCACTTCTCTCAAATTCTATATAGATTTTTAACACTTCCTACCAGCGTGTTCTGGAAAATGGTCGGACGATGATTAATCTCACCAATACATTCGGGCCTACTATTCCACGCCTTCTATAGAGACCAGGTTGAGCCTTGATAGCTAGCTGCTTGCGGGTACTGTTGACCTTGAGAAATGTCCAAATAATACTCTTAACAAATTTATGGTGGACCTGAAAAGGACCGTTTTGTAGTGATGGTTGAGTAATGCTGAGCTGAGCACGACAAGCTACTGATTCCGATCCTAGCCTAGCGGTGAGACTTCTTCCTCCTTCTTTATGGTTGCTCATATGAGCTCAGCAGCTCCCTGCTTGCAGGCAGCCTTTCGTTGTTGTTGTTGTTGAAAGCACTCCTGCTACTGCTGCTGCTGCTGGACTGGTGATTGAATGGGCACCGTACAGTGGGACCGCATCGATTTCGATTTATAAGTCTGTGTTAGGGAATGCGCTGTTTTCAGACATCCGGTGATAATTTTGATCACCATTGCAACAGTTGGACATTTGGTATTTTTCAATAGTGACCTATTTAAAATTAACTAAGTGTTCATTTTAGCAGATTGGTAGATACATTTCCAATCGTTTGGCTTGTTTAGAATTAAAATCTATCTGCTATTGGTCGAAACCTGACCTCTTTTCGTAATGATGTGCATTTTGGTTTTTTTGAAAATGCGTGGATTCTATAGATCCTGTGGAGATCTATCTAGCCCTGATGTATGTGTTGGTAGTTGGAGGCGAACCAGCCCAAGGCTGAAAGCCTCATTAATAAAGTTAAATAATAATAATAATGTGTTGGTAGAGGGAAAAATGTAAACTTTGCGAGAGACGATGTCTTAACACTCGAAAGCAATTTTGTGAAATATGAAGTAAAACAAATCCTAGCTAGTTCTACATGATGATTTTGTTTGATATTATTTATTTGGAAAGTCGCCGGGAAATACCCTTTGGCGATTTGTTTTTTTATGATAACTCCTTATTTGAAAACAGGCAAAAACTCACAAACAGGATGCTTTTTCATGGTATACAGTGTGATAATTTAATAATCAATAAATCTAGATAGAGCTGGAAATAGGGCGTAACAGCTTTTGTAAACAATGACTTCACTCAATCATTTCTACTAAATCAAGGCTCACCCACGCAAATCAACATCACCATCGGGTAGAGGAAGACTTTCCCTACCCGATGGTTGTATTGGATTGCGTGGGCGTGCCTTGAATTCCTCGAAATCTTTGAGAGAAGTCATTGTTTACAAAAGCTGTCACGCCCTAATTCCAGCTCTATCAAGAAATTATCTCAACATTTAGTCGCAAACCATTAATAAATTTTGGTAACATACAAACAATTCTATAATCCACATTAAATTTCACATGTAAGCGCCGATTGAAACAATCTTTTCGACGTCACTACAAGGTTGATTGATTAAACGAAAGAAACGAATCGTGCGGAATGGAAGCCGAGGAAAAACTAATTGCACCAATATATTCAAGCCTACAATTCCACACCTTTTATAGACAGGTTGAGGCTTGATAGCTAGCTGCTTGCGGGAACTGATGACCTTGACCAATGTCCAAATAATACTCTAACAAATTTTTGATGGCCCTGAAAAGGACCGTTTTGTAGTGATGGTTGACTAATTCTGAGCTGGGTGTTCAACACGGATGAGGCTGAAGAGCTGTATGTCGTGTGGAGCGAGGGTGGCACGCTTGGCATAGATGACCGACCCGCAGCGACTCACGAAGAGCTACTGATTCCGATCCATAGCATAGCGGTGCAGCTTCTTCCTCCTTTGATGGTTGCTTATGTGGGCTCTGCAGCTCGCTGCGTGCAGGCAGCCTTTCGTTGTTACTGGAGAACAATTTTCAACGCCACACGCCGAAAGCACTGCTACTGCTGCTACTACTAATTTCGACGACCGAACACCACCACACAGTGGTGTGGTCGTTCGGAGCGTGTGGTACTGAGTATGGCGATGAGTGTGCAAAATATTACGCAATTCCATCCTCCCTATTCGCACGCGCCCGAGGATCGGAGGCGAATGCCACTTCGACTTGTTTCGTCTACTTACTACTCTCTGACGACTGTGCTGGGGAAGCAGCATATGCATGTAGGTAATTGGTGGATTTGTTAGTTAATTCGACGCTTTTGGACAATGCTGGACATTAACCAGCTTTTTAATAGTTTCTTGTTGAAATTCAACATTTGAAAGCATTGTTATCTATGCGTAGTCATATTTCTGATCGATTGGTGATAAAATTATTGAAATTGTACCAGGTGCAGCTGAGTTATTAACGTTCAAAATCTTTCTTAATTTGTTACATGTTCCATTTTCGGTTTTCACAAAGTGTACCCCCATATAGAAATCAAAGACGTAGTCCTACGTCAAAACAAACAAATCCACCCATTACGTATATGCATATGCTGCTTCCCCAACAAAGTCATCAGATAATCGTTTCTAGACTAAACATGTCGATGTAGCATTGCTGCTTCCCCAACACTGTTATCAGAGAGTCGTTAGTAGACGAAACAAGTCGAAGTGACATTCGCCTCCGATGCAGGTCACTGCTTGCAGGTAGCCTGTTGTTGTGTACTGGAAAACATCACCATTAACCACGCGGTGAGACCGGATGGAATTCATCTTTGAAATCTGTGTTAGGGAAATCGCTTTTCGCAGGCAATCGGTGATAATTTTAACTATCATAGCAACAGTTGCACATTCATGCAATTTTCAATAGTGATATTTTGAAAAGTGATAAAGTCTTAACTTTTACAGATGGGTAGAAATATTTCTGATCGATTAGTGGAAAATTTATTGAAATTGGTCCAGGGATCAGCTGAGTTATTAACGTTCAAAATCTTTCTTAATTTTGTTGCATGTTCCATTTTCAGTTTTCACAAAGTATACCCTCATCTCACTGCGTCCTAGCAAGAAGAACGGTCGACTTGTTTCGCGCTCCGTTAATTTGGAAGTTTTCTCGCTATTATCTGACGTAAATAATCAGTTTTTTCTCGCTTAGTGATTCCTGGCATAATTCCCGATAAATTTATCAAAAAGTGAGTTTTTTTCTGAGAAGAAAGTGTGTTTTCGGCATCATCGGAAGGAAAATTGTTTTCGCGATTGCCAATTCGCCAACCATTTTGCGCACCATCGGTGCGTGGCCACGCATACCTGTGCACACGGATCATCGTCATCGAGTGTCAGCATCTGCCTCCACATTTAAACCGCTCATCCATCTCGTGTGTTCAGCTGAGTGCCGAGCTTCATACAAGCACACACCAACGAAGACCGCCCGCACACGCGGATCGAAGATCATCAAAGCTGCGCGTCGCTCCGCTGCTGCTGTGTAAACGCTCGGTTGTAGTAGTATAGGATTATCAGATAAGTTTTGTTCTTGTTTCTTTCTTTCTCCCATCAGTTAAATTTTAAGTTTGTGTTTCTGTGTTTGTATTTTTTTTTTACGTAGAACTACGTCTTAGTCGACTATACTGGGGTGCAAGTCAAAAAATATGTGTGGTGAAGGAGTGTTAGGTTTTGAACGCTTGTAACTTTGTCATTTATAGATGAAATTAAAATCCAAATACGCCAATCAATAGGATATTACATTACGAACCTGTTGAAATAAATATTTTTCCAATTTTTCTGTAATTAAACTTTTGAAAATGTACAAATGATAATTTTATCACTGATTTCATGAAATAAGCCTTTTTTCCCAAACCCAGTCATCATAAACGAATACCACTTGGTTGCACATCATTCTGCTTGAACCTGAAAAGATATAAATCAGCGCTGCTCTCATGCCACTGCTCATCAACTCATTCGCTGCCAGACTGTTGAGCAGTTCAGTCGATTTGAATTCTCTCTAGTTTCGTTCGTTCGTTCGCAAGTCGAATTAGCTCCGCGTTGTGTAGTGACGCTCTCGCTGACCCAGCCATGGGTAAGAAATCGCGCGGTAACGCGAGTGCCGGTTTACCGGGAAAACAGACTCTCCCAGGAGACGGCGCGACCACCGAGCCAGCCCAGAAGAAGCAGAAGAAAACCCCATTGCCCATCCCGACAGGCGTTGCGGACCCGCAGCCGGGGCCTCCCGGAACTAAACGACCCAGACCTGAAGACAGCAGCGCCACCGTATCAGCAGCAAAAAAGCTGCTGAGCAACAATCCGTTCTCCGCCCTGCAGAACGGAGCGCAGCCGCAGTCGGACCCTGAGACGGTGCCGAAAAAAGTTAAGTTGCCACCCTTCTATGTGAAGGGCTTCCCTCCCGGGCTATGGGAGCAGCTGGATTTCTACATTAAGCAGGGCCTTCGCTGCACCATTCAACGGTGCACGGAAGGCTACAAACTGATGGTCCCGGCCGAAAAACACTTCAACGCAGTTCAGGCCCTCTTGGACAGAATGAAGCTGGAGTACTTCTCCCACGACATCGAGGCCACCAAGCCGCTGAAAGTGGTGCTGCGCGGGCTCCACGACATGGACACCACCACCTTAATGGACGAGATTAAGGCGAACGGCCTCAAGCCGGTCGAAGTCCACAAGATGACCCGCAGCAAGGCCATCAAGTATCGTGACCAGCTCTACCTGGTCCATCTGGAGAAGAACTCCACAACCGTGAAGGATCTCCAGACGACACGCACACTGTTCCACATCGTAGTGAAGTGGGAGCGGTATAAACCCACCCACCGTGGCGTCACTCAGTGCTCGAACTGCCTATTGTTCGGGCACGGCACCAGGAATTGCCGCATGGCCAGCCGCTGCATCAAATGCGGCAAAAACCACAAGATCGACAACTGCGACAGCATCGAGGAAGCCACTCCCACATGCGCCAACTGCGGTGCCGCCCACAAGGCCACGAGTAAGGCCTGTCCGAAGCGGACCGAATACGCCGAGATCCGGAAGAAGGCCTCGTCCAACAGCCAGCCCGGTCGCAAGAAGGTTCCAGAAAACAACGCGCAGAACTTTCCTCCGTTATCACCGGTCCAATCACGGCCAATTCCAGTGTTGCCGCCGCTCCCGCTCAACCAACAGTTGGCTGCCGCTGCAGTACCCGGTCAAGCCTCCGGGCCATCGACGGATCCCCCTGCTCCGGGATTGGCCGGTACAACCGGTGAAGCTACAGACGATTCTCCGCTGTCAACGGATGAGATCGTCACACTGTTGGCCCAGGCCATCATCATCAAGCGCACCTGCGCAACAAGAACACAACAGCTCCAAGCTATCATCTCCTTCGTCGCTAATTATGGACCGTGAACCCATAAAGATCGCCAACTGGAACGCTCGCTCCGTAGGGGCGAAAAACATTGAGCTTGCAGACTTCCTCCGCAAGCACGACATCGACGTGGGCCTTCTCACCGAGACCCACCTCAAGACCGGTGACAGCTTCTGGCTGCCCGACCACAGCATTGTCCGGCTTGATCGCACCAGCTCCAGGGGGGGGCGGTGTCGCGGTCATCATCAAGAAAGGCATCAAGTACTGCACCCTACCCCACTACCGCACTTCCATCATCGAGGCCGTCGGCGTTGAGGTGGAAACATCGACCGGAAACGTCCGGTTCATCGTTGTCTACTGCCCCCGGCAATGTACCGTTAGCAATGGTACAGCACAGCAGTTCAAGAACGACCTTGCCATCATAACCCACACCAATGCCCGCTTTGTAATCGGAGGGGACCTGAACGCCCGGCACGAGGCCTGGCGGAACTACCAGCAGAACCAGAACGGCCGCCTGCTATTCGACCATTCCCAGCATGGTCTCTATTCCGTCTGGTTTCCGGACGAACCAACCTTCACATCACCGACGGGCAACCCATCGACGCTGGACCTGTTCTTGGCAAACACCAGATTAGCCAAGCCGGTTGCCGTCAACGACCTGAGTTCGGACCACCAACCGGTGCTGACCGAGCTGGGCTACAACGTGGCCCCTGCACCGTGCCAGCGGAAGGACTACCATCGAGTCAACTGGGTCCAGTTTCGACGCGTGGTCGACCGCCACATCGACGACAACCCACCGCTCGACACAGTGGATGACATCGACCGGGCCCTGGATGGCCTCCATCAAGCCATATCCGTGGCTGACGAAGAGTGCGTTCGACGAGTTCCTGTGAGGGGTAAGTTTCAAGCAATTGATTCCCACACCAAACTCTTGATTCGGCTCAGAAATGTTCGTAGACGCCAGTTTCAGCGGACTGGGGATCTGCAGCGTAAATACGAAATGGTCGATCTGAATCGGCAGATCGCTTCCAGAATGGTCTCAATCCGGAACGAGAGTTTCGGGCGGCTCGTTCAGAACCTGGACGACCGTTCCAGACCATTCTGGAAGGTTGCCAAGGTGCTGAAGTCTCACCCCAAGCCCATTCCACCACTGAGAGTCAATGACGAACGGCTTATCACCAACGAAGAGAAGGCCAATGCAATTGGGGAGCACATTGCCCAGTCGCATTTGCTTGGCTCTACAATCCCAAGTCCACTCGAGAACCAGGTTGTGCAGTGCGTCCAGACGTTAGATGCCTCCCCTTGTGTAGTCCCTCCAGAAGAACGGATTACAGAGGAACAAATTTGCTCAGCGCTGAAACACAGTACGAACATGAAGGCTCCCGGGTTTGACGGAATATTCAACCTAGAGTTGAAAAATCTCAGCGCGAGGGTGCACTCGCTGCTGGCTGCCATCCTCAACAGATGCTTGGAGCTGCACTACTTTCCAAGCATCTGGAAGGTGGCAAAAATCATCCCGATCCGCAAACCTGGGAAAGACCCTTCACTACCGTCAAGCTACAGACCGATTAGCCTGCTCTCAGCGCTGAGCAAGCTGTTCGAAAAATTGATCCTCAGCCGACTAAACAAGTTTGTGGAGGAACATGACATTCTTCTTCCGGAACAGTTCGGGTTCCGCAAGGGGCATTCCACCAATCATCAGCTAGTGCGGGTGATGAATAACATCCGAAGTAACAAAGCTGTATCCAAGTCCACAGCCATGGCCTTGTTAGACGTCGAAAAGGCGTTTGACAATGTCTGGCACGACGGACTTATATACAAGCTTTGTAACTCCAACTCTCCACCATACCTTGTGAAAATCACCCGTAACTATCTCCAGCAAAGGTCGTTCAGGGTGTCGTTGAATAGTTCCCTTTCGGGACAATTTCCGATCCCAGCAGGTGTTCCGCAAGGGAGTCTGCTGGGACCACTGCTTTACAGCATCTACACGTCGGACATCCCTCCTCTAGGAGACGGTTGCGTGTTCTTTCTGTTTGCAGATGACACCGCGATAGCCGTCAAGGGTAGGATGCCTCGTGAAATTACGAACAAGCTCCAACGATGCCTTGACACCTTTACTGATTATGCCACCACGTGGAAAATCAAAATCAACGCCTCGAAAACCCAAGCGATCATGTTCCTTCACAGACAATCATTAAAACTTAAACCGTCTCCCTCCTGTACCGTAATAATGGATGGTACAAGGGTCGAGTGGTCCACTGATGTTACTTATCTCGGGATGTTGTTCGATGAGAAGCTCCTGTTCCGCTCGCACATAGAGAAAACCCTAGTTAAGTGCTCCGCCTTGGTTAGGTGTTTGTATCCGCTCATTTGCCGCAGATCCCGCCTCTCAAGGCAAAACAAACTGGCTGTTTACAAACAGATCATAGCCCCCGCGATCTTCTATGCCGCCCCGGTGTGGGAATCGTGCGCTCAGACCCACAGGAACAAAATCCAGGTTGCACAGAATAGAGTGTTGAGGATGATCCTAGATCGTCCATTCGACACAAGAATAGCAGACCTCCATCAAGAGGCAGAAATTCCCAAAGTAGATTCCAAAATTGATGATATGACAACTAAATTTATTCAAAAATGCAATCTTTCTGAACATGCTTTAATAAGCAATTTGTACATAGTAGGTTAAGTGTATATAGTATAAGTGTATATAGTAGAGTAGGTTAGTTTTAAGCTGTAAATAGTAGTATTAAGTAGTTTCTCTTCAAATTCTAAAAACAAAACAAACCAATCCCACCAAGGTGGTCGACCGTGTACTAAGTCTAGGACTAATTCTGTAAAACTAATTTTGAATTTTGCCCATACCTAAAGATGAAGAAAGCAATTAAATCACTTAGTAAAAATTTATATGGTAATCGTCCAAGTTAAACTAAAATAAAGATCATTTAAACTAGTTAAACTAACTGCTTTTGCTCATTGTCGCTTCGAACGGCGTGGCGCTTGGTCCTGCAATAAGCTGGACCAAATCAGCGGCATAAGGTGGATCACGGCGTGACCATAATGAGGAAAAGCAAAAATGTAAACCCCCTCCGCCCTTCACAACAATCTCTCGCCCCCCCCCCCTCAACAACCTCTCGCCCCTTTTAACAACCTCTCCTACCCCCCCCCCCCCACCATCAAACCTCTCCTACCCTTCTCTCCACCATTAAACCCTTCCTACCCCCCCCCCCCCCTCAAATACCTCTCCTAAACCCCCCCCTCAAATACCTCTCCTAACCCCCCCCCCCCTCAAATACCACTCCTAAACCCCTCCCCCCCTCAAATACCTCTCCTTAACCCCTCCCCCCCCTCAAATACCTCTCCTACCCCCCCCCCCCCCCCCCATAACAAAAAATAACCCGAAAGCGAGACAGACTTTGACGATCCCTTTTTTCCGGGAAATAAATTTTAAACATACCATCCTAGAAGGGACGAATATCAACATCACCCAACGGTTCTTTCGGAACCACAACATCAAACGGCCCTTTTAAGGGCCACAAATAAAATTAAAAGAGTTGATTTTAAAACTTAATTGCATATAATGGAAATTCAAATAGTTACCAGTGTCTACACCAAAATATGTAACGGCTTGTTTAGGACCATACATTTGAACTTTCATAATTTATTACATTCCAGGAAAAATACTTGAACCAACATTGAACACTAAAAAAATTTCAAATACTGTTTTTATGTGTCCCACACATGAGTTGTGATCAACAAATCAATTTCTATGTGTCGGCCACATACTTAATATATGTACATATAAAAACCATGCGTGACCACACATACTATTCATTTGCGTGTAAATTTCATGTGTACTTCTGAGTGGATTCTGTTTATGTGTGGTCAAATGAAAATCATGTGGAATTTCACATGGATATTTGTCAAGAAAAATGTGTAAATTGTTTTGAGTCAACCATAACCGAAACATTGAAATACTTGAAAATTTTAAGATAAAGTATAATAGTCAAAAATGCATGAAAAACATCAATTTTGTGTGGTTCTACGTCATACTGCGGTCGTGTCTAGGACACAACCCTTTACTTTTTTTCTCGTGTATTGTGTCCGAGTAATTTTGATTATCGTTGCAGTGGTAGAGCGTTTTTCGCTCCCACTAGTACGGCAAAATGGACATTTTGTCGGAAGACGAAATGGACGTTTTGTCGGAAGATGACACCACTTTGCCACGCGATAGCAAGAAGGGTCGAAAACGTCTGTCATCCCAGAAATCAGATGATGTCATCCCTGGTTCGTCATCTCAGTCTGGTAATGGGCAGGGACAGATAAGCCCCCGATCGCGAGCCTACCCAGAAGACTCGACTGGCCCATGGGTTGTTTACTTTCAGCCCAAAAAGAAACCTTTGAATGTAATGCAAATTACTAATGATCTGACGAAGCGGTTCTCGGCCGTGACCGAAATCTCGAAGGTGAGGTACAATAAACTTCGCGTTGTCGTCTCTAACCTGAAACAAGCTAACGAGATTGCTGCCTCCCAGCTCTTTACACTCGAGTATAGAGTGTACATTCCAGCTCGTAATGTGGAGATCGAAGGTGTGGTCACCGAAGCGAGTCTGACCCCCGAGATCTTGGCGAAGCAAGCGGTTGGCCGTTTCAAAAACCCCTTGCTTCCCACGGTTGAGATACTGGAAGTCCAGAAGCTGAACTCAGTATCTTTCAGCGAGGGTAAAAAGAGCTTTACCCCCACAGACTCGTTTCGAGTGACCTTTTCTGGTTCAGCCCTTCCTCACTACATCGAGTTGGGAAAACTTCGGCTACCTGTGCGTTTGTTTGTTCCTCGGGTCATGAACTGCCAAAACTGCAAACAGTTGGGACATACGGCCTCTCACTGTGGCAGCAAGGCACGCTGTTCTAAATGCGGGGAGAAGCACGAGGATGGCGCCTGCACAGTCACTGCACCAAAATGCGTGTACTGTAAGGGAACTCCTCATGGTCTCTCATCGTGCCCGGCGTACAAACAACGCGGGGAGAAACTAGAACGCTCTCTTAAGGAGCGTTCCAGGCAGTCTTTTGCAGCAATGCTAAAAACAGCCACACCATCAACCAACGACAAAAATCCCTTTGCTGTTTTGTCTGATGACGAGTCTGACTCTGACTTGGCTGAGGAGGGAGTTTCTTTCAGTTTTCCGGAAGGTTCTGCACGGAAACGAAAACGCATCCGTTCGCGGAAAGTTGCAGATAAGGAACCCCAAATCAGGTTGCCCAAATCAAGGAGTGATGGAAAAAAGGAAGTTTCAACTCCTCCTGGTTTCCGCAGAACTGACTATAACCAGAACTTTCCATCTCTCCCGGGGACATCAAAAACCCCTGATGGCCCATTTTTAAGAACAGAAGCCCCTTCTTCATCCGGGTTGTTCTCATTTGATAAAATTGTGGACGATATTCTCAAGTACCTCAATATTTCTGATCCTCTCAAAAGCATTGTTCTGGCAATGCTTCCTTCTGTGAAGACCCTCTTGAAGCAATTGACATTGAAGTGGCCCCTCATTGCAGCAATCATTTCCTTCGATGGATAATTTTCCAAACGAGGTCGGGGATTTGATCACTGTTCTACAGTGGAATTGTCGAAGTCTCATTCCTAAATTAGATTCTTTTAAGTTTTTAATTCACAATAATGATTGTGATGCATTTGCTGTTTGTGAAACTTGGCTCTCTTCAGATATCGATCTTCCTTTTTATGATTTTAACATTATTCGACTGGATCGTGAGGATTCGCGTGGAGGAGGGGTACTTTTGGGGATCAAAAAGTGCCATTCCTTCTATAGAGTGAATCTTCCACAATTTCCAGGTATTGAAGTTGTTGCATGTCAGGCTATTATTAAAGGTAAGAGCCTTTGTATTGCTTCTGTTTATATTCCTCCTAGAGCCGTTGTTAATCGCAAACAACTTTCAGATATCTGTTCGGTACTTCCTGCTCCACGGTTGATTATGGGAGATTTTAATTCCCACGGTACAGGCTGGGGGGAACTGTATGATGACAACCGTTCTACTTTGATATATTACCTCTGCGACAACTTTATTATGACAATTCTTAACAATGGAGAAGTAACACGTTTGGCTGGCCCATCCTCGAATGGAAGTAGATTAGACCTCACACTTTGCTCTAACTCATTATCGTTGGATTGCACGTGGAATGTGATCCAAGATCCCCACGGTAGTGATCACTTGCCGATCAAAGTTTCAGTTGCCAGTGGGTTCAATCCGTCGGAAACCGTTAACGTCGCGTACGATCTTACCCGTAATATCGATTGGACAAAGTTCAAGAATGTGATAGAAGATGCCCTAACGTCGGTAGAAGGGCTTCCACCGTTGGAGGAATATAACTTCCTCTCCAATCTGATCTTGGACAGCGCGCTTCAAGCTCAAACTCGGCCGGTTCCAGGAACGTCTTTCCGTAGGAAACCTCCTTCCCCTTGGTGGGACCAGCAATGCACTGAGGTTTATCGTAAAAAGTCCGACGCGTTTAAGCTTTTCCGGAAACGGGGAACACCCGTACATTTCGAAGCGTACTCGGCTCTTGAACGCGAACTCAAGAGCCTCATCAAAGCCAAGAAACGCGGATACTGGCGGCAATTCGTGGACGGATTATCGCGCGAAACGTCGATGAATACGCTTTGGAATGCGGCGCGAAGGATGCGTAACCGGTCTTCAAACAACGAGAGCGAGGAGTACTCCGATAGTTGGATTCTCAAGTTCGCGCGAAAAGTATGTCCTGATTCTGTGCCGGCACAGATGATTCCTCGCGAAACGACGAATTCGGTAGACGAGATCAGCCAGCCTTTTTCAATGCTGGAGCTCTCACTCGCGCTCCTTTCGTGTGGCAATTCGGCTCCGGGGGCTGATAGAATCAAGTTCAACTTGTTGAAGAACCTCCCAGACGTCGCTAAGAGGCGCATGTTGAACTTGCTTGGTCAGTTCCTGGAGCTTAATATTGTTCCGGATGATTGGAGGCGGGTGAGAGTTATAGCAATTAAAAAGCCTGGAAAACCCGCGTCAGATCACAACTCGTATCGTCCCATTGCGATGCTATCGTGTATTCGAAAATTGTTGGAGAAAATGATCCTTTTTCGCCTGGACAAATGGGTTGAGTTGAACCACCTACTCTCAGATACTCAATTTGGTTTCCGTAGGGGCAAGGGAACGAACGACTGTCTCGCGTTGCTTTCCACTGAAATTCAGTTGGCTTTTGCTAATAAAGAGCAAATGGCTTCTGTCTTCTTGGATATTAAGGGGGCTTTTGATTCAGTATCGGTTGAAGTCCTTTCAGACAAACTCCACGCTTGTGGCCTTTCTCCATTAATTAATAACTTTTTGTACAATTTGCTGTCAGAGAAACATATGAGCTTTTCTCATGGAAACTCTACAGCTTCACGATTTAGCTACATGGGTCTCCCCCAGGGCTCATGTTTAAGCCCCCTTCTGTATAATTTCTACGTCAGAGAAATTGACAATTGTCTAAGGGACAACTGCACGTTGAGACAACTTGCAGATGACGGAGTAGTGTCTATGACAGGACCCAGAGAGGCCGACCTGCAAGGACCCTTACAGGATACCTTAGACAATTTGTCTACTTGGGTTATCCAGCTAGGTATCGAATTCTCCACGGAGAAAACTGAGTTGGTCGTTTTTTCTAGGAAGCATAGCCCAGCACAACCAAAGCTTCAACTTTTGGGTAAACCGATCACTCATTCTATGTCCTTCAAATATCTTGGGGTCTGGTTCGATTCAAAATGCACCTGGAGATCCCACATTGAGTATCTGAAGCGGAAATGCCAACAAAGGATCAATTTTCTCCGAACAATTACCGGAACGTGGTGGGGAGCCCATCCGCAAGATCTTCTAACGTTGTACCGGACAACGATTTTATCGGTTTTAGAATACGGTAGTTTTTGTTTCCAGTCGGCGGCTAAAACTCACATCATCAAACTGGAACGGATCCAGTATCGCTGTCTTCGTATCGCGTTAGGATGCATGCACTCGACTCATACGATGAGTCTCGAAGTGTTAGCGGGCATGTTGCCACTCTCTGATCGGTTTTCGGAATTATCCCTCAGGCTCCTCACCCGTTGTGAAATTATGAACCCACTGGTGATTGCAAACTTTGAGAAGCTTCTTGAGCTAAACCCTCAAACTCGTTTTATGTCATTGTACTACGTGTACATAACACAGGATGTCAGCCCTTCGCAGCATAATCCCTATCGTGTTTGCTTCTCCGACTTCGACAGTTCTGTTCATTTTGATTTATCAATGACGCAAGAGATTCGCGGAATCCCAGAGCATCATCGTTCCATGATTGCTCCGTCAATTTTCGCTGCAAAGTTTGGCCAAGTTGATTCCGCAAGATCGTTCTTCACAGATGGATCACTAATAGAGGCGTCCGCTGGTTTTGGTATTTATAACGAATTTCATAGCGCCTCTCGAATGCTTCATGCTCCTTGTTCCGTATATGTTGCTGAACTGGCGGCAATACATTATACGATAGAAACGATCGCCTCACTTGCACCAGATCATTATTTTATTTTTACGGATAGTCTCAGTTCTGTCGAGGCTATTCGCTCCATGAGGCCGGTAAAGCACTCCTCGTATTTTCTCATGAAAATACGAGAGCTTCTAAGTGCTTTATCTTTAAGATCTTTTGTCATCACCTTTGCATGGGTCCCATCTCATTGCTCGATTGCGGGCAATGAGAAGGCGGACTCGCTTGCAAAGGTGGGCGCTATGGAAGGCGATATTTACGATCGACAAATCGCCTACGACGAATTTTTCTTCATTTATCGTCAACAGTCACTCGCCAGCTGGCAAAATAAATGGAGTGAAGGGAGTTTGGGACGATGGTTGTATTCAATTATCCCTAAGGTGTCGAAGTGTCCTTGGTTCAAAGGTTTGGAGGTGGGTCGAGACTTCATTCGTGTGATGTCTCGCCTCATGTCCAATCACTATTCACTAAGCGCTCACTTGTTCCGTGTTGGGCTGGGGGACAGTAATCTCTGTGAATGTGGACAAGGTTACCAGGACGCAGATCACATTATTTGGTCATGTGCTGAGCACCGTGGAGTCAGATCCGAGTTGTACGATTCCCTTCGGGCTCGAGGTAGACAACCTAATGTTCCAGTTCGGGATATTTTGGCTAGACGCGATCTGGAGTTTATGCAACTCATATATGTTTTCTTGAAGAATATTAACCATAGATTGTAAGTTTGATTAACCTTGTGTTTAGTTTGTGTTTTGTATATGTGTGTGTATTTTTTTTTTTGTAGATTTGTTTCTGTAATAATTGTATAATTACAGAGTTGATATAACGTCGATAGGATTAAGTATTTGTTTAAGAAATAGTGAAATTTTTGAATCATAAATCATATTCCAAATCTCCTTTTCCCTCTCCCGATCCAAACAATTGTCATCCACTAACCTCGAGAAGACCGCGAGTAATCGGTTCCAATCCTTTAATTTTAGATTTAAGACATTTATAATGTATAAAGAAAATGATAACTTGGCTCTGTAAAGTTTATTCGAATGAGCCTGTACAAATAAAGTAATTAACAAAAAAAAAAAAACAAAGTATACCCCTATAATGACTATAAAAGACTCAATATTGACTAAAAAGTATGCATTTTCAAGGAAAACTGGGGCTACCCATTAAAGGAGTACATTTTCCTCATAAATGAATACTTACTACTAATTTTTGTAGTTGTATTTATTCATAAATGGGTAAAACACAACTAATTTAATAAGTAGTCCCAGTTTCCCTCGAAAATGCTTACTAGGTAGTTATTATTGGGTATTTTTCGGTTAACGTGAAGCGAATTAAAACAAACATAGTGTAGTACTAGCATTCCAACAAGAATGGGGTATGTTCATCGTTGTACTTGGGACCGATAAGCTAGTCCAGTGTGAGTCAATTTAAAATAGTTAGTTTCCACCGGTTTACACAACGACGTGCTAACACTGAAGCTGCCCAAAGGAGTTGAGATCGTTGGCTATGCAGACGACGTCTAGGCTGGGCTGACAAATGTCATTTTCAATGAAAGATCTCACGCGATATTTAAAGAGATACTTCTGTCAGAGATTTTCTTCAAAATATCATCGATTTTTTTGTCATGACAAAACGTGACAGTGTTGTGATCATCGTGATTACAAATATATTCACTCTGCCGATTTCATATGGTTCCTTGCTTAAATTCATCTAAATCAGTTAGAAATGTTGATGTCAAAACCGCATAAGAATTATTCTCATGAGTGCTTGATCATTGGAAAATGATAATAAAGCTAATGATCGGTCGCTTCGTCTCTTGATAGTGAGAGGACCTGTTTTCTCATTATCACTTGACGGCCGTGATATTTACCAGCTCTGCGTCTAGGATACTGAAACGAAGCAGAACCAACAGAAATTGAACAGTACGTTCCGGCTCACGACAATGCGAGTCGTGAGTGCGTACAGAACTATCTTGAAAGAAGCAGTAAGGTCCCTCCAAACTGGCGCATTTTTTACGCCGCGGCAGCGGTAGCGAATAAATAGCGTTAACCGCGGTAGCGAAATTCGCGCGGGTAGCCTCACCGGAGCAGCAGTTTTTTCGCAGCGTCGTAGCGGTCGTGAGCAATTGGCGTTAACGGCGACTCTGTAGCTCTTTACACCTATGAGAAAATCCATAACTAAACGTCAAACTGTGCGTGAAACATGGCGGACTTTGTACTAACCTTTCACTCCACCGAACATTTCCATAAGAAACTGTCTATATTTACTGGAAGAGCAAATTTTTCGACGGTGCCGTCAACGCCAATGGATTCGTCGTCGGATGAAGAAGAGGCGCTTTTGCTAGTTTTTTTTACAAGCAGAGAAAAATGCGTCGGAGTATTTTGTCAATTTCCTTCATTTAAGTGATTTTTGTTTTGACGAGTATACATAACGAGTTTGTTTATCTTCAGAGAAATTTGCAGAACTTCAGGAAAATTCGTAGATCAAAAACTTTGTAGAATTTCAGAGAGGTTGAGTTTGCTCTCAGCAATTCACCCGATATTTCAGGTGAATTATCTCAGGAATATTTTTTTAGTTCTGCTAAATACTGCTCCTACGGAACTCATCTTTGAATTCATATGCCATACTCCTAAGAAATTCATTTGAATTATTATCAGAACTGAATTTAATTCTAAATTCACTTTGGATTTTCTCCTTCCTTTGGAATTCAACTTAATTCTCCTTATAAAATAAATGTAACATATTCCTTAGATTTAGCACAGCATATGCAATTGTACAAATCGTGGGTGGTCAACTATCTGCACAAATATCTTAAATTTCTCCTCGGGAAGCATCTTTGAAGGACAGTGAGTTTATAACGGTTTACCGATCTTTGTACAAGTTGAGCGAATTTCATATAAATTCGAGAAAGCTCGCATTGAAAAGCAAGGAATTTTGTAGAGGTTCATGGAACTTCATATAAGCTTTGCTAGAATTTCAAGAATTTCGGGTGGTTTCAGGGAGTTTGGGAATATTGTAGAAATTACAATGATGGTCTGAGATTTTGGTCAAATTTCAGAGAAGAGTAAATTAAATTTACAACTTCAGATATCTTTGAAAATAATAATAAGTTGTAGTTTGTGTGATTCCAAATTCATTCAATAGCATTCAATGGGCTACAAGACCTTTCATTTGGCGCTGAGTTTGTCCAAATCGGATGAGTGGTTGCCGAGAAACATGAGCGTATTAATTTCGTTACACACACATACACACAAACGCACACGCACACACAGACATTTTTCGATTTTCCGTTTTTGCCATTGTGTACAACAACACCAGCACACAAGAATGAAAACCGCGCTTCTTCGGCGGCAAAAACGCTGCAGACAGCGAATCGAAAGCGAACGCAAAAGAAACGCTGCAACAACGCGCGAACAACGTCGACTCGCCGCGTTGGATTGAGCGCTTCCGTAAGCCGTCATGCACTTGAAACGCGGCCAATTTGGCCGGCGCCGGTGGTGTAGTGGTAAGCGTAACTGCTTTCTCACCCCAATGGGTCTGGGTTCAATCCCAGCGGAGGTCGGTAGGATTTTTCTGAGGCATAAACATCTCTGGTCACGTCTTCCTTCGGAAGGGAAGTAAAGCCGTTGGTCCCAGCCCATGTGTGTGTTGAATGGGTGCGATATCCTACGCAGGTGTGGAAGCTGCCTTCCTGCACATTCGATATCGATTGCCGTCAATGGATGGCAATCGATGTCTTTCGGTGATTGGCACTAGATTGCGGAACAGAGACCGACGTTAAATAAAGGAAAGAAGAAAGAAAACGCGGTGCATTTTCCGCCGCGAATTATTCGTTGCCGCGGTGGTAAAAACGCGCCAGTTTGGGGGTACCTGTATACGTTACCGGTATGGTCCCCATTGGCATCCCCCTGGTGGACCGATTCTTTCGACCTGTGTACACACACACCGTCACTCTTCTGTCCTCAGTGTGGAAATGTCGAAGAATTGTTGGAGCACGTGGCCTTCGTCTGTCCGAGATTTGAGGCGATATGAGATCCCCGTTCCGGCCCGCCCTTAGCGCGGAAAATTTCGTCGGTGAAATGTACAGAGATGAGGACACGTCCCAAGTAATAATTCAGCAACCATTTGGCATCCACACTGATTTAGGATGGTTTTATAACGCCAATGGCCAATACAGTTAGTTTCAATATAGCATTTTAAAGTGTAAAACATTACTGCTTAGTAATTCAGCTTTTAACTGTTTTAAAACCTCGTTTACTCGCTCTACTCATTCTACCCTGAATTAGAAATAGCTAAAATTATACTTCAATTTCATTCAATAAATTCACAATAGAAGGTGACGAAGACATAAGAAGCCGCGATAATTTAAAATAATAGCGGAAGTGCGGGAAAGCTCGTCACTGTGGGTAAGCCCGGTATCTCATAAGTTTCACTAGAAATCAGTTTTAGAGCAACTAAATAAACACAATGAACTGTCAAATGCTAAAAAAAATAAACAGAACATACCCAAGCATTTACTGTGTGCTGCTGAATGTTATTTTGTGCCAGCCAATGTTAAGGTTTTGACAGCCTTAAAAGATTGGAATCTTGTTGTTTTGCACCCATATGGTCATCCTAACCTTTTATCACAGACAAACAGTCGTAACTCTTTGAAAAAGTTTTTCTTGAAAACATAGTATCTTAATACACAGGCACTGCGGCGACTAGTTCGCGGAACTGATAATATTCAAATCAACCGTTAAATACGTGAACGAATATACACAATGATGCGTTACGTCTTTTTGTATGTGCTTTTATCATCATCCTTGTGTGATTATAGATAATTTTGACCAATAATATATTTATATATGACTTTGGTGTGAGAGGTTTTGGACACACTACTCCACTACGCCAGGGTCACTCCCCAACCAATAATATGTTGTTAATTCTGATTTTGCAAAAACATGCTCTGTTGGTGTAAGGCCGTCCCTCGTTAAGTGGGGTAAGACCAACCGGTCAGCACTCGTTATTTCAGTTACCGTGGGAACGTAATTTGTGAGTAGCCCCAATACCTTTCAAATTGTCTCATTATTTATGAACGGCCCTTATATTTGACGTTTCACATGCATCTAGTGATCAATGAGCTGGATTACCGAGGTGAAGCAATCACTCACACAACCACTGTACGATACACGCAAGTACACGCAAGTAGTGACGTCACTACTTGCGTTTACGTTGATTTTTTGGTTTACTAATACAACCCTATTTCACGATCTGCGCCACCTCTCTCTGTACCTCATTGTCTAGTGATGTCCGATTTTTATTAGAATAATCGAAAGATTGATTAACGAACAGTCAAGGAAATTATTTGTAATCGGTTATATCATGCCGATATAAGCATTAGCTTCTCCAGAGGGCCGTCATCCATCGTTTCAAACATGTTCTGCACTCATTGGTGGAAAAATTACAGCACAGCGAATAATAATAATCGATTAGTTGTTAATCGAGTAATTAAAAAATGGAACATCTCTGATTTTGGTGACTGACTTGATCAAAAAAGCGCAAAATTTCAACTTTACCGAGGGGGCAGCATAGCATAACCACAAAAACATCTTTCATACGGGGGATATTCATTGGTTGAAGGGACCGTAGAAGAGGACACTAAAATAGAAAGGATTTTCTATTGTTTCTGTTTCATCTTAGTATTCTTCTTCGGTAAGACCGTCACCCTATTTGGAGTGCTAAGTGTAATACCATAGAGGTAACTCCAAGACCAGAAGGTCCCGAAGAAATGTGTTCAACTTTTTGGCTCAGCTCTGGTACTATATTCGGTCCCAAGCTAATCGATGCACCCCTCGAAACATAGGAAAATCCATGAACCCCTCATTTTATTTGTCAAACTTTCATAGCGAATCAAAACAAACATAGCGTAGTACTGGAATTTTGACTAGAATGGGGTACGTTAACCGATTTGCTTGAGACCAATAGGCTAGTCAAGCAGTGAGCCAATTTAAAATCGTTAGTTTCCACCGGTTGGTAATGCCTTGTTCAGACTACAGAGTTATAATCATGTTATAGCGCTATCTTGATGGTGGTTTCTGTGTTGCAATTATTTGACAACCTTTATAACATGTTATAACTCTCCAGTCTGGATAGCGTTTAAGGGTGGCTCACAAATATCCACTCCTTATGGATCTTTCGATTTGTATTGGGGCTGTGCAAAATCTGAAGGAATTTGGTTGCGATCTGAAAAGGCAGCGGCGCCGGGGGTGTAGTGGTAAGCGTGATTACCTCTTACCCCAGCAGGAGCCGTTGGTCTCCGGTTCATGAGTTTATGGTCCAGGTATGGGAGCTGCCTCCCTGGCGTCGGTAACATTGGGGCTCAGCACGGAAAACAAGATCGACGGAAAACAAATCAAGGAAAATAAAAATCTGTAAAGGCATCAGGATTTTAAATAGTGTCTATGAAAATAAAGGGAAACGGAAAACATTATAGATTTGCTTATCACTAATTCACACTTTTCTCAACTGTAGCATAATGCTTTCGCTCAAGTTATCCAAATCGTTGAAATACAAATCAGATTGAAGATTAACGTCGCAGAAGTAACACTTATGAGTATGAAAATTGAATAGAAGTTGAAAATGAGCGTAGGGCCATCAATGCGACAGTAGAAAGTCAAACGCACACCTTTTTTTTAAACTGCCATACTGTAACGGAACTATCTACCTACCATCTTCTAAATACCATTCTCTAGCTAATAAATTATCACATTAAAGCTTCATGTTAGATAGCATTTCCAACCAACTCTGAAAATCTGAAACTTCGCGTATGAAGTAACATAAAAACACTTTGAATGTAACAACTCAAGGCGGGAGTAGCCGTCAACAATGCTGATGATGGTACAGCACGCAACAACCACCCTACTGCTTTCTCTCTAAGATGACCACCTTGGTCATGAAGAGAGGAGCAACACAATAGTTGGGTAGGGTAGGATGGTGCAAAACGCACCGTTTAATATTGGGACAAGACGCACGGCAACAATGGCCAAAACGCACCACAACATTGGGGTAAAATGCACCGCATGATAGACTAACCATAGCCCCTGCAAGTAGATAATGCAAAGGGATGGGGTATTCCTAACGATTATTCCTCTATGTTACATCAGAAGTAAGGTCTCGATAGAGTGTGATCCATGATTAAAACTTCTAAAAAATATACGTAAAATGAATTCTTTCAATTTTTTTGCTATATATGCTGTTAAAAAGCTTAATTTGTAGTCGATGAGTTTATCAACTATGTCATGTTTTGCACAAAATGCTATTTTTTAAAGGAACCAGTAAAAGTAAAAAATCAATTTTAAAGGAATGATTTTATGATCAAGAATTATTTGTGAAACCTCCAGTTAAAAACAAACACAATCCGTCACCCGAAAAATGCATCTGATGAAAATTTATCGCTGTTTTTCTATAAGTGGGCATTTTACCCCAGGGGTGCATTATGGGCTGTTCTCCCTTAAAGAAGAATTGCATTATAACACACCATCGACTGGAAATGCTTTCGGCAACGTGGGCTTTAGGTAGTGATGAAACGTCGCTAGTACTATTCCACAGCCACAGACAGTAATTAGCAAAGGCGGGCGCACACTTTTTGCCTGTAGATTTGAATACATACTTCAAATCTCCGCGTATATCGTACGGGTTAGGCAAAACGTGTGTGTTTGACTTTGTACTGTCGCATTAATGGCTCTTCGCTCATTTTCAACTTCAATTCAATTTTCATACTGCCGTACTCTAACGGAACTATCTACCTATCCTCTTCTAAAGACCATTATCTAGCTAATAAATTATCACACTAAACCTTTATGTTGGATAGCATTTCCAACCAACTCTGATGTTGTAACGGTTGTTAAATAATTACAACACAGAAACCACAAACAAGATAGCGCTATAACATGTTATAACCAACAATCAATACGAAACAAACGATTTTAAACTGGCTCACTGCTTGAGTAGTAAATTGGTCTCAAGTACTTCCATGGTGTACCCCATTCTAGTCTAAATTCTAGTACAACACTATGTTTGTTTTTATACGCTACTAGCTGAACCCAATGCGAGCGTTGCTACGCTTGCAACTAAATCAACGAAAATTTAATAGAACTGGCGCGTTTATGGTTGTTTTTCGGAATGAGTTTTGTTAAAATATGTTCGTTTGCTAATGTTTGACTTCGATTATAGAGTTTTATTTTTTTGTTTTTATTTTTGTGTACGTAGCTGTGTTGCATATGTTATTCCATTCTCAAATATTTTCATCTGAAAAAAAAAAATACAAATATTATCAATATCAATTATAATCATTTCTTCAAGGTCCTGGATTACTGTTGGATATGTTGTTAACAACCTGAGAGCAGACGTGTCTCTGCGTGTTTCTCTCGGTCGATGCTCGGTCATGCTTCTCGGTGCTCAGTTTACTCAGCGGAATGCGCTTCTGTGTGATGAAATCGGTTGGTTTCTTTTCTGCTCGGTGGTCTCTGGATTTTGCGTTAAAAAAATATTTTCGTTATATTTACCTTCCTCATACTTTAGATTTTTTTTTTCCAGTACCTTTTCAAAGTAGAGCTGTGGGATACGTTATATTTCTCGTTTTTTCGCCTGGTGCATAAACAAATAAGCTCTTCGGGTTTCCTACGCGGGAGCAAGCGACATAGAGTTGTCCATGGGAAAAACATGGTCGTTCGAGATCCAATCCGCAAACTTCAAGTGACTGCCCCTGAGCCTTGTTGATCGTCATGGCAAAAGCCATTCGTACCGGGAATTGCAGCCGCTTAAAATCAAAGGGCAGATCCGTTGGGATCATCGGGATACGTGGTAGCAGAACATCCGCTCCTTTGTAGTTTCCATTTAAAATGGTTGCTTCAATGATATTATCCATCATCCTTTTTACAGCGAGCCGAGTACCGTTGCAAAGTCGCGGGGGATTTATGTTACGCAAAAGTATGATTGGAACGCCAACTTTCAATTTCAGGACATGTGGCGGCAAACCGGGCAAATCAAGTGAGTTGAGGAATTCTGTCGGATAGTTAACCACTTCGTCAGTATTCGTTACTGTATGTTACATTACATTCTCCGTACGACAAACGTTTTGTCATGGGGCACTGAACGTTTACCTCCTAGCTTCGAACGAATCACCTTCCAACTTGCAGGCTATGAAATTAAGAAATTTTCCCTTATTTTTCAAAATTTTTAGCACACACCAATAGATATTTTTTATTATCTTCTCCTATCATCCCAACCAAGGCCGACTGCGTGATTGACTTTTGCATCGGTGAAAAAGAAAAAGAAGTTTTGACGTTTGCTCTGCGATTCGATTTCATATGGCCCTTCAGAAACCTCTTTCTCGAGAGAGACGATGAAGTATTCTGAAGGGACAAATGTAATCTCAGAGCAAACGTTAAAACTTCTTTTTCTTTTTCGCCGATGCAAAAATCAATGCGCGCAAAGTCGAATGTCAAATGGGGGATTGTTTCCATATCACGTAACGCATAAAGAGGAATGTTTGGATTACGCGATAAACTTTTTGGCTATGATCGGCTGCGTAATAGGGTGCATCTGCATTTTGTTAACAAAAATAAGGAACTAAACGAAATTATTTTCTGCAAAGAAACGTAGGTTTTATGTTTTTAATTTAATCCTCGGATCAGTTCTACCATAGTTTTTCATTCTATGTAGAAGCATTTCATAGACACACATTTTATCTTCAAACAACGCCATATCCTGTCAATTTGAACCAGAGAGGAGAGGGGTCTAGAACCACCATAGAAACATTTCTTGCCTTCATAAACCTCCACATGCCAAATTTGGTTCCGTTTGCTTGATTAGTTCTCGAGTTATGCAGAAATTTATGTTTCATTTGTATGAGAGCCCCCCCTTACAGAAAAGGGAGGGGTCTCAAACCACCATAGAAACATTTTTTGCCTTCATAAACCTCCACATGCCAAATTTGGTTTCATTAACTTGATTAGTTCTCGAGTTATGCAGAAATTTATGTTTCATTTGTATGGGAGCCCCCCCTTGCAGAGAGGGGAGGGGTCTCAAACCATCATAAGAACCTTCCCCGGTCCCAAAAACCCATGCATACAAATTTTCACGCCGATCGGTTCAGTAGTTTCCGAGTCTATAAGAATCAGACAGACAGACAGACAGACAGAAATTCATTTTTATATATATAGATAGATAGATAGATAGATAGATAGATAGATTAAAGTTTGAGAGATAAAATTATTTGTATCGATTTGAATCCCTGCCGGATTCAAATATGTTGATTTAGTATTGAAGGACATTTTCCCATGTTGGCTGCCCTGCACGATGAGACAGTGCAACCACCCTGCATTGCTCATTATGTTAACTGTCAGAAACCCAATGGCGCAAAGTGCGTGGCGATGCTGTGAACAAGCACGCGTCATGGCAAGGGGACAGGCGTGCTGTGTCACAACATCGCCACGTATTTTGCACCCTCTGTTCTGTCAGTTAATATTGTTTTTTTTTTACGTTTTCTGCTTTTTTCTAATCTCATTAAAATTATTTTAAAGTTTTGACGTGAATTTTATCTAAAAGTAATTCGAAATTCATTGTTGCTGCTCTATTATCTTTCTTATTTGTTAATATGACTGCAATATTGGTTTAAAATACCTGCAGGGTGGTATGGTATAGGGTAACAAGCCTAAAAATGTACTGAAGAAATTTGCAGCAAGCCAGCCTGAATATTTTCGATGCTGTATATTTGCTGCTATACTTTACTCATATGAGCGCATAGTAATCTAGATGGGCGTCGAAAAATTACCTTATGCATTTTGCTTTAAGAGACGAACTAGCCTATGGCTAAAAATCTCTATAATAAAGTATTTAAAAAAAAAAAAAACTTATGCATTTTGGTGCAGCCTGAGTTAGGGGAGCGCATGTAGATCAAAATGTCTACACACAAAAACCATTCTGCGGAGCCTGTTCCACATATAAGTTAAAATGCAATATCCTTTGATTCATTTGGGTCATAGATCATCTTCGCCAAAAAACCGTTGAAAAATGTTCTCCAAAATGTTCAGTTCTACTCAAGTAAAATCAACATGACCTCTACATAGCAATAATATTTGGCTACTATCATAAATTTACTTTCGCACAGCACCACCGTTTCGTGAAAACTAAATTTCCCGGATAGCTATAAATATTTGTTTATTGTGTTTTTATACAACTACCACTGCAGGAAGGATCGTCCTCTGCCACTGAAGTGTAAAATGAATGTGTAGTACTAACCCCCCTCGTCCCTCTCTTTTCACTGCTTTTTCCTCCACCATCATCGCCTAGTCGTTGCCTCTTTGCAAACCTAGAATTTAATCCCTTTCTTGTTCGTCTTCACGAAAGCTACTTACTGCAATCTTACCTTGGCCGTACAAATCTCACATACATCACACAGTCAGCCTCCCGTTTGTCTTTGTCGTGGCCCGGTTCATTTGCTTAATTTACTACCATAATAAACATGTTATCACATTGTCCCTCCCAACAAACCGGGTATCTTCTAAAGGTTGCAGAAAAGTTTTTTCCCAGCTCAGTTTTTAATTTACTGCCTTATACCGGGTAAGACGGTCTTCTGGTTGGGGCGAAAAGAAACGAAAGTCCTTAAATTGGATTAATTTTCCGTAACGGAGATTTCCTTCCTCCGGGAAGGCTTTTCTTGTTCCGGTTCTTCTGCCATGATGTTTGAGGGGAGAAATTGAGCGACCACATGAAACGACTTCGGTTCATATATCACGTGATTTTTTTTCCAGGTGGAAGGGAAGAATTTATTGTCATTTTTCTTCATATGTAATCGTCTTATCAATTTGTAGGATGAAAATTTTGTTTGTTTTCCCCCCAGCTCTCTCAAGAAATCCTCAATGGGTAATTTGCAGACGATAAAACGCTTCCTTCGTTCAATCCACTCCAGCGTAGCACTCCATCATCTTGAATCTACATATTTGCACAGGAAAACAATCAAACACATAAGGAAGCCGTATCTCAGAGGAAGTCCCAAAAAGGGATGGCTCGAAGATAAATTACCTACATGTGTTGCGACTGGCAGGCTCCCATCCCGCTTTCCTAGCCGAACGAAAGCCAAATCCAGTAGAAGAATAGGTACCGTCTTCTAGAAGGTGTTGATGTGTTACGCAAATTTGCATAGAGCCGTGAAATGACACACCGGCGTTCAAGAAGTTGGTGGATGAGAGTTTCTCTGGGGTAAATGATCCGGAGTTTATTAAGAGCGAACCATGTTTCAGCCCGGAGCCCGGAGACGTGACCTGTTTGTAATAAGACTTGTTGACGCGGGGGAATTTGAAAGCTTATGTCCGGGGCACCGGTGAACACAATGAAGTTATGACAGGTTTATGATGATCGAACGAACGAGGGCAACCAACCAAAATTCCTTGGAATCCGCATCTGCCCTTCGCTCCGGGTCCGTTGTTGGTTTCGCGCGCATAATAATCCATCAAGGAGGTGCATTCTAAACAAGTTCACCACTCGTCGGGCACCAGGCCACCAGTAAAAAAAAAATTAACAGTCGTAAAAGTTAAAATTTAATTTTTATTAACACCGTTCCCCTCCTCCGCAACGAGCTCACGGCGGAACACAGAGGCACTTGTGCTATGGGTTTTAATTTGGGATGCTGCTTGTGGTTTGGGAACGTGCGTACGATAGGCGGACGGTAGGTTGGTTGGTTGGCTGATGATGATGAGGATGGCAAGCTGCAAAACCGTTCGGTTCAGTTCGGTTTTTTGCGCAGGAACTCAGCGGTAGCGAAGGGAATAAATTCAAGTCACGTTCGAACCATTAAAACTTATTGATTACGGTGAACTATAAAAACAGATAATTAAATAATCGAAGAACGGGAATTATTAAAACTTATAAACAATTTCCTTTTGGCGAAGGGCAAAGGTTAAACTTGTGCAAGTGCGTGCCATGTGTTGTTCTTTCGTAATTAATTGAAACGGTTGGATGGACTTCAGTTGACTTTGGCATTCGAAGAAATGTGTGCATCGTTAAATTCACTGTTAACCTGTAGTATATGTACCAATCACGCCAACTACAATAGATACATCTCCAATAACTATAACAACTACAACAATAACTGCAACAACAACAACATCAGCGGTCAGGGTAATCACATAGTAAGCAGAAGAAATGGCATCCACTTGCTTCCGCCTGACAGAGAACTTCTTGCGGCAGCGAAAGATCGGTTTTCGTGACCGCCGGTTACAATTCGGTCGAAGCGGTGTTAATTTTAATTTTATGTTTTCAAGGTAATTTACGGCTTATAGCATTTGTATCTCGAGACTGAAACAACGAAAATTGCTGTAATAATTTTCATAGCGAAGCTTAATGTGTTATCTACCATGTGACCAAAGGTTGAGTTTTCAAAGTGATGTTATTGAAGTTTGACTTAGTTTCATGCTCGAAGATATCTTAAAAAGTGAAGAATTTTATAGTGTTTGTTCTACGAACTTTCCACCCATATGATATAAAATTGTGTAGTCTACTGCATAATGTTCCTCATACTGTTCTAGAAATTCTTTTCATACATAGTTTTCGTGTCGATTCCATAGATTGAGAGATAAAAATCAGAAAAGAGGCCGTTATAGCTAAAATTCAAAAGACAACAGAGCCAATAAAAGTTTCAATTAGATTGACAGAACATAGTTGCATTGCTTTTCAATTACGACCGATTACTGTTTCATTGATAGATGATTTTTTTTTTGGCGGCGTGATCAGAGATGTTATGCCTCAGAACATCCCGCAGGCGCCGACTGAGATTGCACCCAGGCCTGCTGGGGTGAGGGTTAATCACGCTTACCACTACACCACCGGCGCCGAAGTTCTAAAAAATCACAAAAATCATTGAGTAGTCAGCGACGATCACATACATTTAGGCGTTTTGCAAACGAGTTTCTGTGTAACCATGTCGATTAAATTCGAATGTTCTGTAAGTTATGTCGCTTTGATCTCCATATAACTTAGCAAAAGACATAAATGAAAATGAAAAACTTGCATCTGATGGTATTAACACCAGTAGCTATAAGGTCTCTATAGTTTAGCATGATTACTTAACATATTGGACATTTTTAAAACCTTAAAATACCCCATCTATCGATATAGGGTGAAATTGATCAAATACTTAAAAAGTTCCCGCATTATCAAGATACCCCGTTTTACGGTACTACATACATTTAGGGATTTTCCGAGTTAGCTTCTGTGTATCCCTGTCAGTTAAAATCGATTATCAAATAACTTCTGCCGGTTGGATTCCCACTAAAGATTGCAAAAATCAAGTTCAATAATTATGTTTTCGGTTATTGTGTATTTTGGTGCCCTAATAAGTATAGACAAGCCTAATCATGATTGGAAAATAACCCATGTACGGATTAGTCAATTAGGAATCATGTCTAAGCTTATTGTGGCATCGAAATAATCATTGAACATGACTTTGGCTGAGTTATATGGAGATCCAAGCGACAGAATATATAGAACATTCGAATTTAAACGACATGGATACACAGAAACTAGTTTGCAAAACGCCTAAATGTATGTATCTACTATGTAATCATCGTCATCATCCAATGAGTTTTGTGATGTTTGAGAACTTCTAGCGATTGGATCCTGCTTAAAACTTTTCAGAAATGAAATTTAATAATTATTTGGACTAACTCTTTGATTATGTTGGGGCCACAATAGTTGTTGACATGCTAAATAATGATTCGAAAATCACAAATCCAGTTATTTCTCTTACGTAAATGATGCAATCGGTTCTTTCTTATGCTCATATTCTAGAAACATAATGTAGCTTCCAAACGTACATGGTTAAGAATTTCTCTTTTTCTTCAAATATTGAGGTGCCATGCTTGTGTCCTTACTTTAATTTTATATAAATTACAAACAAGTTTTCTTAAAATGCCTAGTTGCGCCAAAATGCTGGCAATTTAAATAACTGCTGCAAAACCTTTCCCTTTTGTATTTGACGTTTTGGACGTTTTGAAATGTTCATCGACAAATATACAGTAGTGCTAGCGTATCCGTCGAAGTTAAATAATTTCCCCGTACCTTCCCCTGGAGCAATGTCAAAACCCCAGCTCTTTACAAAGCTTCAAGAGTTGAAGTATACAGTTCACTGCGGAGAAAAATTCCAGTCCGAACAAAATTTAGGACGCAAAATCTGCTTTTGACGTAGGACTACGTCTTTGATTTCTATATGGGGGTACACTTTGTGAAAACCGAAAATGGAAGAGGTAACAAATTAAGAAAGATTTTGAACGTTAATATCTCAGCTGCCCCTGGTCCAATTTCAATAATTTTACCACCAATCGATCAGAAACATGGCTACAATGCTTCCGAACGTTGATTTTCAACAAGAAACTATTGAAAAACTGGTAAATGTCCAGCATTGTCCAAAAGCGTCGAATTAACTAACAAATCTACCAATTACCTACATGCAAATGCTGCTTCCCCAGCACAGTTGTCAGAGAGTAGTAAGTAGACGAAACAAGTCGAAGAGGCATTCGCCTCCGATCCTCGGGCGCGTGCGAATAGGGAGGATGGAATTTTTTTTTTTATATCTTTATTAAGGAGACTTTCAGCCCTGGGCTGGTTCGTCTCCGGAAAACAGGATGGAATTGGGTAATATTTTGCAAACTCATCGCCATATTCAGAACCAAACGCAAATTCTTCGAGATAACCACCATCTGTTGTCTGGCTCGCCGTGGTGGTGTCTGACGTATCTCCGGTCTGATTTACGAGGTGTGCTGAAGGTGTTCCTGAAAAATGAGATCCGTGATGCTGTCACCTACACTAAACACGCGAAGCGTAAGCGGCCATGGATGTCATCTACGTTTTGAAGTGACAGAGACGCACTCTGTTTGGTTTCGGAGGTTAAATCATCACCAACTTTGGCAACAGAACGGCTCTTTTTAGGGCCACCAAACTTATTTCAGTAAAGAGTAGGAATAGAATTCATCTACCTGTTTGTCCATATTCAGAACCAACGACCACACAAAATGCTCATGTAATCAAACTGGAAGCAGGGGTACAAATTATTTTGATCAACTTTGAATCGCCATGGCCGGATATTTTCGATGGAAGAAGCAACAATCTAGCATCTAATTCGACGAAGACGGCAGGAAACATTTGTGAAGCCGAGTCATTTACGAAAGAGAGTGTCGATTAAGATCAATGTAGATAGGACCTATTGAAAAGTGACGCGAGATTTGTTTTCTGTACCGAGCTCCAATGCTACCGACGCCAGGGAGGCAGCTCCCACACCTGAACCCTATCAATCGACCCATCAACTCAACCGGGGACCAACGGCTTTACTTCCCGAAGGAAGGCGTGATCAGAGATGTTATGCCTTTGAACATGCCGGTGGCACCGACTGAGATTGAACCCAGGCCTGCTGGGGTGAGAGGTTATCACGCTAACCACCGGCGCCGATATCTTTCAAGGTGATATCACGGTGAATGAGATTGACCCAAATTTGAGTTTAGTTATCTCAGAAATAAGAAATAAAGTGCAGGAACTCAGCGATGAGTAAATTTGCCTCATGTTTTCCCAGGTTTTTTCAGGATTTTCCAGGGAAAAATTCCCGAATTTCAGAAAAGTAAAGATTAGATTCACTCAGTCTATTGGTACTACTCCGAGACTGAATTAAACTTTCGTCAATTTCCTCATTTTCTGGCAGATTTTTAAGGTTTTCCATTGGAAACCATGAGACAAATTTACTCATCACTGAGTTCCTGCACTTTTAGCAATTATGGGTGAACTAAACTCAAATTTGGGTTGTTCTCATTCGCCGTGTACGCAAAAGGAAAAGAGCCAGTGTCGCTACTTGATAGCAAACTACTCATAATGGGAGGAGTCTTTGTAGCTTTTATACCACTTGGTTGCACATCATTCTGCTTCAACCTGAAAAGATATAAAAGAGCGCTGCTGAATGGCATTAGCTCATTTTCGCTTCGGACGGCATGGTGAACAGCAATAGCAGCAGTAGGAAGGTGGTGGCTAGTCCACTCCTTCACACCTAACAAGCAACAATTGACTGGTCGGTGTCAAACGAGTCTCCGGCCATCGATGTCGTGTACGCTTTGAAGACGAACTCTGTACAGCTTCGGAGGTTAAATCATCATCAACTTTGGCAGCAAAACAGCTCTTTTCAGGGCCATCAAGCTTACATCAGTAAAGAGTTAGAATAGAATTTATCTGTGCTTGATTGTCCATATTCAGAAACCACAAGCCCCCAACGACCACACAAAATGCTCTCCAGAGTTGTAATCTTGTAACCAAACTTGGAAGCAGGTGTGCAAGTGATTTTGATTGATTCTATTAATCAACTTTCTCTTTGAAAAAAATTACTACAAATTTGGTACGCCTACAATTCAAAAAAGGAAAGAGTGGAGATAATAGATAATTGATCAATTAAAAGAACTAAATGCTCTTCACATTTATTCCGTCCACTAGCGGTCCTACGTCAAGCTTCCGTTCGTGCCCCTAGGCACAGACCCTTCTACTTTTTTTGTAAGTGGAAACTCATCTGACCAATCATTGGTGTCTCATGGACCGGGGACCAACGGTTTTACTTCCCTTCCGAAGGAAGGCATGATCAGAGATTTTATGTCTCAGAAAATCTCGGCGGCGCTGACTGTGATTGAACCCAGTCCTTTTGGGGTGAGAGGCAATCACGCTTACCACTACATTTTAACTATACCTATACCTATACTATAATAATGGAGTTGTTCGCCTCCTCGTGGTGCACCCTGAAAACGATAAACCACCAGTGCTGCGGTACTGATCCAGTCGGCTAAACGAACAACAAACGAGGGGATGCGCATGACGGCGCCTTGTGATCGGTGTCAGTAAGATTGCAAGTATGTGTACTGACACACTGGCCTTAATGTAGGAAGTCGAGCGGAGACGTTTATACAAACCACGCTACGGGCTGGCGGCCAAGGTATTTCATTCTCTTAATACCGTCGGGTGGAACCGACCGAAACGAAGTTTGAGCTAATGCCTTGTCCGTCTTCGTCCCATAAAACCCTGGCAGGCCTTAGAATACGTTCCTCCCGTGCCACCCAGTTGGGAGATTGCGGTGGGAATAGGTTCGGTTGAGTTATTCCCGTCTTACGCACTCTGAACATAGCGCCCCATGAAGGCCTATGTCAACCCTCGCCATGGACTTCACTGCTTGCATAGGCACCTATGGGGATCAAACAGCGACTATTCCAGTTGCACGGTTAGGATAGCGGTCTAAGGGAGACCCAATAGTCAGGATGATGGAAAATCATCAAAATCAGTTAAAAACCCAACCTAGAGAACAAGTCGCCAGAGAGGCGACCGCGAACCCATTCGCGAAGGGTGGTCTTACGAGATCTCCCCACCCAGTGATCCGACCAAGGACACCAAGCGACCGAAAACTCTGCAGGACGCAGAGCTAAGCGACGGGACCGGTGAACAGCCAGAGGAACAAACTATGGATGGGCCCACGCTAATAAAAGTCGTGAGTGACTTTAGGGCCCTCCCTAGGATGCTGGCTATCGCGGGACAGCTCGATGCCATCATCGAGTTCACGAGCACGCGGAACAATATGGCGAAGGACCTCAAGCAGGCCTTGCGACAGCTCCGCTCAACTGTGAACGAGGCTCAGGACGACCACGAGCAGCTAAAGAAGCGACTGGAAGCCGCCGAGAGGGCGGAGAAGAGGGAGCCGAAGTCTACCCAGACGGACGCCTTCAACTTCGCAGGCAACAGTACGATGGTCAGCGATGCCCTCCACTTTGCCGTGACGCAAGGGCAGAAGCGCGACCGGCCCTCGCCAGTAAAGGGTGCAGCACGCCCTAAGAGACGGAAAGTCTCTGCCCAGGTAGAGTGTGTGGCTGTGGTCGAGCAGTCCAATGCAGCAGTGGACGAGCCGCAGAAGTGGCCCAAAATAGGAAACAGAGTGATTGAAAAAAGTGGTGGTTCCAAACAGGGCGCTCCCCCGAAACCCCCGAAAAAACTGCCCCTAAGAGCAAGACGATGGGCGAGGCTCTCATCATCAAGACGGAAGCGTCGAAGTACGCGGAAGTTTTGAGAAAGATGAAAGCGGACGAGCGTCTTGTTGAGATGGGCAGTAACGTGAGGAGTATCAGGCGCACTCGTACTGGTGCTAAAGCGTGGCGCCAAAGACTAGGGACCGGCTTACCAGAAGCTGGCAGAGGCAGTCGTTGGTAATGGGGTGCAGGTGAAGTCGCTAGGCTCGACAATCACCATCCAGGTTAGAGACTTGGACGAGGTGACAGAGGCGACCGAACTAGTCACGGAACTCACCACCAATATCGATTACCCATGAGGAAGGGATTGTTCTCCACTCAGGTGGCTGCCGTCAAGCTCTCGACAGCTGATGCCAGAAAGGCGGCAGCCACAGAGAAGGTGCGAGTGGGCTGGTCGGTTTGCCCCGTGAGTATTCCCCGACCGGTCACAGCTTGCTTCAGGTGCTTCGGTCAGGGCCATGTGGCCCGGGACTGTAAGAACACCGATAGAAGCAAGCTGTGCAGACGGTGCGACTCGGAGGGCCATAAGGCACAAGATAGCCGAAGTCATCGTTTAGTTAAGACATTAAAATAATTTCGGAATTATATCAATGTTGTTGCCTGGTAACCCAATATTTAAATAATAAAGTGATTTCATGTGTCGCATTATGAAGTACATATATCAAGAAAAGCTTCACAGTATATTATTCTAATAAAAAAATCCAAGCTGAAATTCTTGCAGTGGCAATATCACAATTCCACGACAACTTATCATTAACCGTAACTAAATGAGAGAAGAAAAAGCAACGATAGCAAATTATTCAAATGTCGTGTTTCAATCGTTGGTAAAATAATGGGTCTTTTAAAATATTAAAAGACACGCTATAGTATCTGGCATTGTACATGAACATTGGTTAACGAGAGAGCCAGAATTTGAAAATCTCGCTTCATGACCTTAATTTTGATGTTCGTGTAAGAGAAGCTACTGATCCATCTGATAACCATTAACGCTGTGTGTCTTGTTCTACCAAATAAAAGAATTCTACATTTATTCAAACGCAACATGATTCAAGACTACTTACAAAAGTATTTGTTTGCAGTTCTGATTTAAAATCAAGAAAGTAAACATTCACTCAAAAACGAGTTGACGGTACTCAAATTTAAGTATCCTGAGTTAAATCGTACTCAAATTATAGTTGTTCATTTATTCCTCAATTTAAAAATGCGCTTATATGCTGTCAGTACATTTCGTAATGATGACAATGTGGGTTACTCAATATTGAATGAGGTAATTAGTTAAAATGGGGGTAAAATGCGTCCCCTTATATTTCAGCTGCTGGCGAAAAATTGGCGTTATGCGTTGATCTTTAAACTTACTATGTGAATGGAAGCATAATGAAAGTTAATTGAAATTATTAAAATTGAAAAACCCTTTTGGCACTACTCAATAAAAGCTATTTCTCAAATCTCGAAAGCTCGACTGACATGATTATCATAAAAATATTAGTTATGTTTAACATTGCTACACTGAAGTCTTTTTTTACACGTTTTTATAAACAACACGGTTTTTTTACACGTTTTTTTTCAATAACGCGGTTAAACAGCAAAAAAAAACTTGGAAGTGTACTTCGAGTGGGTTCACCAGACAATATGGGTACATATTTCCGGAACTAGAACGACGTGAAGAGGCCGGAAATCGATGATTAAAAAAAAATCTATAATTCATAGCGGCGCTTGTGGTGTAGTGGTAAGCGTGATTGCCTCTCACCACAAATCCTGGGTCCAATTCCAGTCGGCGCCGCCGGGATTTTCTGAGGCATAACATCTCTGATCACGGCTTTACCTTTGGTTCGTGAGTTGATGGGTCGTTATGTAGGGTCAGGGGATGTGGAAGCTGCCTCCATGGCGTTGGTAGCATTAGTACTCAGTACGGAAAACAAGATCGCCGGAAAAGGAAAAAAAAATAATATACATTCAAGATTAGTGCCGTTCGATGTCCAGATTTTATTCACCAATCAAAAATCGTGACAACATTCATGGAACAGAACTGTCTACCACTTTCCCTATTCAAATGCCTCCGAGCGTGACCTTGTCACTACTCCTAAATATAAAAAGATTCATTCTTTGAATAGGAACAAACAGAATCAACAACCATGCCAACCAGTGTCTGAATAAAGGCAAATGTACATACAAATGCATAGAATTCCCACTTCCTCTCCCGACTATTTAGTAAATCTTCGCTTGAACGAAAGTGAAAGGCACACGACGCACACTGCTAGTCCTGCTACCCCACCACTACTGGGACGATTGGCTACCGCAGTCACGGTTCGTCGTCCTGTCTGTGCTGAATGAAGAGATGAAAATCCGACCGATAGATTGAATTGAATAAAAGGGAAATTTGTCTCTGTCGCGTTCGTCGGCATCAAGACGCCATCAATTTCCTGGCCTGCAACTACGTCGACGACGATGACGACGACACCCCGCCAAGAAGCTATATAGCTAATATGGAAAAGTGCCGTGCGAGTGATTGTGAGACTTTTGTGTGTGTGTGTGCAAATTGTGACAGACGACAAATTATTCCGCAATCGGTTGAATGTAGGGATTGTGTGTAACACTATTCGCATTAATCCAACAATTTTGGAAAAGACCGAGATGAAAGATGGTCACAGAATAAATCAGAAATCCTTAAAATATGCTGATACGCGTAGACGCGATGAATCTGTGAAAGGTTGTGTTTTTTGCCATCGGTCCTTGTGGGATATGTGAGAATTGTATACCTCCCAGGGTATCCCCCGGTCCAGAAGACAGAACGGAAAGAAAGCAAATCAACTCTTCCACCGAAAACGGGACTCATGAATATTAAAATTTTTCTCTAAAAGAGATATCATCGCGAAATGGAATACGGCCTCTCTGACGTTCGCAGACATTGATTAATGAAAAACGTTTACGGTTTAGTTATTTCGTTCCAGGATTGTCGCCATAGCGCAGCAACTGCTCGAAGGATTATCGGTATCGAAGATTGATATCTTCTGGGGTCGGTGGACGAATTTTCCATCGAAGAAATTAATGAAACGCTCTGAGTGACAGCGCTTCCGGAAACTCCCAAACTCATACCTGCAGCCGGTAGAATTATGTGCCTGCATAATGATCTCAAAGGTGTCAAATACAAGCGAGATTATCACAATTCCCTTCACAACAGCCATCATTTAACATTTTAATGTAAACATGACATAATATCACCAACAATGTGTCCCCGGTTGGACCGCAGCATCGCAAGCAGCAAGTTTTTTGCTTCGCTCCATTTCCCAGCAACTGTTTGTCATTCTTTGGGAAAATGCCTGTGGCTTTTTTCGGGTTGGTTTTTTTTTTGCCTTCCTTGCGACGTGAGAATACCAACCAACCAAAGAGATATTTACCCATTTTCCCGTAGCTCATTCTTTATCCGAGCATAAAATTTATAGTTTTCGGTGTCATCTGACACTGTAGTAGGAGTTGGGCAAGAGCTTAGAAATGGTGTTGCTGCGCTGCTGGCTGATGGTGCTTCTGGAAAACAAGTGTAAAAATATTTGCTGTACTCACATGTGGGTGGCACGGTGGAAAAAGTTTCACTATGTTTTATTGACTTTGCCGACGTGTTTGATAAAAAAAAAGAATAGCACGCAATTCACTACCCTATGGAGTCTTGGAAAATGTTCAAGGCCCTCAAACTTAGATGGAATTTTTATTATGATTCTGGAACTTTGAAGATTTTTCAAGAGAATGTTAATGTTAGTTCTAAACGAGAAGTAAGGGGTTACGCCTACCTGCAAACTTTCAAAAAATCGTTTTTTTTTATTGTCCTAATCGAAACTATATAAAGTCAGGAATATTTCCTCAAAAGATCAAGTTGATCCGATGAAAATTGTGAAAGTTATGCGACGTACAAAAATATTCACTTATAGTGGACTAAACCTAACTTGAAACATTAAATGAGATTATCTCGGAATCATATTTTCAAAACCGGTGCCAAAAATTTCGCGAAATGTATACATTCGATTCGTCCGATTCGTTTTGATTTCTGTTCAGTACTATTTTGTGCAGTCCACGATCGTTCGGATTTCGTCTATCATTTAATTTCGATTTTTTACAGCCGATCAAAGACAAATTTTAAGGATTAAAAATGATGATTACATCACAAACCGCAGTTGGCACCGCAAAAAGCGTTTTTTAGAACATCGTCCACGGGGAGCAGCCGTGCGGGGCACCAGGACCTTGTTTTTACATCGGCTGATAAATGTACCATTTAATGTGTGTTCAATAAACAGCAGAAAACCGATTTTCAATATGTTGCGTCGTTTTCGAGAAAAAAAATATCCAAACTTTCGCTTTTTTTCGGTCTTGCAGGTAGGCGTAACCCCTTAAACATTTAACTGGAATTCGAGGAATAAATTCAAAATATTTCTGACAGTTTTTAAAAAATAACTGACAAATGCAAAATTCACCCAAAAATATGAAAGATAACTGGATCCTCATAAAAATGTGATATTCTTGAACACATGCAAGTTTCTGAACGTTTCAAGAACTGTTTTTTTTCGATTTGTTTATTTGGTAAGATTTCACTGTTAAAAAAAATACGGTACTGAAATTCTTTGATTCATCACTGATGTAAGAAGTTGTAGCATTACTAACGACAATGTAATTTGAGTACTTTAACGGCAGTGATGCAAAATATCATGACACTCACTCGACACTCGTCAACGCATCAACCGACTATCGCTGACAGAACGTTTTGTCACGCAGTGAGAGGTAGAGCCATGCCAAACAACAATCACCAGTAATGGTCGCTGCTCACAGGCAACACGTAACACTCGCTGCTGATGATGTAAAGCACATCGAAAACAGTGAAGACTTCTGCAGTACGATGATGAGAAAAAGCGAAACGACAGGAGAAAATGAAAACAATGCCTACGCATTCCAAGTGCGTCTCGGCACGCGTGACTGTGTGAGTTACAACAGAGCTGGCAAAATAAAATGGAAGGTGTTGAGCTCACTCACCAACACACTCATATAAGTAAGCAAAGCAGCAACTGCTTCAAAACGAGCACAGATGTGATTGTCGTGTCGTGATTGTCGGGATTGACCAGATCGGGGATGGATCACCACCAAAGACGGCATTCACCAGTTGCTTTTGACGTAGGACTACGTCTTTGATTACTATATGGGGGTACATGTTACAAATTAAGAAAGATTTTGAACGTTAATAACTCAGCTGCCCCTGGTCCAATTTCAATAATTTTATCACTAATCGATCAGCTATATGGCTACGCATCGATAACAATGCTTCCGAATGTTAATTTTTTACAAGAAACTATTGAAAAACTGGTAAATGTCCATGACTGTCCAAAAGCGTCGAATTAACTAACAAATCCACCAATTACCTACATGCATATGCTGCTTCCCCAGCACAGTCGTCAGAGAGTAGTAAGTAGTCGAAACAATTCGAAGTGGCATTCGCCTCCGATCCTCGGGCGCGTGCGAATAGGGAGGATGGAATTGCGTAATATTTTGCACACTCATCGCCACATTCAGAAACGAACGCAAATTCTTCGAGATAACTATCATCCATCGTCTGGCTCGCCGTGGCGTTGTCTGACGTATCTCCGGTCTGATTTACGAAGTGTGCTGAAGGTGTCCCTGAAAAATGAGATCCGTGATGCTGTCACCTACACTAAACACGCCAAGCGTAAGCGGCCATGGATGTCATCTACGTTTTGAAGTGACAGAGACGCACTCTGTTTGGTTTCGGAGGTTAAATCATCACCAACGTTGGCAACAAAACGGCTCTTTTCAGGGCCACCAGCTTATTACAGTAAATAGTAGGAATAGAAGTCATCTGCCTGTTTGTCCATATTCAGAACCAACGACCACACAAAATGCTCATGTAATCAAACTGGAAGCAGGTGTACACATTATTTTGATCAACCTTGATCAACTTTGAATCGCCACGGCCGCATATTTTCGATGAAAGAAGCAACAATCTAGCATCTAATTCGACGAAGACGGCAGGAAACATTTGTGAAGCCGAATTATTTACGAAAGAGAGTGTCGATGAAGAGAATCGATCAATGTAGATAGGACCTATTGACAAGTGAAGCGAGATTTGTTTTCCGTACTGAGCTCCAATGCTACCGACGCCAGGGAGGCAGCTCCCACACCTGGACCCTACCAATCGACCCATCAACTCAACCGGGGACCAACGGCTTTACTTCCCGAAGGAAGGTGGGATCAGATATGTTATGCCTCAGAACATGCCGGTGCGATTGAGATTGAACCCAGGTCTGCTGGGATGAGAGGAAATCACGCTTACCACTTCACCACCGCCACCGCTAACTTTCAAAGTGTTGCCACTTGATAGCAAACTACTCATGATGGGACTTACTTACTTAAAATGATCTTTATTTCTTGTGTTTGTGTGGTTTACATTGATGAATTTTTCAAGTGACACAGATGCGTCTTTTCAACTTTAGTTCATTTGAGATTTTAATTATTATTTACAGTTAATAGTCCTATCAGGCCTATTTTAAAGTATGACCACCTTGGTGGGATTGGTTTGATTTGAATTGGAAAAAAGGAGACTACTTATAACTACTATTTACAACTACAACTAACCTACAACTACTATATACACCTAACCTACTATATACAAATTGCTTATCAAAGCATGTTCTGATAAATTACATTTTTCTGCAAATTTAGTCTTAATTTCGTTAATTCTTGAATCTATTTTGGCAATTCCTGCCTCTTCGTGTAAATTTGTTATTCTAGTGTCGAAAGGACGATCAAGAACCATCCTCAGCACTCTATTCTGTGCGACCTGAATTTTGTTCCTGTGAGTCTGTGCACATGATTCCCACACCGGAGCTGCGTAGAGGATCGCAGGTGCTATGATTTGTTTGTAGACGGCCAGTTTGTTCACCCTTGAGAGGCGGGATCTGCGGCAAATCAGCGGATACAGACACCTAACCAAGGTAGAACACTTGACTACAGTTTTCTCTACATGCGAACGGAAGAGGAGCTTTTCATCGATCAACATCCCGAGATAGGTTACTTCGGCGGACCACTCAACCCTTGTGCCATCCATGATTACAGTACAAGATGGAGCCGGTTTCAGTTTGGGCGATTGCCGATGTAGGAACATGATCGCTTGTGTTTTGGAGGGATTGATTTTAATTTTCCACGTGGTGGCATAATCAGCAAAGGCGTTAAGGCATCGTTGAAGTTTGTTCGTTATTTCGCGAGGCATCCTTCCTTTGACGGCTATTGCGGTATCATCTGCGAACAGGAAAAACACGCAACCGTCTCCAAGGGGAGGAATGTCGGAAGTGTAAATGCTGTAAAGCAAGGGGCCCAGCAGACTGCCTTGCGGGACTCCTGCTGGGATGGAAAACGTGTCGGAAAGACAACCATTCAACGATACCTTAAACGACCTTTGCTGGAGGTAGTCACGGGTGATTTTAATAAGATGTAAAGGAAAGTTGAAGTTACAAAGCTTGTACACAAGTCCATCATGCCAAACATTGTCAAACGCCTTTTCAACGTCTAACAAGGCCATGGCTGTGGACTTGGATACAGCTTTGTTACTTCGGATGTTATTCATCACCCGTACTAGCTGGTGATTGGTGGAGTGCCCCTTTCTGAACCCAAACTGTTCCGGAAGGAGAATGTTATTTTCCTCGACAAACTTGAGCAAACGATTGAGAATGAGTTTTTCGAACAATTTGCTCAGCGCTGAAAGGAGGCTGATTGGTCTGTAGCTTGAAGACAATGTTGGATCCTTACCGGGTTTGCGGATTGGTATGATTTTTGCTACTTTCCAGATGCTTGGAAAGTAGTGCAGTTCCAAACATCTGTTGAAGATAGCGGTTAGAAGAGACTGCACTTTCATGCTGAGTCTCTTCAAGATCAAGTTGAATATACCGTCAAACCCGGGAGCCTTCATGTTCTTGGTGCATTTCAGCGCTGAGCAAATCTGTTGTACTGTAATCATATCCGCCGGAGGCACGACACAAGGGGAGGTATCTAGGTTTTGAACGCATTGCGCAACCTGATCATCGAGCGGACTTTGGATAGTCGAGCCAAGCAAATGCGATGAAGCTACATGCTCGCCGATCGCATTTGCTTTCTCCTGTGGGGTGATTAAAAGCCGATCGTCATCATTTTCGACTTTGAGAGGTGGAACGGGTTTGGGATGATTTTTCAGGACCTTGGCTACCTTCCAGAATGGTCTGGAGCGGTCATCCAGATTCTGGACAACACGCCCGAAACTTTCATTTCGGAGTGAGTCCATTCTGGAAGCAATCTGCCTATTCAGATCGGCCATTTCACGTTTTTTACCCAGGTCTCCAGTCCTCTGAAACTGGCGTCTACGAACATTTCTCAACCGAATCAGTAATTGGGTGTGGGAATCAATAGCAACAAACTTACCCCTCACAGGAACTTGTCGAACGTATGCCTCGTCAGCCATGGATATGGCCTGTTGGAGCCCTTCCAACGTCCGGTCGATGTCATCTACGGTGTTGAGCAGTGGATTTTCATCGATGTTGCTGTCCACCATTCGACCGTACTGCACCCAGTTGACATGGTGGTAGTCTTTACGCAGGCAGCTTCTAGCAGGAACCACGTTGACACCGACTTCAGTCACCACCGGTTGGTGGTCGGAGCTGAGATCGTTGTGCGCCTCCGGCTTGGATAGTCCGATGTTTGACAGGAAAAAGTCCAGCGTGGAGGGATTTCCCGCCGGAGAGATGAAAGTTGGTTCGTCCGGAAATTGCACAGTGTACAATCCATGTTGTGCGTGGTCGAACAATAGACATCCGTTCCGGTTCCTCTGGTAGTTCCGCCAAGCTTCATGGCGGGCGTTCAGGTCGCCCCCAACGATGAATCGGGAGCTAGTACGGGTGATGGCGGTCAGGTCCTTCTTGAATTGGATTCCTAATCCGTTGCTTGCGGTACACTGGCGTGGGCAGTAAACAGCGATGAACCGGACGTTTCCAGTTGGTGATTCCACCTCCACACTAATGGCCTCGATGATAGAAGTGCGGATGTGGGGCAGAGTGCAAAACTTGATTCCATTTCTGACGATGACCGCTACACCACCCCCCCTGGAGCTGGTGCGATCAAGCCGGATAATGTTGTGGTCAGGCAACCAGAAGCTGTCACCGGACTTTAGGTGGGTCTCAGTTAGAAGAACCACGTCGATGCTATGCTTGCGGAGGAAGTCGGCAAGCTCAATATGTTTTGCTCTTACAGAGCAAGCGTTCCAGGTAGCGATGGTTAGCGGTTTAGACACCATACTGGATGATGAACTTACCGAGCACTTGGATCTGTTCGGGCTTATTGCGGCACTTACGTAGAGCACCGGTCATGTTGACGAAAATTTCCATCAGTTCATCCGCTGAAAACAGATCGGGGTTGTTGTTTTGCGCTGGTGGTTGTCTCCAGAATCCAGGGGGGGATGGAGAGCTTTGGCCAGCAGAATCACCAGAAGTTGCTTGAACGGAATGGACCCGCGAATTCGCTTGCCTTTGCTGAGGAGCACAAAGAGGCGGGAAATCCTCCGTCCGAAATGCCGGGACTTTGTCCTTCTTGCGTCCTGGTTGGCTGTTAGCTGCCGCCTGTTTTCGGATCCGTTTGAAGTCCTCGCGTTTGGAGCACTGTCTGTCGGAACCTTGGTGAGCACCACCACAGTTGGCGCATTTTAACACCACAGCTCCATCCGCAGGGCAGTCGGAAGTGGCGTGGTCTTGAGCGCAATTGCCGCAGCGTGGCTTAATGTTGCAGTTGCGGGTGCCGTGTCCAAAGTTCAGACACCGTTGGCACTGAGTCACATCGCGATGGCCGCCACGGTATGGCTCCCAGCGGACGATGATGCAATTGATGGAGCGGATGGCTTTCAGCGCGTTGAGTGTCACCGTTCCCTTCTGGAAGTGTACCAGGAAAAGGCTATCCGGATACGCCTTCACATTCTCGTCTCTTCTTGTCATCCGATAGACGGCACTTGGGGCCAGCTTGTACCGGTCCCTGATTTCAGCTTCGATAAACTTCGGGTCGAAGTTTGGTAGGCCCCTGATGACGACCTTGAATGGTTTCTCACCGGGAATGTCGTGGGTGAAGAATTCCACCTTGGAAGTCCTCAGGTGGGCGATGACCAAGTCATACTCCGCTTTGGTACGGAGCACCACCTTGGTGCCGACTCTGCCCAACTTGTATTCGGCTTTAACGCCCAGCGTCGCTAGATCCGCGATGAGCTCATTAAGATGAGCATTTTTCACTACCAACGGAGGTAGCTTCACTCTTGCCGCACTCGGGCCGGCAGAATTTTCGTTGTCGATGGCGTCGCCGAAATCACCGATGTCGCTGGCGTTCGTTGCTGTGACGTCATCACGTCCACTCACACCATCGGACTGGCCTTGGTTTTTCTTCCTCTTCTTGGATCGCTTCACCGTGGCGGTGGTGGTATTTCCAACATCGGTGGGAAGAGTAGCGTACCTATTTGAAATAGGTACACTCGTGCTACACTCACCACTGTTCTTCTCCGCTTTCTCACGGAGCCTGCTCCGGGAGCGCTGTCTTCCCATCACACGATGCGACCGACACTACTGACGACGCGAATAAACGTTTGGAATAAGCTATCGAACAACTCGACAGAGCGAGCAATACCGAACTGAACTGCTTGACGAACAAGCAGAGAATGCACTCATGATGGGAGGAGTCTTTGTAGCTTTTATACCACTTGGTTGCACATCATTCTGCTCTTACGTGAAAAGATATAAAGCAGCGCTGCTGTCTGGTATCAGCTCATTTTCACTTCGGACGGCGTGGTCAGCAATAGCAGCAGTAGGAAGGTGGTGGCTAGTCCACTCTTCTATAACCCAACAAGCAACAATTGACTGGTCGTGGCAAAGGAGGTGCCAATCGTCATCGCAAATTCTTCGAGATAACCACCATCCGTCGTCTGGCTCGCCGTGGCGGTGTCTGACGTATCTTCGGTCTGATTTACGAGGTGTGCTGGAGGTGTTCCTGAAAAATGAGATCCGTGATGCTGTCACCTACACCAGGGCCAGCAAGCTTACATCAGTAAAGAGTTGGAATAGAATTTATCTGTGCTTGTTTGTCCATATTCAGAACCACAAGCCCCCAACGACCACACAAAATGCTCTCCAGAGTTGTAATCTTGTAACCAAACTTGGAAGCAGGGGTGCAAGTGATTTTGATTGATTCTCTCAATCAACTTTCTCTTTGAAAAAAAATTACTACAAATTTGGTACGTCTACAATTCAAAAACGGAAAGAGTTGAGATAATAGATAATTGATCAATTAAAATAACTAAATGCTCTTCACATTTATTTCGTCCACTAGCGGTCCTACGTCAAGCTTCCGTTCGTGCCCCTAGGCACAGACCCTTCTACTTTTTTACTTCTTTCGTGAATTTGATGGATGGTCATCGAGAATGCTTCGTCAAGCACATTGATAGGAATGTACCAAGCTTTGAACGATCGTGATTGTAATAGGTCGCAACTCTGCTTTGATTACTTACTAATACCCAATAGAACCATTGGCAATGTATTTTGCGTGTTTGGAAATATAAAGCTGAGCAACGGATATACCAGGGTTTGTAAGTTTTTATGAGACCCGTTTCAGCAGGGAAGGGCCACTGATTTGTCTAATGTCGTTTTCGTTTTTGCGGTGTAGCTACACCGGTGCTACACTTTTGCACCCAAACCGTTCGTTTTTGGTTTTGGTTTCCAAAATACATGGTTGTCAAAACTCTTGTTTTCGTCGTGACGCAGCGATTACAGCTGATTAGTTTTCAATTTTACCAAAAACATAGGTTGGAATGGAAGAATTGTTTCGATTGTTTGAATCCTCTTCATCGGATTCAGAGGATGAGTATATTATGATGTTAAATTTTCCCAAAAAAAGAAGATTAACATTGGCTCGGATGGAAGGATTTCTGGTGGACGTAGTGGATCACTATTCAGACGCAGAGGTAGGCATATTTTGCTATTGAAATAATCAGAATGATGGGTTAAAGTAAAATTTACTTATGTTTGCTGAAGTTGACGGTTTTATCCGTCTCCGACAAACGTGCAAATTGAAAAAAAATCAGTCGTAAGTTCTGTGTTGGTGGCAACTGGAAGATGAACGGCGACAAGACCAGCATCGTCGAGCTGTCCAAAATCTCGACCACTGCTAACTGAAAGCTAACAGTGAGGTCACCGTCGGATGCCCAGTCCCCTATCTGACCTTAGTCCGCTCCCAGCTACCGGACAGTGTTTGTGTTGCTAAGGGTGCCTTCACCGGTTAAACTTCGCCGGCTGTGCTTAAGGATTTGATCATGGATTGTAAGTCGGATGAACTGATCACCGACAAAGTTGTGCAGCTCTGGCCGAAGGCCTGAAGATGATCGCTTGCATTTTTGAGACGCTGCAGGACCTAATATTAGGGAAGATCCATTAATTATGTCACGCAAATTTGGCCCATTTTCAACCCCCCCTCCCCCATTTGTCACACTTTTCATCATCACCTTCACTTTCATAGTTCTTCTATTCTCCACCGGGGCCTACTTTGATTTGCCAATCTATTCTTTCTATTCCCAACTTATCCCTTCTACAAACACATACATTTTCAAGCAAGGCGTGCAGTTTATCAAAGTTTTCAGGTCGACCGAAGCACTGTGCTAGTGCCACTGCAGGGTTGCCACATTTAAATCTGTATTTTCTCTGAAAAAAATCTGTAAATCTGTGTCTTGATGCAGAAAATCTGTATTAATAAATGAGTAAAGTTCATAAAAAATGCTTTCGTAAAAGGAATGTGATTGTGAATTGTACTTGTTAGACCATATGCAAATACAAATACAAATCGGATTTAGTTTAAACTATATACTGAAGATAGTATACTTTTTATACTAAGCTGCACTCTGATATATTAGTAGTCATCCATAGTTTACAATTTAATCATTATTATCACTCGCGAGGTTTACACGTAGCTTAGTATAAAAAGTATACTATCTTCAGTATATAGTTTAAACCACAAACGAAGTGACAGACGGAGCAGCTCGAAAACTTTGGTGACGAACCTGCTGTTGCGATTTATCAGTGTACTACATGGCAACACTACTACTCGATTGTACTAGCATTGTCTTCAAATGTACTAGATGAAACCAGCATGTTTTGGTTCTATCTCTTTCACTCTAGTCAAAACTGAAATGCATAAAAAATATTTACCTGATGATATACTCTTCGCACACTGTCAAAGAACATTGCACACAAAACCAACTTTGATCAAATCAATACCTAAAATAATAGCGCATCTGGCGGATGATGGCACAATATTCGAAGAAAATTCTATTACAGTGAACATCATTATTTTAATTGATTTCTTCGCCAATTAGTCATCTGTCACTTCGTTTGTGGTTTAAACTAAATCCGATTTGTGCGAGAGTATTTTATCATATGTACACTGATAATTTTTACCACTCTTTGATTGAATGATCAACAGTAAAAAAAATACTTTTGACTGTAACTGATAAAATTGAATGAGAAAATCGCAAAATCATTGTTAAGATACTTAACAAACCCCCTTGTTTGGTGTAAAATCCTCAATAACAATACAAATTATTGTTGCGCACCATAAATATATAAAAGGTTAATATAGTGTAAAAAAAAAACAATGATAAACATTGTTTTATTATGAAGAGCTGTTGAGTGTGTTGATTTATTTCCTTTTAATTCCGTTATAATTGCTTATCTTTGGACAGATACGCGTATTTCGTCTACTACTTGCAGACTTCATCAGTGCCAAGTACTCAATACCACTCAATTGAAAAATGTTTTATTGCTGTTTTTCGTTGTACTGTAACAATAATATTTATTGTATTTTTACTGTTACCTTTTTTTCAGGTGTATCTATGCATATTTATATGTTGCTCATACCGTTACTTGGGGGCAGCCTAAAGGGTAGCTCTGTTCCTTAAAAAGAATAGGTATTGAAAATCAAGGGGTACTATTTTTTAATATTCTTTACTAAGTGGTTCGCCATTTTAAATAGGTTGAGAAGCGCTGTACTACATCAAACAGCCAATTTCGACTGTAGATAAACCACGACTTGAACAATGTCTCTAGAAACGATACATCTCTGAACAAATGAATAGAGCCTATGCTCATCAATAAAGAAGCATTTATACGTTCATTAGATGCTCTAGGTTTTCCAAATTCCTGGAACTCACATCATATAAGGATCTATTAAATCATTTCCCGTTTTTTTAACTTGTCCAGTTCAAGAAAAATTTTCGACTAACGAGGCAAACGGCGGATTTCCTTGTCGAGCGGTACAAAAGTTCAGACTTCTTTAGCGAAAACATCAACAAAGGTCGAAAAACTGTTGACGCCAGAAAGCAGATACTTTCCTTCCTGTGGTACGTTTAGAAATGCTTAAAGTAAAACCCAAAAACAGCTACATGTATTAAGATATTTTAAACAAACTACCTATATAACATTTTTATCGTTTTACAGGTTTGCTGCAAATAAAAATTCTTATCGTGAAATATGCAATATATTTAATATGTCAATAGCGGCATGTAATACATTTTCTAACATCTGTGTGTGGTACCGTGCTTCATCAGAAATATTGAAAACAACCCTGACCCGTTCTTATTTTCGGGGTAATGTTCCCGTAGTTAGAATAATCGTTTAACAAATGTATAAATATTGTATATATCGCATATATTTTTTTTTCGGTCAATCTTGTTTTCCGTACTGAGTTCCAATAGTACCGACCCCAGGGAGGCAGCTATAGTATAAATGTATACATCATTTGGATGAGTTTAATATTGTATCTACTTTTCCACTGTTCAATACATCATCATGAATAAAATTTATTGATACATATTTGTTTTCTGTTTACACATTAAAGTGAAGAGCGGTGGAAGAAAGGGCACTCATTTGGCTGTGTCCCAATTGGCGAGTTAAAATGAACTCGTTGTTAAAAGTAACAGATTGAAAGTTATCTAATAACCCTGCTATCCGAGCGTGGTTATTTCTGACAGACTAGAAGTTAAATTTTGGCAGCTGTGGCTGAGTTCTATTTGAAAACCGATCGATCGATAACACCGTGATTTTCAAACATTGAAAATAAATTTCCACTTTTAATAACGAGTTAAATTTAACTCGACAATTGGGATACAGCCTAACTGATAACCTATTACAGCATCCCCCCGCTAATACAACAAAGTCATGGCTGAGTAGTCCGACTGTCATATCCATACTTAAAAATCAAAACAAGCAGTCAGCATGCTCACAGCAATAAGTCGAAAACTTACAGCACGATGTATTCAAATGTGTGTTTAAACTTTTTAATCCGACATCCGGATCTGAATTATCGAGTGTTGGATTAGCGGGAGGATACTATATCTATGAATCTATTTATTCATCTAACTCACAAACTCACTGTTTTAGGTAATGACGAGCGAACGCAACAGAATGTATTAGATTCTGGTGTAGGAATAATGTGCTTCGAATACTTGGAGAACTAAAACGCGATTCTCTTGCTAAAAATTTTATGTAATTCAATGTAAGGTTATAATCTTTTGTGTGTGTGTGTGTGTGTGTGTGTGTGTGTGTGTGTGTGTGTGTGTGTGTGTGTGTGTGTGTGTGTGTGTGTTTTTATAGTAAGGTTTAGGAAAATAATATGTATGTGTTATTAATTATATTTGAACAATATATTCTCAAACCACTGAATCGATGGTGTTATTTGTGGAAATCAAGGAAAAATCTGAAAAAAATAAGTTTTTTAAGTGATATTATACCGTAGAATATAGTTTTTATATAATACCATCACGGTTTCTCTGCAATTTTAGACAGTAGAGCGGTAATAGCATCTACTTTTTCCATTATTTCCTGGTGTCGTCGTTTTTTTTCTTTTTGGCTCTCGCTAAATGCTTCCAGCATTTGCGCATGAATGTCGACCGGCTTGATTCGGTGTTTGGACGTAGATGGTCCAGATGCATCTTCTGTATCTGATGCTGGAGGGCTGATCGACTGTGTGTTCTTGACATATATAGAGGATGCATCCATCCGAACCTCCGGTTCAATTTAATCATCTATAGTCGCAATGCTTTGAAACTCTCTTTCGAAAGCAGGAACCATTCGCGAAGACCCAGTGGTGTTGTTGTTATCAATGGTTTTTTTATGCCGTCTCGAAATGGTCTTGAAACGGTTTTCAATTTGTGTTTCGGTGAATTCCGATCCCATTGTGGACTTAATTTCTTTGCGAATGGTTTGCCACAATTGCTTTTTTTTTTAATTTTTTCAACGGACCAATTTGGTCCAAATAGTCACGATACAGCGTTAGCATAAGTTTCGTCTCCCCATCAGTCCAGCAACCATATCGGTCAGACGGTGATTGATCGGCATCATTACCGCTCGGATTGTCGGCGCCGATTGGTGAACGCAAAGCGTCCTCGTCACCACATGGATTGTGTGCGATGGATGCTGGAGGCAACGCATGCTCGTCATGACTTGTATTGACTAAATGGGATGGAGGAGCCACCGGTAATCCGTAATAATCCGCCAGAAAAGCTTCCTCGTCACTACATGGATTATGTGCGTTGGATGGTGGAGGCAACGCATGCTCTCCATGCCTTGGATTTACTAAATGGGATGGAGGAGCCACCGGTATTCCGTAATACTCCGCCACGGCAGAATAATCCACCTTCACGACTTTTTGTGCTAAAAAAAAATGAAGAGAGTTGATGAGTATATGAGTATATGAATATTATTTAGGAATATAGACTAAGAGTTTACAACATGTTAGCACAGACAAACAGGCACGAGAACTACAATTCAAGCAAAAGAATTCAAACAAATTATCCACATTTACTTACTGGTTTTATGTTGTAGACATAAATATTCCTGTTCTTCCTGGTACGCTGTACCGTCATGGTTAACTATCAGGTGGTAATCTTCCAATTTAATTTGAAATCCGGACATTTTCCTCTTCAACCGAAACTATAATAATTATTGCACCCGAAACGAAAATAATGTTCATCAAGCGGCAGAAATTTGACAGTGACAGATGAATCTGATATCACCGATATCACACACACCAATAAAGCTACACCGCAAGCGTTCGTTAATTCGGTGCAAAGTGTAGCACCACACCGGTGTAGTGCAACGCTAAAACGAAAACGACATAAGTGGTTGCTTGGGTATAATACTAGTACTAATATTAATTAAGAAATGGGTGATCTCAATTTTTATGGAAAACTTTACACAGTAAAAAAAAATATTTCATCCAATGCACTTCAATCATATCGAAAATCTCATGTAATTTGTATGACCACAACAATAAACAAATGCAGTAAAAGCAGCGTAATTTTAGTTCATGCACTGTATTAATAATAATGTTGTCCTTTTTAGGAAGTAATATTACACCATGTTTTCGATACGATTGAAGTGCATCCACTTTGATGTGATGTCAAAATTAATTTTTTGCTGTGTATATTTGTAACTTTGCAACAAAGATTTGCGATTGGTCTTTGCCAGAGACGCGTGCAGAGAATAAAAGTTAATCTGTTCGAGTGACTCTTAATTTGAGCGACTGTCGTCTTCTTCAGCGTCACGGTAAAACGAATGCTTTTTTGACCGTATCGGTAGTAATTATTTGAAAAACTCCATTGAAATGCATGGTATCCTTCTGTAAAAATAAACCGAAAACACGTTTCAACGTTTCGCCAGAAAAAGTGGGTTCAATTCTGTCGGCTTCCTCCCGATCAAAGCGTGACGGAAAGTCGATTTTTAAACTGCAAGCTCTGTTCATGCGTGATACGTTGTTATGAAAGATTGTCGCGAGCAGCGATAGGATTTTTTTTTAATTGTTACTAAACAAGCTGTAGATATTATAATAATGATAATAATGCAAGGTCATTTACACCGAACACCTCGAGTTTCTGCTTGATAACCATGATTCAAACCACTCTGTTCCATTTTCTAAGAAGTAAGATTTTTATTTGTTATAGATTTTGGGATAATGTATGAATGGTGTATGATAGTGATATTATTACACATACAGCAGGGTTTTTCATGTTTTATTCCTATGTGAATTCAAGGTCAAGGTCAAGAGTTGTAAGAATAGATAAGATCGAGAAACCAAACGTATCGACAGTAAAATCACGATCTGGTGTAACAGCGGTGGTCCGCGTTAACAGAATTAAACAAAAATTCAAACATAAAGTACGTAGGTATGTTGCAACAAAAGTTCCGCAGACTTCAGGAGGAGGAGCATGGAGGGCACAATTGCGTGATAAAAATATGCTGTCAAAGACTGCTGTTGATCATCTCAGGGATGTAAGTATCATATACAATATGGGGTTTTCTATTTTGCAATTCATTTTCGTTACTTACGCGCTTTTTTTTTCATATGAAAAGACATAAGAAATTGTTTAATTTTAGTCTACGATACTGGGGGAATTGGGGTTAAACTGCAGATATTTGCATTTCTAGAAAATCAGTTAAAGGTAACTTTGAACGGATCCGACTCCCTGGATACGAAAAAAATAGTTTGCTCCCGGAAAATGCAGAAATGCTTCAACCGGATTTTCAAATTTCTGAAAATGAAATCTAAGTAACTTTCATGGCATCATTACTGTTAACTTAACTCATAACTGGAGCTGAAAAGTAAAGCAGTATACTATGTTAAAGCAGACAAGGGCAACGCGGTCGTTATCATGCACAAAGACGATTACGACAATCAAATGACAACGAAGATTAACAACGGACCGTATAGACAGCTTCGAGTAGACCCCTTACAGAACATAGTGAAACGCATGGAGAAAGCACTGAAGGAGTGCAAATCAATATTAGGACATGGAGCAGGCCGTTTACGAGAATCCAATCCCATTCTACCCAGGATCGAAGGTATCCACAAAGTCCTCAAACCGGGAAATTAAATGCGAGAGATCATGTCTGCAGTTGGTTCCCCACCCACAAACTAGCGAAGTGGCTAGTCACAGAGTTCCAGAGTATGCCGAATCAGTTCCAGAGTAAAGCAGTTAGTAACACCCAGGAGTTCGCCCAGCAACTACAATCTTCAGGAGACATCAACGAGAACGAGATTATGGTATGTTTCGACGTAACAGCTCTTTTTCCCAGCGTACCGGTCAAGGAAGCGATCAACCATTTGGAAGATTGGCTATTAACACAACGAGAGGATGCAGGATGGAGAAACAAGGTTCGGACGTACCTTAAGCTGACCCGCCTTTGTAGGGAAGAGAACTACTTCTCTTTCCGAGGTAACTTCTACAAGCAGACGAAAGGAGCCCCAATGGGAAACCCCCTATCCCCCTTCCTGTGTGAACTTTTCATGGGCAACTTGGAGACAATTTTTAAAAAGAAAGGACTATTACCAAACCGTTGGTGGAGGTTTGTTGACGATATCTTCAGCGTAGTTAAAAGGGAAGCCCTTCCACAAATTTTAGATGAGATCAACTGAATTCACAAGGATATCAAATTCACTCACGAGGTAGAAAAATACGGGAAACTCGCATTTCGCGATATTCTAGTCATCAAGGAATAGTCATCATCATCTTCGCTTGAATACGAAATTTACAGGAAACCAACAAGCACTAAAAGAGTTATCCCCTATACTTCCAACCATTCGTTTCAACAGAAAATGATTCATCGGATGCAGACTCTTCTACTCAGCGATACAGGAAAGGTTAAGGAATTACAGTACATTTTCGAAACAGCGAGACTCAACGGATACAAGGAGACCACAATCCAGGCAATCATTGATAAAAAAGCGAGAATTCTACAAAGGAGATTTTTACAACCCTCACCGCAGCACCTGAACCCTTGAAACGAGTGTCCGTTCCATTTGATCAAGATATTACTTGTAAGCTAAGACCACAGTTAAAACAATTCGGATTAGATTTAGTTTTCACCAGTAGATATTATCAGTTGAAATCATTGTAAGGATCCACTAAAGACCCAGTTAAGCAGGTGTATATGCAATAAGCTAACCTTTCTCTCTCTCGTTATACAGGTAAGACGCCCACATTAATCAGAATGGTACGAAGTTAATTCAAAACGTGTTTTTCTTGGTTTGCTGATTTGTGTTATGGGACGGACTTGCCATGAGCGGCAGCGTATTCTTCATGATAATTATTGTAGGATACTTTGAGAAGACATAGCTAGTCGAAACGGTTCAGTTTTCACGTGCGGAAGGGAATCAAAAATTCAACTTTGCTTATTCAATTGGCAAATCAAAGTTGGTACTCGTGGAGAATAGAAGAACTATGAAAGTGATGATGGTTTCAAAATTTTACACGGTGATTAAAATGTATTTGCTTTGCGAACAAATTATTTTAATAAAATCTGGTTAATCTACGTTAGTAGAAAACTTCAGGAGTACTCAATAGACATATAGGGGAAATGGATGTAATGTCGGCCTAAACGCCCCTAATTTGGGCCCATACATAAATTCAGCAATCGATTAAGTTTTCAATAGCGACCAAAAATATCCATTAGTACCGTCCCAATGACGCGTACATCTAGATAAAATTGAAAAATAGCAGATTTTTAGCGATGGGCCCAATCTTAGATCCATAGGCCAACATTAGAGCCATTTCCCCTAATATAGAAAAAATAATTTCTTATCAGATTTTTAGTTGTATACATAGATTTAAGCTTTTCTACCACTATAGCAGCAATCAGATTTAAATAAAATGGTCCATTTGTAAAATAAAAGCATTTTAAGATTGCACTCCTATACCTCCCCGTGGAAAATTTTGAAACCATCATCACTTTCATAGTTCTTCTATTCTCCACGAGTGCCAACTTTGATTTGTCAAGCCTGATTCCTTAATTTACGAAAATACCCGTTAACGTCAACAAATAACTACCATCTTTTCTCACAGTGTACATTATCCTTAAACGCTTTCTCTGCATAAGGGATCCTCACAAGAACCTTGAATGGGACTACTGCACACGCAGAGTGCTAGCGATAGAAAGATCCCACATGTATTCTTTTGATGATAGCATTCCAGCAGAAAAGTCTCCCCCTCCGATCCACGCTGTTAGCTAGTCATCTGACTAGCGCCTAGTGGTGGAGGTGGTGGAAAGCAACAGCAGAAACAGCAGCAGCAGCAGTCATCCTGAGGGTGATTTATTGCACTCGGCACGTTTTATTGGATAGCATTCCGGGGGATTCCTTCTTTTGGAGGTTCGGTCGCGCGTTGGATGGCACTTTCTTTGCCGCTGATGAGAAGGTTATGTGACTCTTGGTTTACATGTGTGAGCTGGCACATTTATGCAGTCGGGCGGGAAATGCCATATTTAGTCTGGGTGAAAAGTTGGTTTTGCTAAAGAAGAGAAGGCGTGGGTGAGTAGGAGTGTGTCTGACGGAACAGAAAGACTGTCAGAGGAGTAAGAACGGTTACAAGTCCCGAAGAAAAATTCACCCAAATGTGACGTGACGGGTTTCTGTCTCCTGCAGCAGTTCCTACCCAGCAGGATAACGACGGCCCATGTGATGTTGTCCATTTGAGACGTCGTCCTTTCACCCAAAGCTATAAATCGCCAGTCACCGAGCGCGCGCCTTGATGCTTCCCAGTCGACGGCCTAGACTCTCCTGACTTTAATAATCATCATTTATAAACATCACATCTAATGTCTCTGGTTTCTTTCCTACTACACAATCGGCCACAATCACCACAGATGACACAGCATCCCCACCTTTCTCCTCTGGTTGTTCCCGGCGACGGTTGGTCATTTTTGATAATTCTTATCTTTGGGTCTAGGGAAAAGTGGCAGAAAGTGTCGCCCTGGGACGGAGCATAAAAAAAATGATCGAACGCGGTCAAAGGTTCTGGTTTACTTTAGAAGCCATTATTCATCTCACATGGGGATGGGACGAGAGTCTCACAGAAGCAGACCCAACGGTCAACGCCGTTAGCAAGCAAGTGAATACCAAGAAACAGTAAAGTTTCGTTTGTTTTAATTAAAATATTACCAAAAAGTCTAAAAGGTATGATTTACATGGCTTCATGCTCTTGAGAGCATGGGAAAACAACAGCAACAAAACAACACACACCGGGAGCTAACGAAATTTGTAATCGATTATGTTTATGGGAGAAACTCGTTAGCCCCAGTAGGAGTCATGCTAACAGCGGCAAGCAACCGGAAGGAGTTACCCTTTTGGTCTTTGAATGGTGCATAAATTTTCATCATACTTATTCAGTTGACTGGTAAGGGAAAACAGCCCATAATGCACCCCTGGGGTAAAATTCCACTTATAGAAAAACAACAATAACTTTTCCTCAGATGCATTTTCTGGGAAACGGATTGTGCTTGTTTTCAACTGGAGATTTCACAAATAATTCCTGATCATAAAATCATATATTAACCTACTGATTCCTTTAAAAAAATGCATTTTGTGCAAAACATGACCTAGTTTTTTGACTATATGTTTTTAGTATTACTTCTACGTGAAGTCAACGATTTACATAGTTGAAGATGCTAATTTCAAATAACAGACTGTAGTGGTAATTTTTATACGATAGATGGAGTAGATGAAAGCATAGAGTTGAAAGTTCCGTTAGAGTACGGCAGTGTGAAGATTGCATATAGATATTAGAATAGCGAGCTAGAACAACTTTTTAAGGAAGGTACAAATCGGTTTTTTCATCTCTCTTTACCAAACTCCCCCTTTGGAGAGGGATGGTGAGGAGTGTCCCCCCCCCCCCCGCCACCACTGGCAAAAAGAGATGAAAACGGACCCGCTCAAGTACCAACTGTGTGTTTGAAACAGTTCTACCGATTTTTTACCGCACTTCAGTTGTTATTTGAAGGAAGGCATCCAGTCGTAGGTTTGAAAATTGCAACTATTGTTTACCCCTACCACGATATGTGCTCTCCCCTCGAGATCGTCAAGTCGACACAGTTGTTAAAATCATCAACTGCAAATTAAGCTTTTAACAGAATATATCGCCAAAAAATGGAACGAATTCACTTTTCTTATATTTTTAAAAGTTTTGCTCCAGGAATCACAGATTAACACTCTATTGAGACCTTATTTCTGATGTATTAGGAATAATAATTTTAATACCTCATCCTTTTGCATTATCTACTTGCAGGGGTTATGGTTTGTCTATCAAGCGGTGCATTTGACCCCAATGTTGTGGTGCGTTTTGGCCATTGTTGTCGTGCGTCTTGCCCCAGTGTTGTGGTGCATATTCCACCACGAATCAGGCGTTTTGCCCACTATCATTTTGGAACCGATTTATTAAATACCTTGAAACTCATGAAAAATCATCGTTTTGTAGTTCGAAATCACTCGATATTCGTAGAAAATATGGCAATGAACCATACACCATTACTTTTCCTTGATTTTAGCTTCCATAAGTCAGCAATTGACGATTTTGCTTAAACGGTGCGTTTTGCACCATCCTACCCTACTGGTGCTGTTGTTGTTGCTGCTGCCATTTACCCGATGTGATCTCACTTTCCCCTGACGGGAGTATGGGTGGGAATTTTCGTCTTCTGGATTGTTTGTAGGCGCTTCAGCCCAGAAGATGAAGTTTCAAGTTTGACTCGGCATCGAAGTCGTAAATTGCGTGATTTATGCCGCCTTAGTTAGCTTGCAGCTGCTACCAGTTTGGGAAGTGTTTACCCTTTGTTTGGAATTTTTTTTTCTAAAGGAATAACTGATTTCTAAAGCAATCATTTTACATGCGTGAATTGCAATTTTTATTAATTCATCAAAATTGTGCTGCTTTTCCAGTTACCATACTATCAACTACTTAATATTGCAGAATGTTGTTGATGATGGTAAGGATGAATGCTTGCTTCAATTAAACAAATTTTGATATGCTTGTTTTATTTTTTTTTTTCCTTTGATTTGTTTTCCGTCGATCTTGTTTTCCGTGCTGAGAACCAATGCTACCGACGCGCCAGGAAGGTAGCTCCCACACCTGGACCCTACCTATCGACCCATCAACTCATGAACCGGGGACCAACGGCTTTACTTCCCGTGATCAGAGATGTTATGCCTCAGAACATCCCGGCGGCGCCGACTGGGATTGAACCCAGGCCTGCTGGGGTGAGAGGTAATCACGCTTACCACTACACCACCGGCGCCGTTATATATGCTTGTTTAGTATGCTATGATATTATTTTGAAAATAAAATTAAAATTCAAATATTGCTCTTAAAATCAAATGGTCCATCACTCAATATAAACATAATTTAATGCTCTGAGGTTTTGTTTTTTTTTTTATATTAATTTATTTGTACAGGCTCAATCGAATAAACTTTACAGAGCCGAGTTATCATTTTCATTATACATGATTAATGTCTTAAATCTAGAGTTAAAGGAATTGAACCGATTACTCGCGGTCGTCTCGAGGTTAGTGGAGATTTACAATTTTTTGGGTGGGGAAAGGGAGAAGGAGGTTTGAAATATGATTTATTATACAAATATTTAATTAATCCTAAAACATGAACTTATTTCTATTCATCTTGAAGACAAACATTAAAAAAAACCTACACGCACAATACACAAACTAAACACAAGGTTAATCAAACTTACAATCTAAGGTTAGTATTCTTAAAGTAAACATATATGAGTTTCATAAACTCCAGATCACGTCTAGCCAAAATATCCCGAACTGGAACATTAGGTTGTCTACCTCGAGCCCGAAGGGAATCGCACAGCTCAGATCTGACTCCACGATGCTCAGCACAAGACCAAAGGATGTGATCGGCGTCTTGGTAACCTTGTCCACATTCACAGAGATTGCTGTCTCCCAGCCCAACACGAAACAAGTGAGCGTTTAACGAATAGTGATTGGACATGAGGCGAGACATCAGACGAATGAAGTCTCGACCCACATCCAACCCCTTGAACCAAGGACTCTTCGACACCTTAGGGATGATCGAGAATAGCCATCGTCCCAAACTTCCTTCACTCCATTTATTTTGCCAGCTGGTGAGCGACTGTTGACGATAAATGAAGAAAAATTCATTGTAGGCGATTTGTCGATCGTAAATATCGCCTTGCATAGCGCCATAGAGTCAGCCATCTCATTGCCCGGAATCGAGCAATGAGATGGGACCCATGCAAAGGTGATGACAAAAGATCTTAAAGATTAAGCACTTAGAATCTCTCGTATTTTCATGAGAAAATACGAGGAGTGCTTTACCGGCCTCATGGAGCGAATAGCCTCGATAGAACTGAGACTATCCGTAAAAATAAAATAATGATCTGGTGCAAGTGAGGCGATCGTTTCTAGCGTATAATGTATTGCCGCCAGCTCCGCAACATATACGGAACAAGGAGCATGAAGCATTCGAGAGGCGCTATGAAATTCGTTATAAATACCAAAACCAGCAGACGCCTCTATTAGTGATCCATCTGTGAAGAACGATCTTGCGGAATCAACTTGGCCAAACTTTGCAGCGAAAATTGACGGAGCAATCATGGAACGATGATGCTCTGGGATTCCGCGAATCTCTTGCGTCATTGATAAATAAAAATGAACAGAACTGTCGAAGTCGGAGAAGCAGACACGATAGGGATTATGCTGCGAAGGGCTGACATCCTGTGTTATGTACACGTAGTACAATGACATAAAACGAGTTTGAGGGTTTAGCTCAAGAAGCTTCTCAAAGTTTTCGATTACCAGTGGGTTCATAACTTCACAACGGGTGAGGAGCCTGAGGGACAATTCCGAAAACCGATCCGATAGTGGCAACATGCCCGCCAACACTTCGAGACTCATCGTATGAGTCGAGTGCATGCATCCTAACGCGATACGAAGACAACGATACTGGATACGTTCCACTTTGATGATGTGAGTTTTAGCCGCCGACTGGAAGCAAAAACTACCGTACTCCAAAACCGATAAAATCGTTGTCCGGTACAACGTTAGAAGATCTTGCGGATGAGCTCCCCACCACGTTCCGGTAATTGTTCGGAGAAAATTGATCCTTTGTTGGCATTTTCGTCTCAGATACTCAATGTGGGATCTCCAGGTGCATTTGGAATCGAACCAGACCCCAAGATATTTGAAAGACATGGAATGAGTGATCGGCTTACCCAAAAGTTGAAGCTTCGGTTGTGCTGGGCTATGCTTCCTAGAAAAAACGACCAACTCAGTTTTCTCCGTGGAGAATTCGATACCTAGCTGAATAGCCCAAGTAGACAAATTGTCTAAGGTATCCTGTAAGGGTCCTTGCAGGTTGACCCCTTTGGGCCCTGTCATAGACACTACGCCATCATCTGCAAGTTGTCTCAACGTGCAGTTGTCACTTAAACAATTGTCAATTTCTCTGACATAGAAATTGTACAAAAGGGGGCTTAAACATGAGCCCTGGGGGAGACCCATGTAACTAAATCGAGAAGCTGTAGAGTTTCCATGAGAAAAGCTCATATGTGTCTCTGACAGCAAATTGTACAAACAGTTATTAATTAATGGGGAAAGGCCACAAGCGTGGAGTTTGTCTGAAAGGACTTCAACCGATACTGAATCAAAAGCCCCCTTAATATCCAAGAACACAGAAGCCATTTGCTCTTTTTTAGCAAAAGCCAACTGGATTTCTGTGGAAAGCAACGCGAGACAGTCGTTCGTTCCCTTGCCCCTACGGAAACCAAATTGAGTATCTGAGAGTAGGTGGTTCGTCTCAACCCATTTGTCGAGGCGAAAAAGGATCATTTTCTCCAACAATTTTCGAATGCACGATAACATCGCGATGGGACGATACGAGTTATGATCTGACGCGGGTTTTCCAGGCTTTTTAATGGCTATAACTCTCACTCGCCTCCAATCATCTGGAACAATATTGAACTCCAGGAACTGACAAAACAAGTTCAACATGCGCCTCTTAGCGACGTCTGGGAGGTTCTTCAACAAGTCGAACTTGATCCTATCAGCCCCCGGAGCCGAATTGCGACACGAAAGGAGCGCGAGTGAGAGCTCCAGCATTGAAAAAGGCTGGCTGATCTCGTCTACCGAATTCGTCGTTTCGCGAGGAATCATCTGTGCCGGCACGGAATCAGGACATACTTTTCGCGCGAACTTGAGAATCCACCGATCCGAGTACTCCTCGCTCTCGTTGTTTGAAGACCGGTTACGCATCCTTCGCGCCGTGTTCCAAAGCGTATTCATCGACGTTTCGCGCGATAAACCGTCCACGAATTGCCGCCAGTATCCGCGTTTCTTGGCTTTGATGAGGCTCTTGAGTTCGTGTTCAAGAGTCGAGTACGCTTCGAAATACTCGGGTGTTCCGCGTTTCCGGAAAAGCTTAAACGCGTCGGACTTTTTACGATAAACCTCAGTGCATTGCTGGTCCCACCAAGGGGTAGGAGGTTTCCTACGAAAAGACGTTCCTGGAACCGGCCGAGTTTGAGCTCGAAGCGCGCTGTCCAAGATCAGATTGGAGAGGAAGTTATATTCCTCCAACGGTGGAAGCTCTTCTACCGACGACACGGCTTCATCTATCGCGGTCTTGAACGTTGTCCAATCGATATTACGGGTGAGGTCGTACGCGACGTTAACGGATTCCGACGAATTGAACCCACTGGCAATCGAAATGCCGATCGGCAAGTGATCACTACCGTGGGGATCCTGGATCACATTCCACGTGCAATCCAACGATAATGAATTAGAGCAAAGTGTGAGGTCTAATCTACTTCCATTTGAGGATGGACCAGCCAGACGTGTTACTTCTCCGTTGTTAAGAATTGTCATATTGAAGTTATCACAGAGGTCATATATCAAAGTAGAACGGTTGTCATCATACAGTTCCCCCCAGCCTTTACCGTGGGAAATCTCCCATAATCAACCGTGGAGTAGGAAGAACTGAACAGATATCTGAAAGTTGTTTTTGACTAATCGAAACTCGGGGAGGAATATACACAGAAGCAATACAAAGGCTCTTGCCTTTAACAAAAGCCTGACATGCGACAACTTCAATAGCTGGAAATTGTGGAAGATTCACTCTATAGAAGGAATGGCACTTTTTGATCCCCAAAAGTACTCCTCCTCCACGCGAATCCTCACGATCCAGTCGAATAATGTTAAAATCATGAAAAGGAAGATCGATATCTGAAGAGAGCCAAGTTTCACACAGAGCAAATGCATCACAATCATTATTGTGAACCAAAAACTTAAACGATTCTATCTTAGGAATAAGACTTCGACAATTCCACTGTAGAACAGTGATCAAATCCCCGACCTCGTTTGGAAAATTATCCATCGAAGGAGATGATTGCTGCAAGGAGGGGCCACTTCAATGTCAACTGCTTCAAGAGGGTTTTCACAGTAGGAAGCATTGCCAGAACAATGCTTTTCAGAGGATCAGAAATATCGAGGTAATTGAGGATACTGTCCACAATGTTATCAAATGAGAACAACCCAGATGAAGAAGGGGCTTGTGTTCTGAAAATTGGGGCATCGGGGGTTTTGGATGTCCCCGGGAGAGGTGGAAAATCCTGGGTATAATCAGTTCTGCGGAATCCAGGAGGAGTAGAAGTCTCCTTTTTTCCACCACTCCTTGATTTGGGGTTCTTGATCTGCAACTTTCCGCGAACGGATGCGTTTTCGTTTCCGGGCAGAACCTTCCGGAAAACTGAAAGAAACTCCCTCCTCAGCCAAGTCAGAGCCAGACTCGTCATCTGACAAAAGAGCGAAGGGATTTGTTTCGTTGGTCGATGGCTTGGCTGTCTTAAGCATTTCTGCAAAAGACCGCCTGGAACGTTCTTTAAGAGAGCGCTCTAGTTTTTCCCCGCGTTGTTTATACACCGGACACGACGAGAGACCATGAGGAGGAGATCCTTTGCAGTACACGCATTTTGGTGCCGTGACTGTGCAGGCGCCATCCTCGTGCTTCTCCCCGCATTTGGAACAGCGTGCCTTGCTGCCACAGTGAGAGGCCGTATGTCCCAACTGTTTGCAGTTTTGGCAGATCATGACCCGAGGAACAAACAAGCGCACAGGTAGCCGAAGTTTTCCCAACTCGATGTACTGAGGAAGGGCTGAACCAGAAAAGGTCACGCGAAACGAGTCTGTGGGGGTAAAACTCTTTTTACCCTCGCTGACAGATACTGAGCCCAGTTTTTGGACATCCAGTATCTTCACCGGGGGGAGCAAGGGGTTCTTGAAACGGCCAACCGCCTGCTTCTCCAAGATCTCGGGGGGTCAGACTCGCTTCGGTGACCACACCTTCGATCTCCACATCACGAGCTGGGATGTAAACTCTGTACTCGAGCGTGAAGAGCTGGGAGGCAGCAATCTCGTTAGCCTGCTTCAGGTTAGAGACGACAACACGAAGTTTATTATGCCTAACCTTCGTGATTTCGGTCACGGCCGAGTATCGCTTCGTCAGATCAGTGGAAATTTGCATCAAGTTCAAAGGTTTGTTTTTGGGCTGAAAGTAGACAACCCATGGCCCAGTCGAGTCATCTGGATAGGCTCGCGATCGGGGGCTTTTCTGAGACGAACCGTGAATGACAGGACGTTTTCGTCTTTTCTTGCCATCGAGTGGCAAACTGGTGTCATCTTCCGACAAAATGTCCATATCGTCTTCTGACGAGACGTCCATTTTGCCGTACTAGTGGGAGCGGTAAACGCTCTACCACTGAAACGATGCTTAAAACCACACAGACACAATAAACAGAAAAAAACTACAAACACAGAAACACAAAATAAAATTTAACTGATGGGCGAGAGAAAGAAACAGGAAAAAAGTAAAGGGTTGTGTCCTAGACACGACCGCAGTATGACGTAGAACCACACAAAATTGTTGTTTTTCATGCATTTTTGACTATTATACTTTATCTTAAAATTTTCAAGTATTTCAATGTTTCGGTTATGGTTGATTCAAAACAATTTACACATTTTCTTTACAAATATCCATGTGAAATTCCACATGATTTTCATTTGACCACACATAAACAGAATCCACTCAGAAGTACACATGAAATTTACACGCAAATGAATAGTATGTGTGGTCACTAGACTGATGCAAAATTTGAAATTTTCGCTCCACAGTGCTCAAACGGTGCCAAATCGGGTCCTGATTAGCCTCCAAAAGAGAAAACTCATTTTATAAGAAACTGACTTGGCACAAACCATTTGAAGTTTACATGGAAATTACTATGGGAAAACAAAACTTTTTGTTCATTGTCTTCTTGCCTTTTTACACATTGTACTGTTAACACACTCTATTGCTATTCTTATGGGAATTTTTATCAGCTACAACTTTGCAGAAGATCATTTTTCATCCAAACGTCAAATTAAATAGTTATTAATTTTTTAAGAGATTGATAATCTTATGGCAAGATTAAGCAACTGTATTGTGGGCAACACTGTATTCTGCAGTGTGACATAGTAGCCATGATTTTTGTCCTCTATTCTACGCGCCATAAACACCAATGTTGCCTGCTGAACAGTTGATTGAGCATAATCATAAGACATCAGGGACTTGAATCATTAATAATTTTTGTTCCTTACGTTTGATCGAAAAGTGGTTTTCAACAAGTTCAGCTATCATTTTCTAAAGTAGAGTGAACTGGTGAATTTTGAGATAGATATAAACTGAAATTATGGTTTCTCCATAGTAATTCCCATATAAACTTCAAATGGTTTGTGCCAAGTCAGTTTCTCACTAAATGAGTTCAAATTTTGGGAGGCTTATCAGGGCCCAATTTGGAACCATTTGAGCACTGTGGAGCGAAAATTTCAAATTTTGCATCAGTCTAGTGGTCACGCATGGTTTTTAAATGTACATATTTTAAGTAGGGGAATTTACGTATTCTCGGCAACCTAAGCAGCGACCTTCTTTCTATAGCCTTTTTCTCTGAGGAACGCACACATATGCAGTATTGGTTTGTTTACAATCTTTTGCTGCCAGCTGCTCTAACAATTTCAGTCGAAAGAATTGTCAAAAACTGTTTTGAAACGCTTTTAAAAAGCTCCAATCTTCTCTAGTGAGAGCGAGTATTGTCGGCAACCGTTCCATTTGAACTGCATGTAAATCTGCTGTTCTATTATCGGCAACTCGAAATCAGCTACAATTTGTAGTGTGTGTGTTTCATTTCAAGAAAACCTTGCTAGATTGCTTTTTCCCAGTGGTAAAAATATAGTCAAATTGAAGCTGAAAGCATAAAGAATCGTTTGCATGCATTCAGCGAAGTGTTTTCGTAAGAAAATCCAGTGAAAATAGTGTTTCAATTTGGGTTGCCGAAAATAGTCTTGCAAGCCGAAGGCGTCATTTCCCCTATGTGGCTGACACATAGATATTGTTTTGTTAGGAGCGGTATTTGAGGGGTGGGGGGGGGGGGTTAGGAAAGGTTGTTGAGGGGTGGGGAGGGGGTTGGTTAGGAAAGGTTGTTGATGAGTGGGGGAGGGGTTAGGAAAGGTTGTTGATGAGTGGTGGTGGGGGGTTAGGAGAGGTCGTTGAGGGAGGGGAGAGATTGTTGTGAAGGGGGGAGGGGAAGAGATTGTTGTGAAGGGGGGAGAGGGAGAGATTGTTGTGAAGGGGGAGGGGGAGAGGTTGTTGTGAAAGGGGGAGGGGGTTTCATCATTATTATGGTCACGCCGTGATCCACCTTAAGTCGCTGATTTGGTCCTGCTTACTGCAGGACCAAGCGCCACGCCGTCCGAAGCGACAATGAGCAAAAGCATTTTTTTGCCATTTAAATGATCTTTATTTCTTGTGTTTGTGTGGTTTACATGTATGAATTTGTTAAGTGACACAGATGCGTCTTTTCAACTTTGGTACATTTGAGATTTTAATTATTATTTACAGTTCCTAGTCCTATCAGGCCTATTTTTAAGTATGACCACCTTGGTGGGATTGGTTTGATTTGAATTGGAAAAAGGAGACTACTTATAACTACTATTTACAACTACAACTAACCTACAACTACTATATACACCTAACCTACTATATACAAATTGCTTATCAAAGCATGTTCTGATAAATTACATTTTTGTGTAAATTTAGTCTTAATTTCGTTAATTTTGGAATCTATTTTGGCAATGCCTGCCTCTTCATGTAAATTTGTTATTCTAGTGTCGAAAGGACGATCAAGAACCATCCTCAGCACTCTATTCTGAGCGACCTGAATTTTGTTCCTGTGAGTCTGTGCACATGATTCCCACACCGGAGCTGCGTAGAGGATCGCAGGTGCTACGATTTGTTTGTAGACGGCCAGTTTGTTCACCCTTGAGAGGCGGGATCTGCGGCAAATCAGCGGATACAGACTCCTAACCAAGGCGGAACACTTGACTACGGTTTTCTCCACATGCGAGCGGAATAGGAGCTTTTCGTCAAACAACATCCCGAGATAGGTTACTTCGGCGGACCACTCAACCCTTGTGCCATCCATGATTACAGTACAAGAGGGAGTCGGTTTTAGTTTGGGTGATTGCCGATGGAGGAACATGATTGTTTGTGTTTTGGAAGCATTGATTTTGATTTTCCACGTGGTGGCATAATCAGCAAAGGCGTTAAGGCATCGTTGAAGTTTGTTCGTTATTTCGCGAGGCATCCTTCCTTTGACGGCTATTGCGGTATCATCTGCGAACAGGAAAAACACGCAACCGTCTCCAAGGGGAGGAATGTCGGAAGTGTAAATGCTGTAAAGCAAGGGTCCCAGCAGACTGCCTTGCGGGACTCCTGCTGGGATGGAAAACGTGTCGGAAAGACAACCATTCAACGATACCTTAAACGACCTTTGCTGGAGGTAGCTACGGGTGATTTTAACCAGATGTAATGGAAAGTTGAAGTTACAAAGCTTGTATACAAGCCCATTGTGCCAGACATTATCAAACGCTTTCTCAACGTCTAACAATGCCATGGCTGTGGACTTGGATACAGCTTTGTTACTTCGGATGTTATTCATCACCCGCACTAGCTGGTGATTGGTGGAGTGCCCCTTTCTGAACCCAAACTGTTCCGGAAGGAGAATGTTATTTTCCTCGACAAACTTGAGCAAACAATTGAGAATGAGTTTCTCGAACAATTTGCTCAGCGCTGAAAGGAGGCTGATTGGTCTGTAGCTTGAAGCTAGCGTTGGGTCCTTCCCGGGTTTGCGGATAGGTATGATTTTCGCTGTCTTCCAGATACTTGGAAAGTAGTGCAGTTCCAAGCATCTGTTGAAGACAGCAGCCAGCAGAGAGTGAACCTTCATGCTGAGATTTTTCAACACTAGGTTGAATATTCCGTCAAACCCGGGGGCCTTCATGTTTTTAGTGCATTTCAGCGCTGAGCAAATCTGTTCCACTGTGATTCTATCCTCCGGAGGGATGGCACAAGGGGAGGAATCAAGGTTGAGTACGCATTGCTCAACCTGAACTTCGAGCGGACTTTGGATGTTGGAGCCAAGCAAGTGCGATTTGGCAATATTCTCACCAATCGCATTTGCTTTCTCCTGAGGGGTGATTATGAGCCGATCGTCATCATTTTCATCTTTTAGTGGCGGAATGGGTTTAGGGTGCGTCTTTAAGACCTTGGCAACTTTCCAGAATGGTCTGGAGCGGTCGTCCAGATTCTGGACAAGCCGCCCGAAACTTTCGTTCCGGAGTGAGACCATTCTGGAAGCAATCTCCTTGTTCAGATTGGCCATTTCACGTTTCCTCGCTAGATCTCCAGTCCTCTGAAACTGGCGTCTACGAACATTTCTCAGGCGAATTAAGAGTTGGGTGTGGGAATCAATAGCAATAAACTTACCCCTCACAGGAACTCGTCGGACGCACGCCTCGTCAGCCACGGTTATGGCTTGGTGGAGTACTTCCAACGCTCGGTCGATGTCCTCCACGGAGTCAAGCGGCGGGTTGTCGATGATGTGCCTGTCTACCACGCGTCCAAACTGGGCCCAGTTTACGCGATGGTAGTCCTTGCGCAGGCTTGGAGCAGCAGCTACGTTGTATCCCAGTTCAGCCACCACCGGTTGATGGTCGGAGCTGAGTTCGTTTAAGGCTACCGGCTTGGACAAGCCGGTATTTGAAAGAAACAGGTCTAGCGTCGATGGGTTGCCTGCCGGTGAGATGAATGTTGGCTCGTCCGAGAACCAAACGGAGTACAGCCCATGCTGCGAATGGTCGAACAGCAGACGACCGTTCTGGTTCTGCTGGTAGTTCCGCCATGCCTCATGACGAGCATTCAGATCTCCTCCAACAACGAAGCGGGAACCGGTACGGGTGATGGTGGACAGGTCCTTCTTAAATTTAGCCGCTAGTCCACTACTGGCGGCACACTGTCGAGGGCAGTAGACGGCGATGAACTGGACGTATCCAGTCGACGACTCCACCTCCACACCAAGGGCCTCGATGATAGAGGTGCGGATATGGGACAGAGTGTGGTATTTTATTCCTTTCTTGACGACGACCGCAACACCACCCCCCCTGGAGCTGGTGCGATCAAGCCGGATAATGTTGTGGTCAGGCAACCAGAAGCTGTCGCCGGACTTTAGATGGGTCTCGGTTAGTAGGCCCACGTCGATGCTGTGCTTGCGGAGGAAGTCGGCAAGCTCAATCTCTTTTGCTCATACAGAGCAAGCATTCCAGGTGACGATAGTTAGCGGTTTAGACGCCATATTGGATGATGAACTTACCGAGCACCTGGATCTGTTCGGGCTTATTGCGGCACTTACGAAGAGCACCGGACATGTTGACGAAAATTTCCATCAGTTCATCCGCTGAGAACAGATCGGGGTTGTTGTTTTGCGCTGTTGGTTGTCTCCAGAATCCAGGGGGGGATGGAGAGCTTTGGCCAGCAAAATCACCGGAAGCTTCTTGAGGGGGGGCGGGTTGCACCCGCGAATTCGCTTGCCTTTGCTGGGGAGCACGAAGAGGCGGAAAATCCTCCGTCCTGAATGATGGGGTTTTGTCCTTCTTGCGTCCTGGTTGATTGTTGCTTGACGCCTGCTTTCGGATGCGTTTGAAGTCCTCGCGTTTGGAGCACAGTCTGTCGGAACCTTGATGTGCACCACCACAGTTAGCGCATTTTATCGCCACGGCTCCATCCGCAGGGCAGTTGGAAGTGGCGTGTTCTTGAGCGCAGTTGCTGCAGCGTGGCTTGATGTTGCAGTTGCGGGTACCGTGTCCAAAATTGAGGCACCTCATACACTGCGTTACGTCACGATGGCCGCCACGGTATGGCTCCCACCGTACGATGATGGAGCAGATTGATCGGATGGCTTGTAGCGCATTGAGCGTCACCGTCCCTTTCTGGAAGTGCACCAGGAAAAGACAATCCGGGTACGTCTTCACGTTTTCGTCTCTCCTTGTCATTCGGAAGACAGCGATTGGGGCAAGCTTGTACCGGTTGATTTCAGCTTCGACCATCTTGGGGTCGATGTTTGGTAGACCCCTGATGACTACCTTGAAGGGCTTCTCACCGGGGATGTCGTGCGTGAAGAATTCCGCCTTGGTATCCTTCAGATATTTCACGGCCACTTCGTACTCCGCTTTTGTTCGGAGCATCACCTTGGTGCCGATCCTGCCGAGCTTAAACTCAGCTGCAACGCCCAGCGATGAAAGATCGCCAATCAGCGTGTTGAGTGGAACTTGCTTCACCACCAGTGGAGGAAGCTTCATTTTTGCTGCACTCGGGCTGGCAGCAGTTTCGTTGTCGACGGCGTCGCCGAAATCACCAATGACGCTGACGTTCGTCGCGGTGGCATCGTCCCGTCCACTCGCACCATCGGACTGGCCTTGATTTTTCTTCCTCTTCTTAGACCGCTTCACCGTGGCTGAGGTGGGATTCCCTACATCGGTGGGAAGAGTAGCGTACCTATTCGAAATAGGTACACTCAAGCTACCCTCACCGCTGTTCTTCTTCTCCGTTTTCTCTCGGAGCCTGCTCCGGGAGCGCTGTCTTCCCATCACACGAAGCGACCGACACTACTGACGACGCGATTAAACTGCGAATGTTTGGAACAAACTAGAAACTTTAGAACAACTCGATAGAGCGAGCAAAGACCGAACTGTACTGCTTGACGTACAAGCAGAGAATGTGTGATGAGCAAAAGCATGACAGCAGCGCTGTTTTATATCTTTTCAGGTTCAGAACCTGATAGGATTTCCCGCAGTTTTTTATGAATGGGGCGGAGCAGAAAGTTTCTTTTGTGCAGAATATGTAAAATAGGATGGACTTTGGATGTTAATATAATTGCATATATAGAGGCACCAGATATGTTTTACCGTCAGTTGTGTGTAATTCACCAACTGAATGTCATCAAACATGTCTTCAATGCAATTTTTTGTTCAAATTTGGTAAAACTTGGTTTTACTAATGATTGTGGTATGTTTAAAATTTATTTCCCGGAAAAAAGGGATCATTAAAGTCTGTCTCGTTTTCGGGTTATTGATGAGGGGGGTTTTAGAAGTGGTATTTGAGGGGGGGTGGGTAGGAGAGGTATTTGAGGGGGGGGGGGTTTAGGAGAGGTATTTGAGGGGGGGGGGGGGTAGGAGAGGTATTTGAGAGGGGGGGGGGTTAGGAGAGGTATTTGAGGGGGGGGGGGGTTTAGGAGAGGTATTTGAGGGGGGGTAGGAGGGGTTTGATGGTGGGGAGAGGGGTAGGAGAGGTTTCATGGTGGGGGGGGGGGTAGGAGAGGTTTGATGGTGGGGGAGGGTAGGAGAGGTTGTTGAGGGGGGGGCCGAGAGATTGTTGTGAAGGGCGTGTGTGCTTTTCCTCATTGTGGTCACGCCGTGATCCACCTTAAGCTGCTGATTTGGTCCTGCTTACTGCAGGACCAAGCGCCACGCCGTCCGAAGCGTTAATGAGCAGTGGCATGAGACCAGCGCTGATTTATATCTTTTCAGATTCAAGCAGAATGATGTGCAACCAAGTGGTATTCGTTTATGATGACTGGGTTTGCGAAAAAGGCTTATTTCATGAAAACAGTGATAAAATTATCATTTGTACATTTTCAAAAGTTTAATTACAGAAAAATTGGAAAAATATTTATTTCAACAGGTTCGTAATGTAATATCCTATCGATTGGCGTATTTGGATTTTAATTTCATCTATAAATGACAAAGTTACAAGCGTTCAAAACCTAACACTCCTTCACCACACATATTTTTTGACTTGCACCCCAGTATAGTCGACAAAGACGTAGTTCTACGTCAAAAAAAACTTATCTGCGATACTACTACCACCGAGTGATTACACAGCAGCAGCGGAGCGACGCGCAGCATGGGTGACCTTCGATGCGCGTGTGCGAGCGATCTTTGTAGTGGTATGCTTGTATGAGGCTCGGCACTCAGCTGGACACACGATGATGGATGACCGGTATAAATGCGGAGGAGATGCTGTTGGAGAATCCCTTTCAGCAATCGTGACTTGATTTGGTGAGGCCGAAGATTCGTTGAACGAACTCATGAAATGTTGAGCGAAAAGGCGGCATTTCTCCGGTTCAGATTCAGCGGTTTGCTCACCGAGATGAACTGACAATGGCAAACCGACTTTGTTCATTATAGAGTTTACAAACGCTTTGGAGAGATGATTGCGTACGGAAGACTTATCGTCGATACAGGAATCTGTTGCATTTCCTATAGTCGTTACTTGTGCGGTTGAGCTCCTGCTTCGTAATTTTCGAACGATTTTGACAGTATCTTCGTAGCGATTTAGCTCTATACCGTTTCAGTCGACGCAAGTGACCATTAGACCACGGTGGCTTTGGTGCGGGGTGGGCAATAGGTACAAATTCAGCCATGATATCCCAAATCATTTGACTGAAATATTCAACGGCATCGTCAACACATCCAGCTAATTTTAATGGTCGCCAATCGATACCAAAATTACCACTGCTATAATATTCATTGTATTTCTTTATATGGTGTCAGTGTTTTTATTTTAACGCCATAAATTAACAATAGAATTTACAAAAATCTAACTATTAAATAGATTTACGGGATCTATTATCGGTCTGATTTTTTATTTTTAACACAATGGTCTAAGGTTTAAAGCATCTCATTCATGAATTACTTGAATGCATCACATCAGTTGCATGAGCATGATAGACCGCCAGCCAGGCCAGTCATGTTGGTTACTCCAAGGTTACTTCATGCACAACCAGCTCTGAAAACCGATTATATTATTTCTCTCAAATCTGAAAGCAGAAAAACTGATGTACATGCGTGTTTCCTTTAAAAGCTGTGCACCAAAATGCATAAGGGAACTTTTGGCCCATCCATTACTGAATTGAATAAAAAAACCCGAATTTATCCACCTATGGTGTGATCAGACCCTTCTTACTTATTCAAGTTTATTTATTTTATTGTCATTATCAGTGACCAAGCCCCCCACCCCCGTGTCATCCAGTGACGCTACGCCACTGCCTGGGGGTACCCGGAATATATCCGGGTGTAGTCTATTTGGTGAGGCTACCAATCACCTTATCATCGTATTTTAAAGTGATTTAATGGGTTTTAATTCAATTCATATTCAAGCAACTTCCCCGGGGTACCCGGAACATGTCCAAGTGTGTCCAATGTGGTCTGGAACACTTAACACGACTTGCATTGATCTTATTTTTGAATTCTGTAGTAATTTGATGTGTCGCATGATGGTTTTGATACGTTTTCCGTTAAATCCAGCGTGAAGGCCCATATTCACCGGATCTTATTCCGGCCATATCTCCGGAACCGGTTCACCGATTCCAAAACCGTTCAAGACCTATCATTTGGCGCCGAGTTTGTCCAAATCGGTTGAGCGGTTGCTGAGAAACGTGAGCGCATTCATTTCGTTACATACACACACACATACACACATACACACATACACACACACACACAGACATGTTCCGATTTCGTCGAGCTGAGTCGAATGGTATATGACACTCGGCCCTCCGGGCCTCGGATCGATAGTCGGTTTTTCAAGTGATATCTATACCCTTCTTTGTAAGAAGGGTAAAAATATGACCTTAGACTGTAGCATACTAAAATAACATGAGCAATCATAACCATAAACATTTAGCGAGTGAATGTATCAACATTCGTTGGTCGGCTTTTTACATTTTGTTTACGTGGTACATAAAAGAAATCAGTGCCACTTATTTCAGGAACTGTACAGAAGTTCAGAGAATTTAGGGGAACTCAATAAAAATCAGGGATGTCAATAGATCATTAAATCAATTTTTAAACTTTAATGATGATCCAAGTGATGCAGAAAATATCAGGAACATTGAGAAACCTTTCATAAATTCAGGAAAGTCCACAGCTTTGAGGAAGTTTAAAGATCTTTTAAAGATCAGCCGGAAGAGTCCCGAGCAAAATGCCTGTCGATTCATTTTGACATGATTGGTTATCGGAACATTGATTACCAAACTTATTGATCCATAATGATAAAGGTATGATTATCTACTTTTGAACGATAAAGTCAGAGAATTGATTGCACTTGTGGTTTGCCAGTCAGAACGGGAAAACCCGTGAGAGGATGCTCTGTGGAAATTTGGATTCATCGGGAAAATCATCAATTCATGAAAGTAGCCCTTGACGTCTGCGATTTTTTTTTCAAAATTGAATTTTGCATAGAGAACATACGATTCGATTCTGCCATCGGGTGGCCAGAAAACGGTCCCCGAAATCATGTGCATAATGGTCAATTCCTCAACGTGGACCTGGAGATCCGAGATTGTTTCTAAATATGCCATCATCACATCGATTATGCTTCCGGGTAGCCAGAAAAAAGGTCCCCTGAATATCCGTAATCACTGGGAAAATGGCCAATTCCTAAAAGTAGACCTAGAGATCCACGATTTACTCTAAATTGTAGACGATCATGAGCATAGGGAAAATATTCCATCACCATATCAATTCTGCTACTCGGTGACCTGAAATTTATTCTAAATTGTATACAATCATCAGCATATACCTAAAATGCTATCACAATATTGCGTGGCCAAAAAATAGTCCTCGGGATATCCAGAATCACCGGGAAAATGGCCAATTCCTGAAAGCAAACCTAGAGATCCACGTTTTTTTTTCTAAATTGCCAGTAACCAGCAACCAGCATAGAGCATGCCATTACCATATCAATTCTACACACTAAGATTTTGTTTCTGTGTTCGGTAAATTTTACCGAAATCAGAACAGCTGAACGTTCGGTAAAACTTTGACCTTCGTTTTAAAGGCTATTGAATTTTGTCAATCGTGTCATTTTATTGGAGATTTAGTTTTAAAGTAGCTGAAAAGCAATTGAATTGCATTGCATAAATTTTACCGAAAAGTTCAGGTAAAAATTACCGAAGTCGGCGATAATTTCTAAGTGTGTACTACCGGATGGCCAAAAACCGGTTATGTGGATATCTGGAATCTACGGGAACATGGTCAATTCCTATTGCACACGATTTTCTATTTTTCAAAATAACATGCGATATTGCTATTTGCTACAAGCAGACGAAAGGAGCCCCAATGGGAAACCCCGTATCCCCCTTCTTGTGTGAACTTTTCATGGCCAACTTGGAGACAATCCTGAAGGAGAAAGGACTATTACCAAACCGTTGGTGGAGGTTTGTTGACGATATCTTCAGCGTAGTTAAACGGGAAGCCCTTCCACAAATTTTAGATGAGATCAACAGAATTCATAAGGATATCAAATTCACTCACGAGGTAGAAAAGACGGGAAACTCGCATTTCTCGATCTTCTAGTCATCAGGGAATCGTCATCATCTTCCTCCCTTGAATACGAAATTTACAGGAAACCAACAAGCACCAAAAGAGTTATCCCCTATACTTCCAACCATTCGTTCCAGCAGAAAATGGCCGCCTTTCACCACATGATTCACCGAATGCAGACTCTTCCACTCAGCGATACAGGAAAGGTTAAGGAATTACAGTACATCTTCGAAACAGCAAGACTCAACGGATACAAGGAGACCACAATCCAGGCAATCATCGATAAAAAAGCGAGAATTCTACAAAGGAGATTATTTACAACCCTCACCACAGCACCTGAACCATTGAAACGAGTGTCCGTTCCATTTGATCAAGATATTACCACAATTAAAACAATTCGGATTAGATTTAGTTTTCACCAGTAGACATAACCAGTTGAAATCATTGTTAGGATCCACTAAAGACCCAGTTAATGTTTTAGGTAAAGCAGGTGTATATAAAATAAGCTGTAATCATTGTAACAAAGTATATGTAGGACAAACCAAGAGAACTTTAGCAACTAGATTTAAAAAACATATAGCGGAGGTTAATAAGGCCAAAAAGCAAGAGGAAAAAGGCCTAACATATGATTTCAAATCAAAGGTTGCAGAACACATCTTCACAGAGGACCACCAACTATCGAAGGAGGACATCACGATTTTACGAACCGTATCTACACCATGGAAATTGGATGTTGCAGAAAGCCTCGAGATCAACAAACAACGTAATTCAACTTTACTCAACAGGGATCAAGGAAACGGACACACATGGCTTTTCAAGTTACTACCTAAGACACATCAACGAGTAAGCAGCGGAGTACCTGTTCCTATAGAAAATTAAATTTAAGTTTACCTAGTTTCTAAGTGAAAATGTACCTGTGTTAATATATATTCGGTAAATGCGATGTTTTTCTTCAGTCGAGTATTAGTACAAGACACTGAAGAAGTCTGCACATAGTAGTCAAGGATAAGCAAATAAAGTAGTGGAATTAAATGGAAAATACTAATCCTTCTCTCTCTCTCATTATACAGGTATTCCACTAAGACGCCCACATTCATCAGGGTTTGTGAGCTTAGTTTTGGTGATGTGGAACAATTTATCGTGCATATGCGCGTTCACAAATATAAAAGTTATATGGACTGTGTTTTTTCCGGAGTGTGTAGTGCGGTACAAATCTTTCGATGCGTACAAAAAACGTCTACGGCAGTGCCACTTTTATTTTAAAATCAGCGCTCTTTTCGTTGTTCCGTTTCCTCGTGCGATTTTGTGGAAAACAGCATTAAAGTGGTAGAAAAACATGCATCAAAGAATCTTCATTCGTGGCAACCCATATGTTGTCCATTTGGATATCATATGAAAAGGCCTTTCACAACCGTGAATAGTATGTGTATCCACAATATGTATTTTCATCGGAATAGGAATGTGAAGACATGTTGTTGTGGATTTTGAAGTAAGGACCAGTGCGAAGTACGAAGAAACGATGAATTCCGACGCGGTACTCGTTGGCTTCGGTTGTTCTGTGAGCTTGAGCATTTTACCATACCACTGGAACTTTAACAGAAGTATATACACGCAAACAAAAAATCTATTACAATGAATGTTAGTTCCAGTTCCTATCATCCTCTGTTCATGAACATCGCAGCGAATGTTAGAGGTTGACCTTGCAGGCGATGTAATGGTTTTTTGTCTTTTTTATTTCGTGTTCTGTCTGTGCTTTCACCTACACAAGCAAGCATTTGCCTTGATTTTTATGTATAACATGGAAGAACGACGCACACCCTTGCCTCGAATCTCTCCAGCAGAAAAGAGCATACGAAGTCGAGTGTGAGAGGAAATGAGCGCTTCTTGTTTGCTTTTAGGCTATCCTTACTCAGAAACATGGAGAGAGCAGTGGAGAAAGCACAGGTCTGATAATCGCAACGTTCGTTGTTCGAGTCCCAGTCGTCAACCTTTTTCCTATTTTTTTTCGACATAATTAATTTACCTCACTAATACACTCTACATTTTTCGGTCTCCAATTTTCTTGCATTGGACCGCAGCTAGGTATATCGCATCCTCGGTTCATGCGGTCTCCACTTACATCCTCTGATGATGAATCCCACATAATTGTAAGCGAATCTTACATCCACCGGTTGGGTGTACATACTCACATGCAGCAGATCTTAGGATGATTTCGGATGACCATAACAAAATGGTTTTGTATGTATGTTGGGCAAAATGAAACGAAGTATAAAAAATATACAATTTGCGGTATCGGTGGCATTCTTGTAGGATGTTATTATATGCAACCCGTGTAAAATGATCTACCTCTCCATTTATTAAGATTTATTTTTTTCAAGCAACATTTTTATCAGCATCCTGTTTTCGGAAATCATCTGAGACGAGCAAAGTTCAAAGTAGGTACAACTATTCGACCCGGAAGCACCAGTTGCCGGTGAAAGAAGAAATTATCCAATAAAATCCAATTCAGCTCATTCTACCCTCAACGCTTTTCTTCGAATGGAGCCCCAGTTTTCCCCTGGACCTACTAGATCGACTGAAAAGAAATTTAAAATTTATTACAATCAAAACTTCCATCGGTCAGCAGCGGGGAGCATAGAAAAACTCCTTTGCCAGCAGAAAATTTCACATATATTTTAAAATTCCCATCACGGTCCGGCTCATCCGTTATGCTACACTGTGGCACTGGGGAGTTTTTGTGTTTTCCGGCACCAGCCACGTGATTTTCTTCCGATTGCTTGTATTTTAAACAACTTTTGGCTGACCACCAACCAACAACCCCCTATCCCGATCCAGCCCGGTCCGGAACACTGTGCTGGACTCTTTTGCTGTTTTGCAGTCAATTTGCTTAGTCGGACTAAAAGTTTACCCCTGCTGTGGGTGAGTGAAAAGACCCAGATTCGCCGTTTGCAGTTCGAAGCAGAGTTTGGATTAAGTGTTACGATGTCTGACGGAGATAAAGAACAGAACGCTAATTACACCAAATTACATAAATAAATAATACTCACACTACACGATGCAAGGGAGCGACGAAAACTGAGGAAAAACCCGTCACCACCGGCAAAATGTAATTATGTGTTGTGGCAGCGTGACGTTTAAAGGCTATACTAATTGGAATGTTTGAATAACGTAACATTATTTTTAACGCGGTTAAATTTGTCAAAAATGCAAGCAGATCTTCTTCTTAGAATTCCTCTCGGTTAACTATCATTCAACCGAAATTACTTTCGACAGCCGTGGAAATAACTGACCAAAGCAAAAAAGTTGATAAACTCAAATCAATTAAGCACAAATGCGCGATAAACATAAGCGATCAAATTAAGCGGGATTACTTGCTCCAAGGATGGAGAAAAAACTGACACGAAGATTAACCGACTTTCATCGTCGTGACTTCCTGCCTGCTTTCCAGTTTTCCCCAGTGGGCATTCAGCTGTGAGCGAATCTTTTTCTTTCACCTTTGGATCTCGTTGCTTCGAAGGTTTTCGGTATTAAACTGATGGGAAGGTAATTATTGAGAGGTGACAATTTGCGTTGCTGAAAAAAGAAGCATTTGTACTGGTCAAGTGAGCATAGAGGCTTGAATATTCAATGTGAATAATGACATTAAGAGAAGGATGGTAAATGTAATTATACCCTCCTTCCCCCAACCCGTGAACAAGCGTTTACTTTTCCATAGCCCCTCAACGCCTAAGTTGTCCATATGGTATATGGACGGGCCCAAAGAGGCAGCCCTAAGTATGTGCCTTTAGATATGATAAAACGATCCATACAATATTGAAAAACGTTCTTTAAAAAATATCCAAATAATCCATAAAACACCGCAGAAAATCTCTAAAAAAAAATGTGAATGATCCATGAAAAATATCAATATGATCCATATTTTATGTAATATTTAGCAACACAATTGTAAAAATGTGCCGCTAAATTTCTAAAAAATTAGCATTGAAATTGCACGAATTACCCATAAACATATTGCAAATGATCCATAAAACATTCAGCAATGAACTTTAAACGAATGAAAGGGTTCCATAGAAAATCAAGTTTGCGCACTTAAAATATAGACACGATCCACGAAAACCAAAATCAAAGATCATAATAGAACCTAAAAACATTCTTTTTTATTTGTTTTTGTGAAGTAAACTTCTTAAGAAGGGCATGACATAAATTATTGAAAACCCTTTTTTTCATTTTTTTAGCTTACAATTTATTTTCGATACAATCCTTATATGGGGTTTGATCCATTCTAATGTAAGTTTTATATGCTACAATGACATTCCATTTATTCAATTATATCGCCTGCTATTTTATAAATTTTTAATTGAGCACAGGCAGTAGATAAAATGAATTTAAGGTAACTTAAATAAGTGAAAATGATACACCTTAATCATTGGAAATAAAATGTAATTTCACTACTACTACTTCGGATATCTCGTATGTTGGTTGACCGTTGGTTGATAGATAACTAAAATCGGCCAACAAGATTATCATGCATACATTCAACACAAAAGGGGATGATAGCAGTGCTGACTGATCCAGATAATAACCATATAGACGCATTTCGCGAAAATCTCCTTTTAAATTTTATTCATATCTTTTTCTTTACGGATACTTTTAGCTAAGAATGCTGAGTTGCTATAGTAGTATCGGATTTTGCCTGAGTAGTAAAAAATATAATCAAACATATTGTTTTCAAATGTTATAAGCCTTTTTCATATGAAATTCTCGATTAATCAAAGTGAACTTAGTTGATGATCAGACAAAATTGGCTCTCAAATTGAGCTTCATTGGATTTTGAGATGATATTTTTCAGCAGGTGAAAAATCTAATAACAAGTAAACAGCACGGCTTTTTTAAATGTCGCGCAACTACCTCTAATCTTCTAGAATATGCATCTTTCATTCTTAAAGCGTTTGACAGTCTCAAGCACGCGATATACACCGGCTTCAGTAAAGCATTTGAACGCATCGACATACCATTATTGATCCTCGAATTGCAGAAAATAGGAATGGAGCCTGGACTTTTGAATTGGCTTCAATCATACCTAACACATCGTAAACAAATAGTCCGCTTTCAAAATAAACTTTCAGAACCAATTTCAGTCACCTCTGGGGTACCCCAGGGTTCTCATTTAGGCCCACTTCTTTTTATTATGTACATAAACGACATTTCCTTCATACTTAAAAAAATTAAAACTGCTTGTATATGCAGACATCATGAAGCTCTTTATGGAAATAAGTAATTCTAGCGATGCAGAAGAACTCCAGAATGAAATCAATATATTGAAAAAAATGTACTGCAATAGCATTTAGCAGAAAAATTGAAACACCGTATATTGAAATATCATTAGGCAACCAAACAGTAGAAAAATGCAAAATTGTAAGAGATCTAGGTGTAATCCTTGACTCCAAACTAACTTTTATGGAACATTATAATACTATCATTAATAAAGCAAACAGAATGCTAGGCTTCATTAAAAGGTTCAGTCATAATTTTGAAGACCCATACACTATTAAGCTATTATATACCACATTTTGGAATACTGCAACCTAGTATGGAATCCATACATTTCCATACACGAAGAACGCATAGAATCTGTCCAAAAACAAGTCCTTTCATATGCTTTACGTAAATTGAATTGGACTGCATTTTCATTACCATCTTATGAAGCGCACTGCATGCTCATCAATATACAAACACTTAAGGAGCGCCGCCAATTTGCAATGCTTTTCTTCATCAACAACATTATGTCAATGCGCATATATTCGGCAGAAATTCTCGCACAATTAAACTGTTACACACCTTGTCGATATCTTAGAACACGGAATTTATTTTCTGAAAAATCGTACAGAACAAACTATGCAAAAAAATAGCCCATTCAATGGAATGATGCGCCTGTATAATTTGCATTGCTGAACTATTGACATCACTATGTCCAAGCAGCAAATAAAAACTAAGCTAAAACAGGATAGAATTAATGCATAGTATGTAAGTAAACATTGTAATAATCATTGTATGTAGTCTACACTGGCTTGACGAAATAAATAAATAAATAAATAGATTATGACCTTCCCTGGTTTAGTTCTGTATGAAAATGTCACTTTAAAAAATTCAGTTCGGACATGAAAAAGTTTTTGTTAGAAAAACTTTTTTACTTAAAAGTGCCCAACTAGCGATGCATGGACGGTTGGTAGTTAACATGTTTACCTATCTTGAGACAAAATTTCATCCAAATCAAAGGCAGCCATTTTTTTTAAAGCAGCTTTTAATTTTAAAAGTCTATTCTTTTCAGTGTAGTTATTGAATGAATTTTTTTTTCAGTATTATTATCCAAAATTTTGGAAAATTTCTTAAAAGTAATCCATTTAACACTTTTTTGTAGGAGTTGTCATTTTTTCATTATATTTTTTTGAGTTTGGCCCTTCTCAAATGATAGTCTAGATCTATTTTGGAAAAAAAAACTAAGTAAGTGGCTTATTTAGTCAAGGAACACACATCCAGAAAGTTTCATTGCAATCTGATAGGGTGTAAAATGCGTCTATATTGCAAAACAGAGAATTAGAAGGCTCGTACTAAGTACCAATCAAAACCAAAGATGTGATTGTGGCAAAGAAATAAAACCGATTAGTTAGTAGGCGATTAGTTGCACCTAGCAGATACCGGAATCATTGCGACACCTGATTGACTCCAGCATTTCTTAATTGAAGGCAGTCACTATTCTATTAGCATATCTAAGCAATCACTTCCCACAATAACATCACCAAATCATGCACTCCCCAAATTAACCTCTTCACCACTAGCGCCACCCCCGCGATCCAAATTAAAATCATATTAATATCATTTCATTAAATTATCATTTCATATACCGCCAAGCACAGCGACGTGGCCGCACAAGCGGAGAAAATCAACCAAACTTCAACCATCCACCAACATAATCCCGTTGTTTGTCAGTATTTTGGCTGCCACAGCATCATCACCACTCTCACTATCATCACAAACACGGCCTTTGGTATTCCGCTGTGAAAATCAGGAGCACGGTGCAGTGGATTTTCCTACCGGCATTGGCGTAGCTAGAAAATTTATCTGAAAGGGGCCTGGGGGGGGCAGTTGTTTTTTTTTTATTTTGCTAAACTATAGTTGAATAAAAACTCGCGAAGATGCTTGTTTTTGGGTACATTTTTTCTGTGACCAATAATATGACAATGAAACTTACTTTTATTTTAATGGTGAAACAATAAATTTGATTATATTTATTTCATAGCAATGATTGGGACCTCGATTGGGGGAGCCTTAAAAACTTACTTAATTTGAACAAGCGATGATCCTTTGTTCATGCTTTGTGTAATGAAATCACATAGCGACCGGATGTCAAACATTTAACCATCTCAAACTTAAGAAAATGCGCAGAGTTAGGTAATTCCATGAATTTTGTAAATAGCTTTTTTTTTAGATTCTGTATATTTCATCATCAGTTAAATCTCAGACAGGATCCAAAATTAAATTCTAGGAGTTGGAATTTGAAACATGATAAAGTGCAAACAGAATTAATTTCATACATTTTGGACATAAATATGTTCAAGGTTAAGATTTAAAATTTTTGAAAAATACTGAAAAGTCTGGTTATAATTTGTCATGATTCTGATATTTGAAGAGAAAAGAAGGTAATAAAGCACTTATGCAGAACCATTTTTAATTCAATGCATCAGGCTAACTAACATTCGGAGTCAATCAAGATTTAACTTTAATTCTAATCGAAAGGAATGAACTCGATACTTGAAAGATTGTGTCTCTGTTTGTGACTAGATAATAATTGAATTTATTTTTACAAAAGCATTGGGATTTTTTAAATTTAAAATGACGTTAGTTTTGGTTATACCCATTTGGAACCAATTAATTATTTACACGAGCTTTTTTAATCATAAAATACACACAAAAAACACGGATTTTTGTATGTGCTAAGGCATTCAAACTATCCTGCAGCTGAATTCCGGGAATAAATTTCATCGAAAAGAAAGAAATTTGTACACATTAGATATGTGTAGAAATTTCCACTTTTCGTTAAAATGTATGCCGGAATTCAGCTGCTGGAGTGCTAATTCTTACCAATATAGCTAAATCACCAAGGCACGGGTCTTCCCTATAGAGAATGTACAAACATGTCCATAAAATCTAGATTCATATTTCAAGATTCCATCAGATTGAAGAACTATGAGGGCTCCATTGTCCTGCATGATTTATTATTTATCAGTCCCTAGTAATTGTTCTTATTAAATGTGGGCAAAACCCTTGTGTGAAAAGTGTTTTGAGCAGAAACGCCGAAAAAGAAGTCTTAAATGCAATGTAGGCAATTTCATTCAAAACAACTGGTAATTTTGCGAAAAACCCTGAATTTCTTGATATTTGAAACATTGTACCGCAAATTTTAAATTAATTCGGATTCATTGACACTTATTTTAGTAAAACATGATACTTGAATGGTAATGACATCAATAGTTGAAGTCCTATGATCGTTTGTTTGGATGTTGATATTGTATGCTACTTAACGTCAGATCTATAAAATTATAATTTATGCAATATTTTTTTCTTTTTGTTAGGAAAAGAGATCAAGGCAATCATTGGAGTCTCATGATGATATACCTTTAAAATTTCTTTTGATATCTATCACCGACCATGTTATACGTGACAATTAAAAGTGCAACGCATTATGATCAATTTCCCCCTGGTGATCAATTTTCCCCCGGATTACGGTACTTCCTGAACAACCTACAGTCTTGAAAGAACATTGAATTTTTAAACAGTTGGAGATCCTCAGAACTTGATCAACCTGAAGTCTTGGAAAAATATTCAGAGAAATTTACTAATATCTTTGTCTATATGGAGATCTTTTGAATATTTCCTGCTTTCTAGAAAGGATGTCTGAAAGAATATGCAACGTTTCCTGAACGTCTACAAAACTCCCTTAACTTTTACTAAATTTTCTCAACTTCTACGAAGTTCCCTGTATTTATTCCAAATTCCATATTTTGTCAATCTCTCTTAAAGGCAATATTTTGTCAATCTCTCTGGAAAGACACCTATCATCTACAAATATTCTTGAACATCTGGAAAGTTCCTTGAAATTTAACGAAGTTCTCAAAACCCCCAAGAAGTTCATGGAGCTTTTTCGAATTAAGATCTCCTAGAAGTTTATTGAACTATCCTTAGATCTTCTACAAAATTCCCTGAACTTTTTAAATATTCCTTACAATTATATGAAGTTTTACGCAGCTTCTCAAAATGCTACGAAATTCGCAAAACTTCTACAAACTTTGTTGTACTTCTATGTTTCTCGATGATTTTCAGCGAAGTTCCACGAACGAAATTTCTAGCATTTGAACGTAATTTTCACAACTATTCCAAGACCATGAGGCTCCAAAAAAGTGTCCTGAAATTATGTAGAGGTTTCCGATCAATAATGAACTTTCCTGAAATAAAATAACGTGCCCTTAACTTCTACGAAGCTCCTCAAACTCAAAAAAATTTGCCACTTCTGCGCAGTTTTCAGAACTTTTTCAAGTTTCTTGTTTCTACAACTTTTTTTCTGTGGATCTATGATGTTCCCAAAATTTCTTATAAGTTTTCTCAAATTAACAAAGTTTCCAGAAGATAAAGAAAAATCCCTGGACTCATTACAAATTTGTAGATCCTGTAGACGATTAAATATCGATATAATATAATTTATCAAAATTGCTTCTTCTAGTGCAGAACGTAAGAAAAGTAGTCAACATAAAGGTCTAAGAAAAGAATATGGGTAACATCGAACTTGACAAAATACCGGTGAATAAAAAAACACCAAAAGTTCTGTGGGGGGGGGGGGGGTTAGATAATTCTGGAGGGGCCTGACCCCCTTGGCACGCCCAGTAGCTACGCCAATGCCTACCGGTCGTTCGTGTTGCCACCATCGCCATCTCCAGCACCACCAGATGTTATTTTCCATTAATAAACAATTAAATTTCTCGCGCCAGCTGAAACACGACTGCCGCGTGGTCGATGGAAGTGCAAAATTTAATTTATTCCGGGAAAAATTCAACCGGAGAAATTTTTGAAATCTCAACAATCCGCACGGATGTTGAGAACGGGCGCTTGCTTGGGTGAGTGTTATTATTGCACTCGTAGACAGGGGGCAACTGACCAAGAGTGAAACGGCGTTTTTCTTCTGCATGGCTGGCAGGACAAAAACAAACGGAAAATCTGTATGCGGTCTTTAAATAAACATTTATGCTGACGATGGTCTGATTTTCGGGGGAAGAGTGAATGCCCGGGCGTTCGATTCTTGGCTCGTTATAATTGAATTGGAATCCATTGCTAGTGTTAAAGATATGCAACTTTTGAGAAATATCGGAAACTTATATGTGCTACACAAATTGGCACTACTCGATTAAGATTCTGATCTTTGTAGACTGTTGACGCTGCAGTTGCGTGAAGTTTCGTTGAGTTTAGAACGAATTGAAGGGTCATAGAATTTAATTGGATTTTCGATCGAATGGATAAATAAGAGCGGAATAATAGATTCTTTAAAGAATTAATTTTGACGTAGGACTACGTCTGTGATTTCTATATGGGGGTACACTTTGTGAAAACCGAAAATGGGACATGTAACAAAATTATGAAAGATTTTGAACGTTTATAACTCAGCTACCCCTCGACCAATTTCAATAATTTTATCACCAATCGACCAGAAATATTCCTACGGATCTGTTAAATTTAAGACTTCATCATTTAAAAAAGTAAGAGGTTGTATCCAAGACTCGACCGTAGATTTGACGTAGGATTACGTGCTCGGTATCAATATTTGGCGACTATGTTGGGGAAACCACTTTTTGCAGGCAATCGGTGATAATTTTGATAACAGTTGGACATTTGTGTAATTTTCATTAGTGACCTATTGAAAATTGATGAAGTATTCAATTTAAGATCTTTGAAGAAAAATTACCAATCGATTGGCTTGTTTAGTATTGAAATCCATCCATTATTGACAGGGTTATAAGTGATAAAAACCTGACCACTTTTGGTAACATGGTCGATTTTGTCGATAAATGCATCCCCAATATGTTGCCGAGAGACGTAATCCTATGTCAAAGTGTAAACTTTGCTGGAGACGATGTCATAACACTCGAAAGCAATTTTGTGAAATATGAAGTGAAACAAATCCTAGTTCTGCATGATGATTTTGTTTGATTGTATTTATTTGTAAAGTCGACGGGAAATACCAGATGGCGAATTGTTTTTTTATGATAACTCCTCACTTGAAAACAGGCAAAAACTCACAAACATGCTGGTTTTTCATGGTATATAGAGTGCTAATTCAATAATCAATTAATTACCTCAACATTATGCCCCTAATTTTGGCCCATACATAAATTCAGTAATCGACTAAATTTTCAAAAGCAACCAAAAATATTCATTAGTACCGTCCCAATGACGCGTTCATCTGGATAAAATTGATAAGTAGCAGATTTTTAGCGATGGGCTCAATCTTAGATCCATAGGCCAACATTAGAGCCAATTCCCCTACAAAAAATTCTATAATCCATATTAAATTTCCTATGTAAGCGCCAATCGAAACAAACATTTTGACGTCACTACAAGGTTGATTGAGTAAAAAACGAATCGTGCAAAGCGGAATGAAAGCTGAGGGAAAAACGGATTAATCATTTTGTCAAGCTTCTGCTTTCATGTTCCATCAGATGTCACTGCTGTTGTTGGCGGTGGCATCTATCGGAAACTACACATAATTTGTTTTCCAATAACTGTTCACAAAGGACAGTGCAGTGCAAAACATGTCTGGTACCTCTATATATGCATTTAGATTAACAACTGAAGTCCCTCCTTCTTTACACATTCTGCACTCAAAATAGCTCACCCCTCACAGGATTTCCTTCCGAATTGTATGAATGGGGCAGGGCAGAAAGTTTCGTTTGAGCAGAATATGTAAAAAAGGAGGGACTTAGAATGTTAATCTAAATGCGGTACCAGACATATTTTGTAGTCATATAGGGTTAATTACCCCATTTCCGGCTTATTAATCACAACCCGCACTTAGTCTTTCTTAATCTAGCGCAGTTTAGCACCAAACGGAATGTTATTATTACTAATGGCTTCCAAATTTATTTACCTTTCTGTACGCACCGTAAGATTTGATATAAAGTAACAAATTGTTTAGATATTGTTATAAGTCTAACACTGCTTCTTGACGCCAAACTCAGCTAACGGATTCTAAACTCGGCCTTACGCATTGAAACCGCCAATGAATTCACTTCGGCCTATCTGATAAAGAAAAAAATTGATTCAGTTACTCCAAAACCTACTCGGCCCCTAGCCTTCGATCCGTCGGTGTATCGGAGTTGGTGGTTATGGTACATCGTTCTCAGTCGCTCGGTGAGGCAGGTTCTCATTTCCGCCGAGTTGTCCCCTGCTCTGAATCGGTTGGCCATGGTTCTATCTGATCGGATGGGGGAGGCATCCCACTCCCTGGCTCCGACCCAGTGGAGTTTAGACACCGGAGGGAGCTCATGGTGGGCGGTCTCTTGGAGAATTCGTTTCCCCTCCGAGAGGAGATAGAAATCTCCGCTGAGTTGCTCGTCGAGTCCCACGGCTCTCGTACAAACCGACTCCGCAATGAAAAACCGGAACGGTAGTGTTCCGGTCTCAATGCATGCGGCGTCGGCTGGTGTTGATGGCAGTAGACCGGCTGCAATCCGAGTAGCCTGGTTGTATATCGGTGCAAGACGGGAGATGATGGAGTCGCTGGACGCGCATAGAAGTTCGATTCCATATGTCAGTCGGCTGTGGACGATGGATCTGGCGGTGTTCATCACAATACCTCGGTTGTTCACCTTGTGTGGACCGGATAGGGAGCGAAGGATGTTTAGCCTTGTTCGACAGTTGGCCTTGACCTCGTTGAGGTGGGGGCCGAACCGGAAGTTTCGGTCAATCGTGACTCCTAGTATGGAGATGGATTTCCTCCTGGGGATTGCCTGCTTGTCGATCCTAATCGGGGTCGGTAGTGGCCGGTGACCATGCCGGCAGACATGGGAAACCGAGCTTTTCTCGGCTGATATCGCAAAGCCTGTCTTGGCGGCCCATCTACCAACCGCAGAGACCGCCGCCTGCAATTTTACCTTCATTGCTTTTAGAGTTTTCCCGACTACTAGGAGCAAGATGTCGTCCGCATACACCAGGATGTATATTTCCTTTGGCAGTCCCACAAAGATTTCGTTCATTCAATCACCGCGTGGTGAGTGGTGGTGTTCTCCGGTACACAACGAAAGGCTTCCCGCAAGCAGCTAGCGATCAAGGCTGACCTCAACAGATGATCGGATTCAATTACTATTATCGTGTACGGTCGTTGGCATCAGCAGCAGCAGCAGTGCTTTCGGCACGTGGCGTTGAACATTGTTCTCCAGTACACAACGAAAAGCTTCCTGGAAACAGCGAGCTGCAGCCCACATGAGCATCCATACAAGGAGGAAGAAGCCGCACCGCTATTGATCGGAATCAGTAGCTCTTCGTGAGTCGCTGTGGGCCATCTATGTCAAGCGCGTCATAGTAAATAGTATAAACAGAGAGAACCCCGCTCAAATTCCTATTCCTACACAAAACACAAGCTCCTGCTTCAGTTAACAAATAAGATTTGCTTTATAAGACCACGAAGTCCTACGTCGCCATTGCGTACAACCCCATAGGGCTGTCCCTTGTAGTTTTTTTTTAAGTAATCTAAGAAAGCTTCTCTTAAATTCAGATTATGTTACCAATAGGGTGAGTAATAGAGTGATGCAAAATTTGAAATTTTCGTTCCACAATACTTAAACGATTCCAAATCTGACTAACCTCTCAAAATTTGAACCTCTTTTGGTGAGAAACTGAGGTGGCACAAACCATTTGAAGTTTGTATTGGAATTACTATGGTAAAACTAAGATTTTTGTTCATGTCTATCTAATAATTGACCATATCGGTCTGCTTCAAAAACTTTCAACTGTACTTATAAGAAATTTTCCCAGCTACAACTTTGCTGAAATTAAATGCGAAAATGGCCGGCGCACCGGTGGTTAAGTGGTAAGCGTGTTTGCTTTCTAACACCCCAATGGGTCTGGGTTCAATCACAGCCGAAGGCGGTGGGATTTTTCTGAGGCATAAAAATCTCTGGTCACGTCTTCCTTCGGAAGGGAAGTAAAGCCGTTGGTCCCGACCCATGTGTGTTGAATGGGTGCGATATCCTACGCAGGTGTGGAAGCTGCCTTCCTGCACATTCGATTGCAGTCAATGGATAGCAATCGATGTCCGTTGGTGATTGGCACTAGATTGCAGAACAGAGACCGACGTTAAATAAAGGAATGAAGCATAAGAAGAAGAAGTATATTGAGAAGAATTATCAACAACATTTTTCGCATATATATAGTAGGGAGTCGAGAGGCGAGTTCGTGGTAGAATATATATTTACCTGAACTATAATCATTACAATCCTATGAAATTTTTGTAAAAACGTCTGGCATTATATATTACACCAGCAGCTCACTTAAATGTTATAAGGCATATAATGGCGCTTGCATTGTGAAGTAAAAGCGATTAAAGTGGAAGGATCTGTGCCTAAGGGCATGAATGGAATCTTGACGTAGACATAATGGCATGGGTCGCTTGCATTGTGAAGTAAAAGAAATAGTGGCGCTTGCATGGTGAAGTAAAAGCGATTAAAGTGGAAGGATCTGTGCCTAGGGCATGAATTGAATCTTGACGTAGACGTTTTTAAGGCATAATGGCATGTGTCGCTTGCATTGTGAAGCAAAAGAAATTAAAGTGGAAGGATCTGTGCATAGGGGCACGAATGGAATCTTGACGTAAGACCGCTAGGGCACGGAACAAATGTGAAAAGCATTTAGTTGTTTTGATTTTCTAAACTCCTTCTGATTTTGATTTGCACGCGTACAAAATTTGTAGTATTTTTTTCGAAGAGAAAGTTAATCAAAATCACTTGCACCCCGCTTCCAAGTTTGGTTACAAGATTACAACTCTGGAGAGCTTTTTGTGTGGTCGTTGAGGGCGTATGGTTTTGAATGTGGACACAAGCACAGATAAAATCCAACTCTTTAATGTAATAAGCTTGTTGGCCGTTTTGTTACCAAAGTTGGTGACAGCGTGAAGCATCTGTCGCTTCAAAGCGTAGACGACATCCATGGCCGCTTACGCTTGGCGTGTTCAGAGTAGGTGACAGCATCACCGATCACATTTTCCAGGATTATATTCCAGGTATTATACCTCGTGTTTTCTCGTAGATCAAACTGGAGATACGTTTGACACCGTCACGGCGAGCCAGACGATGGATGACGGTTATCGCGAAGAACCTTGCGAAGAGAAGACGCTTGGCGCCTCCTTTACCAAGACCTTTTCCTCCTTTGCCACAACCAGTCATTGTTGCTCGTTAGGTAGATGCGTGGACTACCTACTATACCACCACCTTCATACCGCTGCTGCTGATACTGCTGCTGCCTGCTCTGCACGCCGTCCGAAGCGAACATGAGCAGCGCTTTTATCCATCTTTTCAGCTTAAAGCTTTACAATGTGCAACCCATTCCTCGATTATGACGACTGGGTTAGGGAAGAACGTTTATTTCATGAAAACAGTGATAGAATTATCACTTTTTATTTGTACATTGCACAATGCTTGACATTACTTGACATTACATTATTTTTAATAGTTTCTTGTTGAAAATTATTAGTCGAAAGCATTGCTATTGATGCGCAAGGGCGTAGCCAGGTTTCGAGCTAGGGAGGGGCGAAAAAAATGCTAAGGAAAATTTGGCCGAATGTCATTTTACAGAAAGCCTTTGTGTTGCTGTGTTTAGGGGGCAGTTGCCCTCCCCTACCCTCTTCTGGCTACGCCTATGTTTATGCGGGGAAATATTTCTGATCGATTGGTGATAAAAATATTGAAATTGGTCTAGGGGGCAGCTGAGTACAGACTGTATTTGAAAAAAGTTGAATCACATTGATTAGTTTGTAACTTTTTAGCATGGGGGTAAAACTTATGAAATTTTGACCGAAACTAGCTAAGAGTGTAATGTTTACGCTGGCAGATTTTCATCACAATCTGTCAAGTGGTTGTAAATATGGCATCGTAGCAAGAGCATATCCGTCAAATTATCTTGTTTACCGTCGTAGAAAAGCCGGCTGCGTCCCACGGATGGATCGGGAAACACCGGGAAAACAGTTGTTGGGGCAGGAGTTCTACGTTGCAACATCACGGTTGACCGTTCCTGAGAAGGTGGACAAATTGGCCAAAACGTTCTTGGTTTGGCAGGCCATCTGTGGGGGCGTCAAAATGAGCCAGCCGTACATCACGACAGGTACCATTAACGGGTAAATTTACCAGGGCGAGTGCCTTCAGAAGCGCCTCCTACCCTTCCTGCGGTATCACGGAGGCGAGACGCTGTTTTGGCCGGATTTGGCATCCTGCTTCTACGCGCGGCCGATGTTAGACTAGTACAGAGACAACAATGTTCTTTTTGGGTCAAAAGACGTTAATCCACCTCGTTAAACACCTAAGATGTTGGAGAACGAACTGGTTTTGAAGAAACAGTGGTAAAAGTATCAACCTTATGAGTGGTGTCAACGGCAGCAATGAAATAGAAACTTAACCATGATTTTTTAGTTCTTTTTCCCTGAACGTTTGAAGAAAATCCGACTTAACTTGAATTATTGGCAACCATTTCTGTGTGTCTCACTTTTTTCGAGTACAGCCTTATGCATAATTAAACTGGTTTTGTATTACATAGCAACACATTCTATCAAAACTTTAATCACTTAAACTATCAAGGTGACTCATACTGACTGATTGTGTATTTTCACCGGTTCAGATAAATCACGGAGCAGCAACCATAAATATGTGCAGTTATCCGAGCAGAAGAAAATAACTTATGAATAACTAATTCTGTTACTGATACCAACATTGTTGTTTTTTTTTTTTTTTTTTTTGTTAATTACTTTATTTGTACAGGCTCAATCGAATAAACTTTACAGAGCCAAGTTATCATTTTGTTTATACATTATAAATGTCTTAAATCTAAAATTAGAGGATTGGAACCGATTGCTCGCGGTCTTCTCGAGGTTAGTGGATGACAATTGTTTGGATCGGGAGACGGAAAAGGAGATTTGGAATATGATTTATGATTCAAAAATTTCACTATTTCTAAAACATATACTTAATCCTATCGACGTTATATCAACTCTGTAATTATACAATTATTACAGAAACAAATCTACAAAAAAAAACACACACACACATACAAAACACAGACTAAACACAAGGTTAATCAAACTTACAATCTATGGTTAATATTCTTCAAGAAAACATATATGAGTTGCATAAACTCCAGATCGCGTCTAGCCAAAATATCCCGAACTGGAACATTAGGTTGTCTACCTCGAGCCCGAAGGGAATCGTACAACTCGGATCTGACTCCACGGTGCTCAGCACATGACCAAATAATGTGATCTGCGTCCTGGTAACCTTGTCCACATTCACAGAGATTACTGTCCCCCAGCCCAACACGGAACAAGTGAGCGCTTAGTGAATAGTGATTGGACATGAGGCGAGACATCACACGAATGAAGTCTCGACCCACCTCCAAACCTTTGAACCAAGGACACTTCGACACCTTAGGGATAATTGAATACAACCATCGTCCCAAACTCCCTTCACTCCATTTATTTTGCCAGCTGGCGAGTGACTGTTGACGATAAATGAAGAAAAATTCGTCGTAGGCGATTTGTCGATCGTAAATATCGCCTTCCATAGCGCCCACCTTTGCAAGCGAGTCCGCCTTCTCATTGCCCGCAATCGAGCAATGAGATGGGACCCATGCAAAGGTGATGACAAAAGATCTTAAAGATAAAGCACTTAGAAGCTCTCGTATTTTCATGAGAAAATACGAGGAGTGCTTTACCGGCCTCATGGAGCGAATAGCCTCGACAGAACTGAGACTATCCGTAAAAATAAAATAATGATCTGGTGCAAGTGAGGCGATCGTTTCTAGCGTATAATGTATTGCCGCCAGCTCCGCAACATATACGGAACAAGGAGCATGAAGCATTCGAGAGGCGCTATGAAATTCGTTATAAATACCAAAACCAGCAGACGCCTCTATTAGTGATCCATCTGTGAAGAACGATCTTGCGGAATCAACTTGGCCAAACTTTGCAGCGAAAATTGACGGAGCAATCATGGAACGATGATGCTCTGGGATTCCGCGAATCTCTTGCGTCATTGATAAATCAAAATGAACAGAACTGTCGAAGTCGGAGAAGCAGACACGATAGGGATTATGCTGCGAAGGGCTGACATCCTGTGTTATGTACACGTAGTACAATGACATAAAACGAGTTTGAGGGTTTAGCTCAAGAAGCTTCTCAAAGTTTACAAAGTTGATCTCGTCTACCGAATTCGTCGTTTCGCGAGGAATCATCTGTGCCGGCACAGAATCAGGACATACTTTTCGCGCGAACTTGAGAATCCAACTATCGGAGTACTCCTCGCTCTCGTTGTTTGAAGACCGGTTACGCATCCTTCGCGCCGCATTCCAAAGCGTATTCATCGACGTTTCGCGCGATAATCCGTCCACGAATTGCCGCCAGTATCCGCGTTTCTTGGCTTTGATGAGGCTCTTGAGTTCGCGTTCAAGAGCCGAGTACGCTTCGAAATGTACGGGTGTTCCACGTTTCCGGAAAAGCTTAAACGCGTCGGACTTTTTACGATAAACCTCAGTGCATTGCTGGTCCCACCAAGGGGAAGGAGGTTTCCTTCGGAAAGACGTTCCTGGAACCGGCCGAGTTTGAGCTTGAAGCGCGCTGTCCAAGATCAGATTGGAGAGGAAGTTATATTCCTCCAACGGTGGAAGCCCTTCTACCGACGTTAGGGCATCTTCTATCACATTCTTGAACTTTGTCCAATCGATATTACGGGTAAGATCGTACGCGACGTTAATGGGTTCCGACGGATTGAACCTACTGGCAACTGAAACTTTGATCGGCAAGTGATCACTACCGTGGGGATCTTGGATCACATTCCACGTGCAATCCAACGATAATGAGTTAGAGCAAAGTGTGAGGTCTAATCTACTTCCATTCGAGGATGGGCCAGCCAAACGTGTTACTTCTCCATTGTTAAGAATTGTCATATTAAAGTTGTCGCAGAGGTAATATATCAAAGTAGAACGGTTGTCATCATACAGTTCCCCCCAGCCTGTACCGTGGGAATTAAAATCTCCCATAATCAACCGTGGAGCAGGAAGTACCGAACAGATATCTGAAAGTTGTTTGCGATTAACAACGGCTCTAGGAGGAATATAAACAGAAGCAATACAAAGGCTCTTACCTTTAATAATAGCCTGACATGCAACAACTTCAATACCTGGAAATTGTGGAAGATTCACTCTATAGAAGGAATGGCACTTTTTGATCCCCAAAAGTACCCCTCCTCCACGCGAATCCTCACGATCCAGTCGAATAATGTTAAAATCATAAAAAGGAAGATCGATATCTGAAGAGAGCCAAGTTTCACAAACAGCAAATGCATCACAATCATTATTGTGAATTAAAAACTTAAAAGAATCTAATTTAGGAATGAGACTTCGACAATTCCACTGTAGAACAGTGATCAAATCCCCGACCTCGTTTGGAAAATTATCCATCGAAGGAAATGATTGCTGCAATGAGGGGCCACTTCAATGTCAATTGCTTCAAGAGGGTCTTCACAGAAGGAAGCATTGCCAGAACAATGCTTTTGAGAGGATCAGAAATATTGAGGTACTTGAGAATATCGTCCACAATTTTATCAAATGAGAACAACCCGGATGAAGAAGGGGCTTCTGTTCTTAAAAATGGGCCATCAGGGGTTTTTGATGTCCCCGGGAGAGATGGAAAATTCTGGTTATAATCAGTTCTGCGGAAACCAGGAGGAGTTGAAACTTCCTTTTTTCCATCACTCCTTGATTTGGGCAAGCTGATTTGGGGTTCCTTATCTGCAACTTTCCGCGAACGGATGCGTTTTCGTTTCCGTGCAGAACCTTCCGGAAAACTGAAAGAAATTCCCTCCTCAGCCAAGTCAGAGTCAGACTCGTCATCAGACAAAACAGCAAAGGGATTTTTGTCGTTGGTTGATGGTGTGGCTGTTTTTAGCATTGCTGCAAAAGACTGCCTGGAACGCTCCTTGAGAGAGCGTTCTAGTTTCTCCCCGCGTTGTTTGTACGCCGGGCACGATGAGAGACCATGAGGAGTTCCCTTACAGTACACGCATTTTGGTGCAGTGACTGTGCAGGCGCCATCCTCGTGCTTCTCCCCGCATTTGGAACAGCGTGCCTTGCTGCCACAGTGAGAGGCCGTATGTCCCAACTGTTTGCAGTTTTGGCAGTTCATGACCCGAGGAACAAACAAACGCACAGGTAGCCGAAGTTTTCCCAACTCGATGTAGTGAGGAAGGGCTGAACCAGAAAAGGTCACCCGAAACGAGTCTGTGGGGGTAAAGCTCTTTTTACCCTCGCTGAAAGATACTGCGTTCAACTTCTGGACTTCCAGTATCTCAACCGTGAGAAGCAAGGGGTTCTTGAAACGGCCAACCGCTTGCTTCGCCAAGATCTCGGGGGTCAGACTCGCTTCGGTGACCACACCTTCGATCTCCACATTACGAGCTGGAATGTACACTCTATACTCGAGTGTAAAGAGCTGGGAGGCAGCAATCTCGTTAGCTTGTTTCAGGTTAGAGACGACAACGCGAAGTTTATTGTACCTCACCTTCGAGATTTCGGTCACGGCCGAGAACCGCTTCGTCAGATCATTAGTAATTTGCATTACATTCAAAGGTTTCTTTTTGGGCTGAAAGTAAACAACCCATGGGCCAGTCGAGTCTTCTGGGTAGACTCGCGATCGGGGGCTTATCTGTCCCTGTCCATTACCAGACTGAGATGACGAAGCAGGGATGGCATCATCTGATTTCTGGGATGACAGACGTTTTCGACCCTTCTTGTTATCGCGTGGCAAAGTGGTGTCGTCTTCCGACAAAACGTCCATTTCGTCTTCCGACAAAATGTCCATTTTGCCGTACTAGTACTAGTACGCTCTACCACTGCAAGGATAATCAAAATTACTCGGACACAATACACGAAGAAAAAAAATACTAACACAGAAACACAAACTTAAAATTTAACTGATGGGAGAAAGAAAGAAGCAAGAACAAAAACTTATCTGATAATCCTATACTACTACCACCGAGCGTTTACACAGCAGCAGCGGAGCGACGCGCAGCTTGATGATCTTCGATCTGCGTGTGCGGGCGGTCTTCGTTGGTGTGTGCTTGTATGAAGCTCGGCACTCAGCTGAACACACGATGATGGATGAGCGGTTTGAATGTGGAGAGTCGAATATTTTGAATGGCTCGAGTGACACTTGCCTTTGATAAAAAAAACACGTCTACTGAGGATTCATAGTTATGGAAAAATCATATATCAATGAAACAGTCATCGGTCGTCATTGAAAAGCAATGCAACTATGTTCTGTCAATCTAATTGACTTTTATTGGTTCTGTTGTCTTGTGAATTTTAGCTAAAACGGCCTCTTTTCTGATTTTTATCTCTCAATCTATGAAATAAACACGAAAACTATGTTGGAATGAAACTTCTAGAACAATATGAGGAACATTATGCCGTACACTACACATTTTTATATCATACGGGTGGAAAATTCGTAGAACAAATACTTTAAAATTCTTCACATTTTAAGATATCTTCGAGCATGAAACTAAGTCAAACTTCAATAAAATCACTTCTAATAGTCAACCTTTGGTCACAAAGTTGATACATGACACATATAACTTTGCTATGAAAGTTGTTACAGCAGTTTTCGTTATTTCAGTCTCGAGATACAAATATTGTAAGCCGTAAATTACCTTCAAAACATAAAATTAACTTGAAGCACCTCAAAATCATCACCGATTTTGCTGAAAATTTGCACAGAAGTACAAATTAACATGACGAACAGTAATCACGGTTGACCCGTTACATTCCGAACATTTCGTTTAAAATGAACAGGTCTAATGTTTGGTTTATTTTTTAGAATTAAAAATATATTCAAAATGCACATTATCGATTCTGGAGTGAAGTTTATCATGCAGGTTTTTATGCAATACACTATTCAAAAGTGTACGCTGAAGAAGAATCTGATGTTAATATTCCAAAACAAATTGTAGTTTCCGAAAAAAAAACCGCAATTTTTGATAAATAATCAATATACCCCCAAATGTAGGCAATTATCACTTAAACCCCTAAATGTGGGCAATTTACTGTTTTCGCTTTACATTTGATATCAGATTCGGATTCAGCGAACCAATATTAGAGCGTGATTGCATCTCACCACAAAGGACCTGGGTTCAATCCCAGTCGGCGCCACCGGGATTTTCAGAGGTATACAATATCTGATCACAAAGCCGTTGTTCCCCGGTATATGAGTTGGTTGGTCGATAGGTAGGGTCCAGGTTTGGGAGCTGCTTCCCTGGCGTCGGTAGCATTTGTACTCATTACGGAAAACAAGATCGGCGGAAAACAAATCAAGGAAAAAGAACAATATGAATTAAAATAAGTAATTAATTGGAGGAGATTCTTTTGTTAGAGGAAACGGTGCAATAGTACTATATTAAACTACGTAATGAAAAACTAAACAAATAATCATGAAAAAGGATTATTAAGAAACGAAAACTGAACGGTGTAGTGATAAACTTCACCTCATTCAACAACTTCACCCCGTTTTACGGTAATTAGAATTCAGTGACGCTTAGGAGCTGGCTATATACCACGTGAACCACTTAGGGGTGGAAGGGGGTACAGTAAAGTCCTTGGAGAGGGGTAGGGGATATAATCAAATAATCAATGGCCGCTCGTTCATAACCCTACATGTGCCAAGTGATCTTGAATACAGGAGTAGATCAACAACTCTCCAGCTGCAGGATTTCTTGCCGGTAAATCTTGTTTGGACCATATCATCACGCTTCGTATCATCTTGGAGCAGGTCAACGAATTCCAAGTGTCCCACTCACATCACTATCTCCTTTGCCTGCAAACCACCAACTGTGCGTGTATCATTTTCCCGATGATTTGGTATTTCTAATGCCAAAAATTTGTCTTTAATAAGAATCCATTTATCATTCTGCTCAGCCTCCGACGACGACGACGTCGAACTTCCCGGAGCAGCAGCGACAGCGTGTTGGCTTCGGGTGATATATAAATAATTTAGGTTTCGCTTCCCTTGATCTGAAGGAAGCAGAGCTCAAGGGAAGGAGAAACATCTCCGATCCAGAATCTAGTACTTGTGGCAGCAAAAATTTCACCAGAACCCTCGTCTCTGTGCTATGCGGATGTCCTATCTGATGGAAACTATCCCTCCCTCTCGTTGTTGTAATGGTGGAAAAGAACAGCAGTCAAAACGCAACATCCAACGATCCGGAATGAGCTGTGAAGTTTCTCCCCAGCACGGTTTTCTTTCATTCGTTGGTTGAAGGAAATGAAGAAAAAAAATTGGTCCTTTCGTGACGGTGCGGGTTCAGGAAGGGGAATTCAGCGATTCGCAACTTTAATAGTTGAGGCGATGATGTAGAAAAGTTTTCCCAAGAATGCCGAGGACAGTTGAGAGCACTTTGGGGACTTGTAAAGTGGATTTACGATGGTTGGCTTGAGCGGAAAAAATGTCGGATACGATAATCACTCTTTAATACGATATTGCAGATATTTTTTAGGGAGATTTTAAGCTTAGCACAGCTTGTTTCCCAATCACCTTGCTTCCAAAACGACAAGATACAAATCACTTTCAATTAATTAAACTGACCCGACTCCACCCTTGATTCTAAGATTGTCCTGCTTAACATGATTATCACTATCATCAGCTGCAAATCGTCCGATTCCGGGTTTATCCAGTTCCAAAAGGGATCTGCCCCCGGGGATGACCATTTAATTTTCTTCTGTCCACTCCTCGTTGAAGATATCCCGAGGGGAAAGTGATTGTGGAACCCTTTAAATCACCTTCAAGAATTTGGTCATCCCTCCTCCGGAGATCAGTAGAGGGGTGTTAGATAACACCGAGCAAAACCATCACTTGCTGCTGGTCATTGTTACGGTCATTTAAGCAATGTTTAGTGGAACATTAGTTGGATTCTACAATAACCCTGCTTCACTGGACAACCCTTTTCTCCGGATAGTTCCAGACGTATCAAGGTTGGGGTGGCCTCCTCCAACTCCAACCAAAGTTTTACGGGTGATGAATGTTTTTCATATTTTCCTTTGGGCAATCCTCTCATGTGTACTGTTAGTGAAGAGACCGAACACAACGGACGGACATGGGATGACCAACAAGGCTAATCACTATTAAGATTTGTTTTCATCCGTGTTTCGGTCAGTTCACCTAACCATCATGCGAAGACATAGTTTAAATACTTTGCTAAACGGATTGAACCGAAAGTGTTGTCGGTTAGTGATTCTTTGTAGGTACATGGGAGAAGGAAAGGTGGGATTATGAGTGTCCCAAAAGTTGAAAGGTTTGACAAGGAGGTAATGCATGTTCCTATTTGGATAGTGTTTAATTATTTACATCAAGTCTATATAGGATCTGAATTGATGTGATATTTCTTGTATCGAGCATCGCTACATGTCATTTGGTTTTGAGTAAGACTAACTGAACTGACTAGATTAGGGTAAACTTCATTGTTCTTTAATTTACAAACATTTTCAAAGCATTTATATCATGATGATTCAAGCCACAAATAGCCTTGTCAGTTAAGGCAAGGTTTTATGAAGCCTTAGGCGACAGCTTTGATTTACAAGTAAGGGAACGTACCCCCTTGGAAATGATCGATTTTCACTACATTTTAATCAAAAATGAATATTCTATTTCAGCGCATTCATTAATTTCAATAATCTTCTTGATGCCACCGTAAACTTCATGTATATATGCATTCATCACCGAGGAAATGATTTTACAAAAAATCTTCCCAAAATAGTGTTTTTATTTTTAGCCAGGTTATACGCGTCACTAGCTGGGGTATTGGGGGTCATTCCGACAGTCACATTACGAGGTGACAATCGAGTCATCCATCTTTTGGTATTCTGAAAACCGGGATAAGTGACAAACGTCACTCGGGATGAACTCAGTTCATTTGTCGGTGTATTCGAAAAGTTGCTTTTAGATGAGCATTGTCGCATCTAAGTGACAGTTGGGACCATTTTTGTTCGTTACGCCGTTTTGCTTTTATATAAAAGTGGACTTTACACACGATTACTCGCATTTGTTCGCTCTGTTTTTACTAAAAATGTCACATTTGAAGCTAAAATTCATTATAATAATTATGAAACTGTTTTATTTCAGGCATAAAGTTTAAATTGCAGAATGCACAAGTACCCGTTTAATTTTGGCAACACACCCGAATATTTAGTGTTGCCCTGATCTAACTGTATACTTCTCGTAAGTTCTCTAATCTATAAACTTCTCGGAAGTTCTCTGATATGTTTGAACGTTTTTAGAACTTATCAGACAGCATCTTTTGGTGCTAAGATTATACTAATACAAAATCTCGAAAAAACTGCTGAAAACCGGAAATATTTTTCCAAACTTTTTTTTTTGATTTTACACCCAACAAATTTTAAAATTGTGTTGTGGCTTTCAGCATTTACATGGAGAACTGACCTTCTCCGGCATAACGCCTTGCAAGATGTTTTCAATAACCATTCCTGTGATCCGTAAATATTTTACTAAGTTTTCAAAAACGCTAATTAGCCATCTACAGGCATATTTGGGTAGACATATATTTGATTTGATACCGAGGAAATTTTAAAATTATGATTTTCGTCGTTTATGTGGAGAATTGACCGTCTCTGGCACATAACCTTGCAGGATGTTTCCTTTAGCCAGGTCCGGAAATATTTTTCCGAGCTTTTACAGAAATCCTTATGGACCATTTGCAGTGATATTTGAGATAAATAGAGTAAATAAGGTGGGATTTTTCAAATGAGTGGGGTATTTCCTTCAAAAATATTAAAGAAATTCTTTGAGGTAAATGTACAAATACAATAGGAACTAATTGAAGATGAAAATTAAATAGATTTTATGGGTTGTCAGAAACATTTTATCGGTACAATGTTCTTTTATTAGATAATCAGGTATTAAACAATGGAGTTCATCATTTATTCTCTTATTCTATTATCAGTTATTATTTCCTCGTCACGTAAACCTTCCGGAAAAACAAATTCAACATTGATCTCCAAATCATAATCCCTCATATATTCAATCCACTTTTTATGAAAGAGCACAGTATACGTGTATTCGAGCATACGAGCTTCAAAAATACATCAAAATGTATTTTTTTAGCTCCTTTTTCAGCCGACCATTCCACCCGAAATTAATTAAAATGATGAAATAATCAACGCTAGAAATCAAAATAGATAAGTCTTACCACCAAGCGACTGCAGCTTAAGATAATTATGTTTGTTTTGATTCTGGTGAGTTGACAGCAGCAATATATGCTCCACAATAATAGCAGTAGTGTAGTAGTAGTAAGTTGAGATGAATATCGACTGTGTTACATGAGTTACCAATGAGTTCATACCTATTCACACTCGGCAAAACTCTCAAAAATTGTATACTAGTAAGTAGAAAAGGAAAGAAGATTATTTTAGATGCGTGCACTAAAAAGGCACAGGAAGAAGAGCACATGAAAACTTAAGAGAGCACACATACGCAAATGGATTATAATTGTGTTTCAATTAGTGGGCAAATGAAGATTGAAAAACCCGAATTTATCCACCTATGGTGTGATCAGACCCTTCTTACTTATTCAAGTTTATTTATTTTATTGTCATTATCAGTGACCAAGCCCCCCACCCCCGTGTCATCCAGTGACGCTACGCCACTGCCTGGGGGTACCCGGAATATATCCGGGTGTAGTCTATTTGGTGAGGCTACCAATCACCTTATCATCGTATTTTAATGTGATTTAATGGGTTTTAATTCAATTCATATTCAAGCAACTTCCTTGGGGGCCTCCCTTAGCTCAGTCGGTAAAGGCGCAGCTACAAAGCAAGACCATGCTGGAGGTGGCTGGGTTCGATTCCCGGTCCGGTCTAGGAATTTTTCGGGTTGGAAAATTTCTCGACTTCCCTGGGCATAGAAGCATGATTAGACTTGCCACACAATCATATCAATGCAAAAATGGTACAGCTCTTAATTAATAACTGTGGAAGTGCATCAAGAACACTAAGTTGAGAGCACGCCATAAGCTAATATGCGATGAAGAAGAAGCTTGAAATGCGAAGAAGAAGAAGAAGAAGAAGAAGTCAAGCAACTTCCCCGGGGTACCCGGAACATGTCCAAGTGTGTCCAATGTGGTCTGGAACACTTAACACGACTTGCATTGATCTTATTTTAGAATTCTGTAGTAATTTGATGTGTCGCATGATGGTTTTGATACGTTTTCCGTTAAATCCAGCGTGAAGGCCCATATTCACCGGATCTTATTCCGGCCATATCTCCGGAACCGGTTCACCGATTCCAAAACCGTTCAATAGCGTTCAATGGGACCCCAAGACCTATCATTTGGCGCCGAGTTTGTCCAAATCGGTTGAGCGGTTGCTGAGAAACGTGAGCGCATTCATTTCGTTACATACACACACACATACACACATACACACGTACACACACACACACACACACACACACAGACATGTTCCGATCTCGTCGAGCTGAGTCGAATGGTATATGACACTCGGCCCTCGGGGCCTCGGATCGATAGTCGGTTTTTCAAGTGATATCTATACCCTTCTTTGTAAGAAGGGTAAAAAAACTTCACAAACAATAGAGCTTTGAACTACCGCATCAAGCAACTACTCGACCAGACAACGCGAGGAATCGTACCGAACTGGAACACTTGGTTGCTATTTCAGATCACTATCCGAACTATAATTCGCAACGAACAACTAGAGGAACGTACTTAATGAAAACGGTAGTGAACGGTATTTTCAGAACGAGTTAAAAAAGGTTTTCTTCCATTTAATTCCACTTAACTAATTTTGGTATCCATGGCAGATACGTATTTCGACTACAATGTGCAGTTTTCATCAGTGTCATTCCCACTAAAGAACTTATCAAAATCTAACCCCCTTTGGTATCCATGACAGATACGTATTTCGACTACAATGTGGAATGTCCTTATTAGAGAGTTGTATAGATTTTTCTCCTTTTGTTTACTTAAATCTTTGGTTTTTATTAGTTGGGTAGGTTCCGATTCAACACATTGTAGTTTCATTTTTATACCTGTGATCTTGACTTGTTGACGTAGAACTACGTCTATGTCGACTATACTGGGGTGCAAGTCAAAAAATATGTATGGTGAAGGAGTGTTAGGTTTTGAACGCTTGTAACTTTGTCATTTATACATGAAATTAAAATCCAAATACGCCAATAGATATGATATTACATTACAAACCTGCTGAAATAAATATTTTTTCCAATTTTTCTGTAATTAAACAATTGAAAATGTACAAATGATAATTTTATCACTGTTTTCATGAAATAAGCCTTTTTCCCAAACCTAGTCATCATAAACGAATACCACTTGGTTGCACATCATTCTGTTTGAACATGAAAAGATATAAATCAGCGCTGCTCTCCTCCTTCCCCTGCTCATAATCAAACTAATCCCACAAAGGTGGTCATACTTCAAAAACAGGCCTGATAGGACTAGGAACTGTAAAAAATAATTAAAATCTCAAATGTACTAAAGTTGAAAAGACACGTCTGTGTCACTTGAAAATTCATACATGTAAACCACACAAACACAAGAAATAAAGATCATTTAAAGTAAAAAAAAAAGTTCCCCTGCTCATTCTTTGCTGGACTGTCGAGCTGTTCAGTCCGTATTTTCGCTCGAGTTCTCGATTCGATTTTGTTTCGTTTTTGTGCTATCGCGTTGCGCCTTGGTAGTGTCGCCACCTTCTCGCGTTTTGGCAAGTTTAATTGAACTTGCAAATACGAAACAAATGGTGCGTAAACGTGCCAATGAGCCAGCAGCGGGCCCTTCAAAGAAGGTGCTAATCAAGCCCAGCGCGTCGCAGGATGACGCCGGAAAACGAGTACTGCAAGCCAACCAGTATGCAGTACTCCCGGAAGAAAATATCGATGGTGACGCCGTTCCCATTGCAAGACGAGAGCGGATTCCCCCGCTTTTCACGCAGGTGAAGGATGTTGCCAAGCTGGGTGCCGAACTGGCAAAACACAAGCTGCTGCATGAAGGTGGTTTTGCATGGATTACCGTCGTTCGAGGCTGCTACGGTGAAATCCGAGCTGGAGCGGCTTGGGCTCCAACCTGAGGCCGTGTTCCAGATGAACCGGCGTCCCAACCCAAAACACCAGCTTCCGTGATCAGTTGTTCCTGGTGCATTTCACGAAGGGATCCACCAGTCTTGCGGCTCTGAGATCCAAAATCCGGGACCTGTTTCAGGTCATCATCAGTTGGGAGCATTACAAACCCCAACATCGTGATGTAACGCAATGTATGAATTGCCTCTCATATGGCCATGGCACCAAAAACTGCCACATGAAGACAAACTGCGGCAAGTGTGCTGGAACTCACTCAACTGCGTCCTGTGAGCAAGTCGATGACATCGAGCCAACGTGTGTCAACTGCGGTGGAAACCACCAAGCCTCCAATCGCGGATTACCCAAGCGAGTGGAGTTCATTAATATCCGTCGGAAGGCCACAATCAACAACCAGCTCGGTCGCCTTCGTAATCATCGTTCGCCTCCTGTACTAACGGAAGTCCAGTACCCAGCTCTCCAGCCCCGTCGACATGTTCCGAACCTAGCCCCGCTTCCGCTCAACAACCAACAAGCCAATCCCGCGAGTATCCAAATGGTTCCCAACAGTCGGACAGTTCAGCATCGTCTCGCTGTTGCTGCGGCCCAGCCAATTCCAGGTTCATCCGCCGCCCCTGGTTTATCATACGCTGGTGCTGTCTCAGGTGAATCTGTCGACGATTCTCTGTTCACCTCGGAGGAACTTGTGACGCTCGTGGCCGAGGTCATCATCATCATGCGTACCTGCAAGACTCGATCTGAACAGCTTCATGCTGCCTTGTCACTCGTCACCAAGTATGGACCGTGAAGCTATAAAAATTGCAAATTGAAACGCTTGCTCACTGACGAACAAGCATAGAGAGCTACTCGATTTCCTCAACACCAAGGAGGTCGACATTGCTATCATCACCGAGACGCATCTGAAGCCCGAACTGAACATATTCCTTCCCGACTTCCGGCTCGTCAGACTTGATCGCACCTGCTCTGGAGGTGGAGGAGTGGCCATCGCTGCAAGACGGAACATCAGTTGCCGGCTGCTACCAAACTTCCAGCTGAAAACAATTGAAGCCATCGGAGTGGAGGTGAGCACATCACTTGGCCCAATCACCATCATCGCGGCCTACTGCCCCAAGCAAACCAACATCAGGGACGGGTCGTCAGTGGCCCTCCGCAAAGACATCATCAAACTCACCCGGAGGAGCGGGAACTTTATCATCGCTGGCGATCTGAACGCAAAACATCAAGCTTGGAGCAACGGTCGGAGCAATAGAAACGGCATCATCCTCAATAAAGACCTGCAAGAGGGCCACTATACCATCTTGGCCCCGGACTCTCCTACCCGGTTGAGTCGGTCTGGGGTCCGACCATCGACATCTTCGTAAGCAACATGGGACACAACGTCTCGCAACCTGTGGCATTCCAGGAGCTGAGCTCGGACCACTACCCGGTGGTGGCCGAAGTTGGATCCTCGGTAAACCGATTCGAAGCTTCCCGGCGCAACTACCATCGATTCAACTGGGCGCAATATCAACACTGCGTCGACACAACCATCGACTACGATGTCCAACCGGGGACGTCGGAAGATGTTGACCGGTGTCTACAAACCATCGAGGAGGCGATTTCCCGGGCCAGGGAAGAACACGTGCCAGTATCCAGACAGGTGAGTAACATTCTGAACCTTGACAGCTCTACCAAAGATCTCATTAGACTCCGTAACACCATTCGTAGGCAGTACCAGCGTACTGGCCTGCCTAACTTGAAGACCAATTGTAATCGATTAACAAAGATCATTCATGCCAGGTTGGTGGATCTCAGAAATAACGATTTTGCTAGCAAGATCCGCTCTCTTCAAGATTGTGCTAAGCCCTTCTGGAAACTTACAAAAATTCTTAAAAACAAGCCTAGACCCATTCCCCCACTGACCCCACTGGATCGTCCCGGCGACCCAGTGGTTCATCTGATAACTCCTGAAGAGAAGGCTGCCGCGATAGGTCAACACTTCGTCAGCTCCCATAATCTCGGACAAAACATTGTCAGCCCTCATGAATCTGAGGTTGCTGAAAATGCAACCAATCTTCTTCAGATTTCTAACATTTTTCTAGAGGAATCCGAGATTACGGCTGACGAACTGTTGGCCTATATCAAATCATCTAAAAACATGAAGGCCCCAGGTTTCGACAACATCCTGAATCTGGAACTTAAACACTTGAGTTCCAGATTCTACAACCATCTGGCACTGATTTTTAATCAGTGCCTCAGACTTGGCTACTTCCCCTCGTGTTGGAAGTCAGCTAAAGTCATACCCATCCGGAAACCTGGGAAGGATCCGTCCTCTCCTTCAAGTTATCGACCAATCAGCCTTCTCTCAGGGTTATCAAAACTGTTAGAAAGAGCACTGTACTACCGGCTCCTAACATCTGCCGAACAAAACAACATCTTACTCGAGGAACAGTTTGGTTTTCGGAAAGGTCGTTCGACCGTCTACCAACTGACTCGAGTAACAAACATTCTCAGACGGAACAAGTCTGTTTCGAAAACATCTGCCATGGCGTTGTTGGACGTTGAAATTCGGAACAATTACAATGTTTTTAGGGATGACCGTGATTTGCATTCGTCGGAAAACAAGTCAGGAGGTGGAGTTCTTATAGCTATTTCTACAAAATTTAATGCTGAAATCATCGCAGCTACAAAGTTTAGAGAATTTGAACAAGTATGGGTGAAAGTGCATATGGCTGGTGAAACACACATATTTGGCTCGGTGTATTTCCCCCCAACAATGCCCGTAAAGAAACATATGAAAAGTTTTTTTAATATTGCTGAAGAAATTACAGCTAGTCTTCAGCCTGAAGTAAAAATTCATATTTATGGAGACTTCAACCAACTTACTATTGACTTCATTCCAGACTCTGAAAATGATACTATTTTACTTCCAATCGTTGGGGAAAATGAAACACTTCAGTTTATTTTTGACAAAACTGCTTGTTTAGGTCTTAACCAGATAAATCATATAAAAAATCAGCAAAATAGCTATTTAGATCTGTTTGGTATAACAGTCGAATTATATACTTAAAAAATCGAAAGCAAAAGGCACATAAGGCTTATAAAAAGCAAGGCACCAATGAAAATTTGGCAAACTATTTGCGTATTCGCGATGCATTAAATATGACAATTGATATTGCATTTGAGGAGTACAATTCAAGAACCGAACTCGAAATAAAATCTAGTCCAAAAAATTTCTTCAATTACGTTAAAACTAAATTAAAATCAGACAATTTTCCATCAAAAATGCATTTTAATGAAACGGTTGGTGACAACGCAGCCAATATCTGCAATCTATTTGCTACTTCCTTCCAAGAAATTTACACCTCTTTTTCAGAAGATGATCGTGATCGTGATTATTTTGAATTCATCCCAGAATGTATTAGTGATATACAAGTTAATCAAGTTAATGTGCAGGATATTATGGCAACTTTGAACAATTTGGATGCTTCCAAAGGCTCTGGACCAGACGGAATTCCACCAGTATTTATGAAGAGCCTGGCACTTACAGCTCCATTATTCTGGCTTTTCAATATGTCACTAGATTCTAGAATCTTCCCAAAAACATGGAAAAGCTCTTTTCTAGTGCCTATTTTCAAAAGTGGCAAAAAATCTGACATACAAAATTACCGAGGAATTGCTATTATTTCCTGTATCCCAAAGCATTTCGAAGCGATCGTCAATGAAAAACTATTCAATCAGATCAAAAACAGAATCACTAACATGCAACATGGTTTCTTCAAAGGACGATCAACTAATACAAATTTAGTTGAATTCGTCAACTATTCTTTGGTTGCAATGGATAATGGAAACCATGTAGAAGCACTCTGTACCGATTTTAGCAAAGCATTTGATCGTATTGATATACCCATGCTTCTTTTCAAATTACAAAAAATAGGAATTGAACCTGGACTTCTCAAATGGCTTGAGTCATACTTAACTAATCGCCAACAAATAGTTAGATTCAAAGGTGAAAAATCAAACCCTATTACTGTTACTTCTGGAGTCCTCCAAGGCTCTTTTGTTTATTTTATTTGTAAACGACATCTCCTTTATTCTTAAAAACATAAAAGTTTTAATCTACGCGGATGACATGAAGCTCTTTCTAGAAATAAGAAATAAAGAAGATATACAGACATACCAGATTGAAATAAACTTATTCTATGTTTGGTGTAACAAAAGCCTCCTGCAACTAAACGTTCAAAAATGTAAATCAATAGCTATTAGTAGAAAAAGAAACAAACCAGAAAATACAATTGTATTAGGAAATCAGGCAATAGAAAAGTGTGAACGAGTTAGGGATTTAGGAGTTATAATTGATTCAAAACTAGCATTCACTGATCATTATAATACAATTATCAACAAAGCAAATAATATGCTTGGCTTTATCAAACGATTCAGTTACAATTTTCATGACCCGTATACAATAAAATCACTGTACATTTCATATGTAAGATCAATATTTGAATATTGCAGCATAGTTTGGTCACCTTTTTCATTCACGCATGAGGAACGATTAGAATCAGTGCAAAAGCAATTCTTACTATTTTCTCTTCGAAAATTAGGTTGGACAAGATTTCCTCTTCCATCTTATGAAGCACGCTGCATGCTCATCAACATTCAAACATTGAAAGCGCGTCGTGAATTTGCAATGGTTTCGTTTGTGAACGATATAGTATCGCATCGAATTGACTCAGTAGAACTGTTATCAAAGCTTAATTTTTACATACCTTCTCGGCAACTGCGAACTCGAAATATATCTACTACAAATCACTATCGCACAAAATATGCCAAATTTGGTCCACTAAATAAAATTATGACTGCTTACAATAAACATAGTGAAGCTATTGATTTTATAATGACAAAAACCAGATAAAAGCAGTACTTTAATTCTCTTCGTAATTTTAACACATGACTTGTAACTTGTAAGAAATGGTCTACATCTGATTGACGACAAATAAATAAATAAATAAATAAAAGCGTTCGACAATGTCTGGCATGATGGCCTGGTGTTCAAATTGCAGCAGTACTGCTTCCAATCTTCCTAGTGAAGATCATAAACAACTATCTATCAGACAGGACGTTCCGAGTCTCTCTGAATGGCATCTCATCGGATGCTTTCAACATCGGTGCCGGGGTTCCACAAGGAAGCATTCTTGACCCCATCCTATTCAACCTGTTCACCTCCGATATGCCGGCTCTCCCTGATGGTGGATCGTTGTTTCTGTTCGCAGATGACACATCCATCGTCTACAAGGGTAGGGTCATCGGAGCTCTGACTGCCAAACTTCAGAGAGGCCTGGACGTCCTGTCTGAATACTTCAACAGCTGGAAGATCCGTATCAACGCGGCAAAGACCCAGGTCATTATCTTTCCACACTCTAAATCTCCCAGACTTGTTCCGCCGGAAAATAACAAGATCTGCCTGAACGGCTCAGTGGTGGAATGGTCCAAAGAGGTCGTGTACCTCGGGCTAACACTAGACAGCAAGCTTCTTTTCAGGGAGCACGTTGACAAAACAAAAACCAAGTGCAACATCTTGATAAGATCGTTGTATCCACTTATCAACAGGAAGTCAACCCTGTCCCTGAAAAATAAGCTTGTTGTCTACAAACAAATCATCCTTCCTGTAATCGAGTACGGTATGCCAATATGGGAGAGTTGTGCAAAATGCCATCACCTTAAACTCCAAAGGATCCAGAACAAGATCCTTAGGATGGTCCTTAACAGTCCCCGCGGACTAGAAATTCTGAGATCCACTTCCTGGCTGGAATTCAAATATTAGAAGAACGGAGAGTATTTATCCTGGAAAGGTTCAGAGTCACCTGTCTGAGATCAAATCATCAGATCATACGTGATCTAGCACGTTAGGTTAAGTTATACTCGTAGTTAGGTAGGTTATAGTACCCCAAAGGGGTATTCTGTAAACTATTTGAATAACGCAAATATTAAATTTAACAAAGATGAAGAGCCAGATAGGCTAATCAATTCAGTGTTCACTCGGCTGTCGACAAAAGCAGGCCACTCTCGATGTGTGCCACGCGATCGTCTGTTTTCTCGGCATTGTTCTTCATCAGCAGTTGTTTCGGTCGATGCGTCGTCGACTTTGGAAAGCAACCGTTTCGTGATGAGTGTTTGAGTGTTGACCACGTTTTGCGTCCATTGCTGCAATGGAAGCGCTCTGACCCCCGTTGGCGTAACAGCCATACAATGAAACCACTGGAAGCAGCTCCAGTTCTGATGGAGGAGGCTTTTTGGATAGCTGAAGATAAAGTGTTTATTGTGTTGTACCTTTTGAGTACCTTTTGAGTTTTAAGATGTATTGTAAAGTAAAGTTAATTCGGTTGAGCCTTATCAAATAAACTAATGAACATAAAATAAAAGGCTAATCAATTAATATGGTAAATAAATGTATACTACCATAATCAACAGAAATAACTATAATTTTACTACTACTACTACTACGCCTTCGCATTAGTTGCGATTCACCGGTTCAACGGTAAACAACCAGGAAACATAGCTGGTCGTGGAAAGGGTGGCAAAGGATTTGGTAAAAGAGTCGCCAAGTCATCGTGTGATAACATCCAGGGCCTGCCCTTCGTCGTCTGGCTCGACGTGGTGGTGTCAAGCTCATCTCCGGTCTGATGTACGAGGAAACCCGAAGTGTGCCGAGAAAATGTGATCCGTGATGCCGTCACTGAATACGCAGCTGCCTACACGTCATCATCATCTTCCAAAGCATGTAGTACCATCGGTCCTTTTCAGGGCCACCAGCATTTTCCAAAAGAGTTAATTTTCTGAACATATCAAAAGGTTCTTTTCAGGGCAATCATAGTCATACTAAAGAGTATAAACAGAGAGAACCCCGCTAAAATTCCTATTCCTACACAAAACACAAGCTCCTGCTGCAGTTAACAAAAATATTTATTATATCATACCACGAAGTCCTACGTCATCATTGCGTACAACCCCATTGGGCTGTCCCTTGTAGTTTTTATTTAATTCTAGCTTATTTTACAAAAATTTCCAGGAAAAAAGTAAAGGGTTGTGTCCTAGACACGACCGCAGTATGACGTAGAACCACACAAAATTGTTGTTTTTCATGCATTTTTGACTATTATACTTTATCTTAAAATTTTCAAGTATTTCAATGTTTCGGTTATGGTTGATTCAAAACAATTTACACATTTTCTTTACAAATATCCATGTGAAATTCCACATGATTTTCATTTGACCACACATAAACAGAATCCACTCAGAAGTACACATGAAATTTACACGCAAATGAATAGTATGTGTGGTCACTAGACTGATGCAAAATTTGAAATTTTCGCTCCACAGTGCTCAAACGGTGCCAAATCGGGTCCTGATTAGCCTCCAAAAGAGAAAACTCATTTTATAAGAAACTGACTTGGCACAAACCATTTGAAGTTTACATGGAAATTACTATGGGAAAACAAAACTTTTTGTTCATTGTCTTCTTGCCTTTTTACACATTGTACTGTTAACACATTCTATTGCTATTCTTATGGGAATTTTTATCAGCTACAACTTTGCAGAAGATCATTTTTCATCCAAACGTCAAATTAAATAGTTATTAATTTTTTAAGAGATTGATAATCTTATGGCAAGATTAAGCAACTGTATTGTGGGCAACACTGTATTCTGCAGTGTGACATAGTAGCCATGATTTTTGTCCTCTATTCTACGCGCCATAAACACCAATGTTGCCTGCTGAACAGTTGATTGAGCATAATCATAAGACATCAGGGACTTGAATCATTAATAATTTTTGTTCCTTACGTTTGATCGAAAAGTGGTTTTCAACAAGTTCAGCTATCATTTTCTAAAGTAGAGTGAACTGGTGAATTTTGAGATAGATATAAACTGAAATTATGGTTTCTCCATAGTAATTCCCATATAAACTTCAAATGGTTTGTGCCAAGTCAGTTTCTCACTAAATGAGTTCAAATTTTGGGAGGCTTATCAGGGCCCAATTTGGAACCATTTGAGCACTGTGGAGCGAAAATTTCAAATTTTGCATCAGTCTAGTGGTCACGCATGGTTTTTAAATGTACATATTTTAAGTAGGGGAATTTACGTATTCTCGGCAACCTAAGCAGCGACCTTCTTTCTATAGCCTTTTGACGTAGAACTACGTCTTTGTCGACTATACTGGGGTGCAAGTCAAAAAATATGTGTGGTGAAGGAGTGTTAGGTTTTGAACGCTTGTAACTTTGTCATTTATAGATGAAATTAAAATCCAAATACACCAATCGATAGGATATTACATTACGAACCTGTTGAAATAAATATTTTTCCAATTTTTCTGTAATTAAACTTTTACAAATGTACAAATGATAATTTTATCACTGATTTCATGAAATAAGCCTTTTTCCCAAACCCAGTCATCATAAACGAATACCACTTGGTTGCACATCATTCTGCTTGAACCTGAAAATATATAAATCAGCGCTGCTCTCATGCCACTGCTCATTAACGCTTCGGACGGCGTGGCGCTTGGTCCTGCAGCCATCACGGCGTGACCACAATGAGGAAAAGCACACACGCCCTTCACAACAATCTCTCGGCCCCCCCTCAACAACCTCTCCTACCCCCCCCCCACCATCAAACCTCTCCTACCCCTCTCCCCACCATCAAACCCCTCCTACCCCCCCCCCCTCAAATACCACTCCTAACCCCCCCCCCCTCAAATACCTCTCAAATACCTCTCCTAACCCCCCCTCAACAA